>NC_012873.2:12508466-12819038 GCF_000003195.3 Sorghum bicolor | reverse complement strand
ATGGTAAATGAACCCTCTCCACAATGCAAGTCACAACCAAATCAATTACTGTATATATTGGCCTGGAGGTCCAAATTAAATAATCATCGATGATCGATCATCACGCACACGGTGGTACGGTACATGTACGGGCTACCTTTAGTACGGTAGTAGTCAGTTAGTCACAGCTTGAACTGCAGCTTGCTGGAGAAGGACTGGCCGAACCTCCACTTGGGCGGCACGACGTCGGCGAAGACGATGGTCTGGCCGTCTGTGACGGTGACCCTGAACGACAGCCCCTGGCCGGTGAGGTATCTGAGGGAGTGCCAGTTGGCGCCCCAGTTGCGCGCCATGTGCATCCAGTCCACCGGCGGTTTCGAGCTCCTGACGTCCATGGCCCTGATGGATCCCGGGCCGGCGACGTTGGTGAGCAGGACGAGGTTGAAGTAGTCGTGGCCGTTGACGGTGAAGCGCACCCCGCCCTTCCTGACGCAGGAGACCCTCCTGTAGATGACGGGGATGATGCCGCCGCTGAAGACGCCGATCTTCTCCCACGCCGGCTGCGCCATGTCGAAGTGGGCGCGCACCGCGTTGCACCACCCGCCGTCGGGGAGCTTCCAGTTGGGCGGGCAGAAGTTGGTGGCGGTGACGGTGACGGACACCCCCGGCTTGCACCACGTCGCGTCCGTCTTCCTGTCGCACACCAGCTTGTAGCACTGCCCGCACGAGGCCCCGCCGGAGAAGAGCGCCGTGCTCAGCGCCGTCGTCCGCGTGCCGTACCCCTGCGCGAACAGGTCGCCGTACCCGCACGCGCCCCCTGCTCATGCATGCATTGGCAGTGATGCCGCCGGTCGTCGATCGTCAGCTCGCGTGCAGTTATTAATAAGAGGCTGGCTGCAGGCTGCTTAGCTTAGCTTAGCTTACCCATGGTGCCGGAGGCGTCCGCGCCGCCGTAGAACGTGGCATGCCCCCTGAGCCACTCCGTCTGCGCGTCGGCCGCGGCGGCCGCGGCCACGGCGAGCGCGAGCGCGAGCGCCGCGCGGGCGTAAGCAGGTCCAGCCATATATGCGTACGTGCGTGTCTCAGCTGGGCTTAGTGATGGATGGATCGATCACACACAACAGTTTGCTGGATAATATGTATGATCGAGTGGTGATGGAGGCAGCCAAATAAAAGATACGACGAATGCAGATATAAGTACAGCCAAATAAAAGATATACTGTACTTATATCTGCAGTAGGATCGGAGCTGGGGATGGAAAAGGTTGGCGTGTTGGCGACTGGGCGCAGCAAACGTAGTAGCAAAAAAGGAGCGTCATCTCGTGGCGCAGGCGCAAGAACGGATCAAGATGATCCTGCGCAAAGCCAGGGTGGTGGTGGTGGAGGTGAGGCGTGCGTGCTAATGCGCAAAAAGGACGGTGCCTTATCGTGTCATGTTGGTGTGTGTGCATGTTCGCATGCATGTGCGCTAGCTCGTCAGTGCAGCCATGCCTGCCATATAATTGATCAGGTTGTCGACGAAGGGGATCTGGCCGGGAGGATTTTGGGGCTTTCAGTCTGGTTCGGTAACCCGCAAACTTCGGGTCGGGTACTTTAGGTTTTCAAAAGTTCGGGTAATGAGAATTATTACCCGATGACAGCTCAAAAAACCACTACTTGCAGGTTCAGGTATCCGCAAATTTGGGTTTGGGTTCGGGTATACCCAATATATCCGAAATATATAAAATCACAGCAAAAGTAATAACATCATAGAATTTGGCACATAATAGATGATCACTCATTAACACCGTAGTTGACTGGAATCTCTTCCGTGAAGCTTTCAAGGGGCATTTCATACCTCCTGGGGTCATGCAGATGAAGCATACTGAGTTCATGTAGTTAACTCAGGGCAACAAAACTCTGAAGGAATACTTGCATGCTTTCAATCACCTGTCGAGGTATGCTCCTGAGTTTCTGAGCACTGAGTCGAAGAAGATTGCTAGCTTCAAGAGGGGTCTTGGCCCCAAGCTGCTGAAGACTATGGGAGTATGCAACTTTCAATGAGTTTGTCAGTGATGCTCTTACCCAAGAGAATTACAATATTGTGTACACTGCAACCAAGACTCGCAAGCGAGCTTTTGAGGCCGGGGCAGGGGCATCTCAGTCCAAGGCTCCAGTGGCAGCTAGGCCCCAGTATCGTGCTCCAGCTCCTAACACACGATATCGCCCTCCAGCAAAGATGAATCAGGCGAAGACGGGGTTCCGCAAGGGGTACTCCATTGCTCATCCTAGGGGGAACACTGGGCCCAGCTATGCCAAGACTCCACCTGCCAATCGCCTGTGCTAGAACTGTAATCAGACAGGGCACTGCAAAGCAACTATCCTTACCCGCCAAAGAAGGGCAACCACGGGAACGTCCGTCAGGGGTGTGTTCACTATACAATTGTGGAAGCAATCCTTGCTGGTGAGGTAGTTACGGCTGGTAAGTTTCTTGTTAACCAATGTGATGCACTTGTGTAATTACTCGAATTACCCAATATAATTACTCGAATTACTCGAATTACCCAATACCAGGTGTAATTACTCGAATTACCCAATATAAATTCAGGTAATAGGATTTACTATCCGAACAAGACATCGGGTAGTGCGAGTTCGGGTACTTCAGATCCGGGTCCAGGTATTTTGGGTTCGGGGTTCAGGTATCGAGTTTTGTGCCCAGAGTGATGGGGCTTGTTGCCGTGGCAGCCAATCCAGTGGCAGATCCGCAGATGCAACAGTTTGCTAAGGGCGTCCTTAATAACAAATTGCAAATAGTTAGTTAGATGAATAATCAGAAATAATAAACAACGAACACTATAGTGGAAGAGTTACGTGAATTGTGAGAGAGTTGTTTACGAGAAAGCGTTCTAGACTACCTATTTAGGTCATCTCTCTTCTCAATGGCCAATAGAATTTTTCGTAGACAAGCTATTTGAGAACCATTGAAACAGCCCTAGCTCCGCGCACCCTGGGATGCGTTGCTGGGGAGATTTGCAATACAGGAGATGAGCACTACCAGCACTGTTGTTCGACTGAGAGCAACTCTAGCAGGGCCCCTACTTGAGCCCCCAATTTAGGGTGGGCACCCAAATCTTCCTTGCAGACCCTATTCCTGTTGGCCCAACAGCCCAGCCCCTATTCTGTGTGGTGTGGTGTGGCCATTACCTCCTCACAACGTACAGACGCAGCTTCGCCCACCTCCCTCTAGCGCCAATCTCTACTACCACACTCCCTCCCTCCACCTCTGACCTTCACCGTTGGACCTCGCCTCCATCCCTTCCGGTGAGAGCGGCTCCTCCTCGATGAACGGGAGCAGCCCCAGCCATGCTCGTCGCGAGCGTCGAACCACCCCATCCTGCGGCCACGCGGTAGTGAAATATTTGATCCAATGATAAGTGGGTCCCATATGTCATTGTCTGCCAATTTAGATTTTAGTTAGTACTGTTGGAGTGGAAGTAAAAATTTTGGACACGAAAAAGTAAGGAGAGCACCTAAATGAAAAGTAGGGGCCCTATTTTGAGGGCTACTCTGCTGGAGTTGCTCTGAGGAAGTTATACAGACAGTGACAGTATTAAGAGCGCAGTGTCAGATAAGTTTTGTCAAGTCTACCATCAAATAATATCAAAATAGTTCTATTAAATCTACCATCAATTATATCTTGATATATATAGTATATTCATTCGGTATCATACTTCATACATTCTGTTTAATAGTTTAGAATTAGATAAAATCAAAAAATCCTCGACAAAAAAGAATATAAAATTAAACAAGTTTGGCTTTGGACAGAACTAACAGCATAGTAACCCATATTTTAAACGGATGTAGTAATTTACGATACTTTATGGGACTATAGTAACATGAATTTCTGTTTGAGGCAAGCCTACAGAAAACTCACATATCCATTCCAACATTTACAAAATTTACAAAACAAGAACAAATGGTTAGAAAACTCAACTGCACGTCTGCACTTGCAATTTAACATGATTTGTCTTTTCTCTACGGTAGCATAAATAATCCGGGTAGTTTCTCTGCGCTGTTCAACCGCACAGCATAGCACACTGAATGAACATGTTCTCCATTTACAGGATGTACATTTTACTTGCATGTCATGTAGTACACGGATCTATCATGTTCCAAACTCTAGATTTCAACAGTGGGACCATTTTTTTTCCAGCTTGATTAGGTCAGGCGTCTAAGTTTCCCTAGTATACAACAAGGCAAAAGGCCAAGAAACCCTGAGACAAAATGGTTTCTGTGCCTTTTGGCCATTCATTCCAATCCAATGAGAAATGAGAACGAAATGTCTTAATACTCTCTGATTTCTAACGGAGCAACATGCCACAAAGGATTCCTCTGCGACATTCTACCAAAAGAGGAATAGTCTAAAGTGGGAAGCTCCCACTGCACATCAGGCACCACCAAAACTAACTTATCAATTTTCCTACTTTGTCAATTTGACATCAATAAGCGATCCTGGTTTTGTTTCAGAATCTAATTCAGGGTTAAAGCAACCCTTGGTAGTACCCCCTATTCGGCCAGGAGGCCAATACCGAAAAATTGATCTCCCCAGTATGTTCTTTGCTGGAAGAGGGCCCCTGCAAAGGTTGTGAAATGGTGACGGTCAATTAAATTCAGACTCTGAAATGACATAAGTGGCAACATGAGAAAAATAAACAGAAATTTGAAAGGAACTGACGTATTACCACACATGTGAATCATAGCTATTGTTTCGGTTATCTCCCATCACAAAAACAGAGTTTTCGGGTACTTGCTGCATCAACATGGTAAAGAAAACAAAAACAAAAACAAAAACATGAAACTCAACATGTTCTTTACAAGGATTCGAAAAATAAATTCTAGCATAAAGCAAAGAAACCATATTTATACAACAATTTATCTGTGCATGTTGATAGGTATATGCATTCAATTGGGTGGGTGCTCTCAACTCTAATTTCATTGATTAAGATGATTCAAAATATATCAGCTTAGTCTTATTCATAATTTGGCATAACATGGTACTGAGCCACTCAAAATGCATTTTCCCCTGAAGTAGACTAAAATATTAAGAGCAGGTCGCATAATCTATAAATTCATCTAACAAACAACAATTCAGCCACTGCTGGGACTGCTGGGAGTCTGTAGTCCAACTTAAACATAATTGTTGTATCTGCCATTTGTTTGTCATAGAAAATGTAGCAGCATAGAGGTCATTCATATTACATACATAAATCTCACAGAAAAAGCATACAAATGTATGCAGGGATTTCACATGTTACCCATGAGCAGCCCAGAAAAATCATACCACAGGGTTCATGTCATAAGAAGGTGGCTCAAGAATGAATTCTTCATTTCTAGCCTCACCATTCACAACAAGTTTTCCTTGGTGAACCTGCAACGCACCAGGCAACAAAACATAAGAAAAATGTGCAGTAACACACAAATAAACAAGTACTTAATATGTATGGCAATTGGCAATTTCTTGAACATAAACTCACATCAAAAGTAGGATTAACCACGAGTTATGCAATCTGAATGAACTTATAGTATGTTTTTCTTCCTATCCCTTCCACTATTATAAGTACTTAAGACTAAATCACTTCATGAGTCCTTGATAATTCCAGCATGAAACAGAAAACAATCAGCTGTGAAAAAAATAAATATATGGAAACCAGCAGACAATAACCATTGACACCAACTTGGGAGAATAAGACCTCAGATTTGGCATCCACACCAACAGTCACTGACATTGTGCCTGGTATGAATAGATATGAAACAGACAAAGGTTTGTCTGCAGCTGAATTCAACATCCACAAAGTGGTGGCTAGCCAAGTGACCATGGGTTTGGGATAAAGCCATCTTGTTGAACTTGGGGCAATACAGGACTTCCATCATGACACACGTGCAGAAGTGGTAAAGAAGCAAGCACAGGGAGCAAAAGAAGGGTAATAAAATTACAAAGCTATTTTGTATGCATATTTTGGAAATCCCTTTTTCCTTCTGTATGAGAATTACAATATCAGGTGCTTGGAAGAGATTGCTCCAGGACCAAATCTCATCTATTCAAACAGGTCCTCAGTTCCTTCCAACATGACATTTGAGAAGGTCTCCTGTTTGGTTTAGGCCTTAAGGTAACAAATACAACAAATGAAACAATAAAAGCAATAGACAAACCAGAAAACAAATAACATTAAGAATTTGTTGCTAGTTGCCACATCCTAACCTATCAGCTGTGCACAATTAATTGTTTGTCTTAAAGAGGATAGCTTACAAAAGAGGAATTCAGGGACACAGAGAAAATGACTGAGGTTTACACTCAAGGGATATAGCGCACACATAAAAGAATAGTTTCTGATTTTGAAACAAACCTCAACAACATCGCCCTCCCTGGCAACTACTC
Source organism: Sorghum bicolor (assembly GCF_000003195.3). NCBI lineage: Eukaryota > Viridiplantae > Streptophyta > Magnoliopsida > Poales > Poaceae > Sorghum > Sorghum bicolor. Next base: position 12,812,645 of record NC_012873.2, on the reverse strand, counting down.
TTTTGATGAAAACATCATTATCGGTATACCCAACCTCCTGAAAAGGAATATACAAAGATTCCAAATCAACAAACAACATATATCATCAAGAAACAATGAACATATGTGTACCTTCAAGTACCTGCAGCACTGGAGGGCTTTTGAAAATTACTATATCATTGACACATGGCTTCCTAAAGTAGTAAGTAACCTGAGAAATATTAATATGGTCAATTATGCAATGAAATAGTTATAACTTTTCTAACTTAGCAAACATCAGATTTCATCTTTCAGCAAAGACATAAACAAATCCAGAATAATAGTGGGCCATAGTGTCATCATACAAATTCAAATGGACTAAGCAAATTATCCAACTTAGAAAATATGAAAGACTACAGCGAACTAGTCTACAAACCAACTTATAAAAAGATAAAGTTAGATAAAACCAAGCAATATTAGCTTCGAAGTGCATTAGCCATTAGGTACCAGTTAATAGACCCACAAAACCCAGTTCATGATAACCATCATGTACTTTGGCCTAAGAATCATGTACAAAACATAGTGCAAATAAAAAAATATATGATATGGTGAAAGTCTTTGAACTGAATTATTGAGTTGCATCCCAAATTAAATGGCTCCTGAACTACAAAACTGCTACAGGCGATTTCGAGTGTATTGACTGAAGATTGCTCTTATTTAGCAATGTTTTCGAGACGTCCGATTAATCGCGACTAATCGTCCTGGACGGTTGGAGGTACTCGACCAGGCCTCCGACTTGGCCAGAACGACCAGGGAACTGGTCGTCCGATTAGTCGTCGTCCAGTCGCGATTAATTGTCCGTCCAGGTTGTCTGGCGTCCAGTCAGGAGATGGTCTAGGCAGTAGATGGGCTGCATCTCAGAGTTGGGCCTAGCTAGCTGCCTTATATTTTGGCCCAAGCCCATTAGGGTTTATGTTGTCTACCCCTCACTCGTTTCAGCACAACACATTCACTCCTCTCCTCTCCCGTCCAGCAGCAGCAACCACCTCCATTGCTGCCCTCCTCTCCTCCCTTCTGTCTCCCAGCTGCTCCTCCTCCTCTCCTCTCCTCCCTTCCGTCTCCCAGCTTCTCCTCCCTCCCTTCCTCCCTTCCAGCTGCCCTCCCTCTCTGTGCAAGGGAGGAGGACTGCACGACGAAGATGCTCCCTTCAAGCGTGCAACGTGCAGCAGCCAGCAAGACAAGAAAGGGCTCTGCAGCAGCCAGGTAAGTGGCCAGCTGACCTATCTAGACTCTAGAGCCTAGAACATGTATATATATATATATATGGTATAATGTGTATTGTATATAGCTACATAATATATATGCTATATATCAGTCCCCATATGTAGGGGACGACCACGGGACTCGTCCAGGGTCGATTAATCGTCCTGGACGACGACTAGTCGTCCTAGACGACCTGGACGGTCCCCCAGCGTCCAGACACGACCAACCGTCTTGAAAACATTGTTATTTAGAGAAGTTAATCCGTGTAGTTTCACTTAGAACCAAATTAGAACATCATATTTAGGCCTTGTTCAGTTGGCAAAAAATTTAGATTTTGGGTACTGTAGCACTTTTCGTTCGTATTTGGTAATTATTGTTCAATTATAGACTAACTAGGCTCAAAAGATTCGTCTCGCAAATTACATGTAAACTGTGTAATTAGTTTTTATTTTCGTCTATATTTAATACTCCATGCAAGTGCCGTAAGATTCGATGTGACGGGGAATCTTGATTTTTTTTTTTTGGAAAATAAAGGTGTTGCTATGCACCAAGAGATTCTATAAATGTGGACAACAAAGTTTACGAATCCTTAAGTAAATAATTTGAGCCCATATATGCTATAGAAAAGTGAAATTGGAAACCTAGGTATTGCCTTATAGGATATCAACTCCCAACAAAAATGAGCCCATGACTATGGTAATTGAGGCAAACAGCATCAACCCAGATTGAAACTACCACATAATCAGAAAGAAAAAAAGAAATATTAAATAGCACCAGCATATTATTGATTACCTTTGCATTGAATTTGTATTAATGATGTATAACAGCATACACGTGTCAAAAAGGCACAAAATTTCATTGAAAATACATAAGCATTTGAGCAACCCGAGTTCCAAGTTGCAGTGTGAGCTCAGCATGACCAAAACATGAATAAAACCGAAAATGGAGGGAATGGAGAAGAAACACACCTTCTCGGCGACGATGCGGTCGCCGACGTCGAAGGTGGGGAACATGGAGAGCGAGGGGATGAAGCGCGGCTCGGCGACGAAGGTTCGGAAAGCGAGCGAGATAGCCACGGCGGCCAGCACCGTCTTGGCGTCCTCCGTGGTCAAGTTCATCCACTCGGGCAACAATCCCTTCTCCTTCTTCTCCCCCTCCTCCTCCTCGTCCTCCCCTCCGCTCCCTCCCCCCGCGCCGCCGCCCCCGCTCCCGCCGTCGGGGCCCACGGGCGGCGCGTCGGCCGGCGCTGCCGGGGTGCGGACCCTCCGCCGCAGCCGTATGTACGGGCCGCGCCACGCATTGCAATTGCCGCCGACGCTCTGGAAAGCGGTGGTGCGGGGGCACGGGAGGGGTGGCTTTGGGGAGGTTTTGAGGAGGCGGGCGGGGACCGGGGTCTGGGAGGAGGCAGGGAAGAAGTGGACGGATGACATGGCCGCGGAAACCGGCGGTATGAAGGAGGCAGTGGTCCTCCGGCCGCGCGGCTCGCCGACGTCCGTGCCAGCCGCTGATTGGGGAAGAAGACTGGAAGGTAGGATAAGCGTAAGCTAGTGGCGGCCTTGTGGGTGTTTGGTCGGTGTGGTAGCACGGGTCCATGGACAAGTGGAATGGTGTGCTTAAATAGCATACCGGTAATATTCAATTTTGTTCTTCAAAAGTTTGTACGACTTTTGGGGAGATTCCAATCGAATCCGGCTGTTCAAGGGTCCCATTGGATTGTAGGAAAAACAAAGGAAAAGTTCAGGATTTCCCTTACTATGGATGGAGTTAGACTATCTCCAACAATGGTAACCCAAAATACAAGACACATTTATCTTTTGGGTAGCGCTACAGGTAAAAGGTTGCATACCTATTTTTAATCTTCTCCAACAACAAGACCTAAAAGACAACACTCTCTGCAAATGAGTCTCGAGGAGAGAGGATACCTAAATTTGGGTTATGCCTCTCCTGATACCCAAAATGGGTCTTCTGTATGGGTACTCTGTTGAAGGCCATAGGTATTGTGTTGAAAACCTATTTTGGGTTTGGTTCCCAAATAGGTATTCTATTGGAGACAGCCTTAGGCCAGTCTCGATGCATAGTTTCATAGCACAGTTATCAAGACTATAAGCTAGGTAACCGAGTCATATGAGTTTCATAGGGATGAAACTCCTCTCTCATCTGATGAAACTCCTTCATTTAATAACTCTGCCAAGTCAGCAATTTTGCTTATGTGGCACTCTATTTAATGTGCATGACACTCTCATGAAACATGCATTGAGACTAGCCTTACCGTAGCATCGTTTGGTTCACAGGAAGTGCTCCTTCATAAGAAAAGCCATAGCAAACTTTGCTTTGCCTTTGATGTCACAGGAAAACCATAGAAAAGATTTATACCTTTGAAATTCTTGCGTTCCAATTTCCAGACAAACTCTGAGGTCAGCTTAACTCTACATCCGTTCATATGATGATATGATGCAAGTGGAAGGAGTTTCTGAGAAATTGAAATACTCTTTTCTAGATAATGAACTATTTTAAAAAGAAATGGTTTTTAACTGATCTGCATTGCAACATAGGATGGCTTTCCTTTGGAGTAATCAAGTTAATCGTGATAGTGAATCGCGATGCCGAATTGTTTAGCTGAAACTAAAATGGCCGTATCTCTAGCAAACGTTTCTGCCAAAATTATAGCGCACACAAAGCTTTCCAGTAAAACAGGGATAAAGCATACTACACGCGTGATCCGTTTCTTGTATGTATATGCCGAACTTGGATCATAAATGGAAGCCAAACTACATGGTTATTGGTTCTTGACTTCTTGTATGTGCCAAGCTTGGGCTCATACATGAGTCAGACCATCGCTGGCCAGGCGCTATGCGTGCGGGATGACGCTAATTGGTTCTTGTGTTTATCTATCTTGCTGTTGCGAGTGGCTGACCATGCGCCATGTACTTTCTGAGTTTCTGTTTCATCTTGCTCGCGCGCCTCAGCATCGCTAGAGCATCCTCAGCAACCGGCGGCCAGGCCCAAGTCCTCGTTCAGGCATCCAATCATCAAACTTGCATGCCGTCGGCTTGGCAAGCCAAATAGGAAGCTAATCACGCAGTGAATCAGTGTTCTTCCCAAAAGACAACAGACCATATTGACATTGGCCTAAAAGTTCAAAATTCATAGATTGTCTAAATGTTCAACAGAATAGCATATCAGCATTCAGCCTGCCTGAGGTGATTATACCCACCAGTAGCCACAGAATACCACCTTCTTTTCCGAAAACGTAGGAGAGCTCCTATGTATCATTGTATTCAGAACAAGAAAACCCGGGTAGGTAAAAAAACTTACAAAAACACAAACCAACTTAACACTCTCAGATAGCTAAATCGCCCATGATACACCACATAACACTACCACGACCAGGAGTACAGAACACCTTTTAAGTCCTCCCATCAGATAAGGCAGCTAGGTAAGCAATGCCCTTAGCCCCTGCCAAACCCCATAAATCTCATCCCAACGGCCAACAGTGTGATGCTCTCAAGATTTGATGAGGCTCCATCAAAACAGCTTATCTATTGTCCATGTATCCATCAAAACCAGATTTGATGAGGCACCAAGGCACTGATGGGGAGCAATATCAGCTATATATTGTTAGACGCTGGATCCTTGCTCTAGGTGTGAGCAGGATCCTTACTCTCATTGAGAGGATAGCACACTGAGTTGGGGCAATTTTCTGGGTTTATTTCTCACACAATGCTATGCCAACCTGAGGGGTTGGGGATACATATTTATAGGGCTGCTAACCAGCCAGCATATGCCAAGATGCTAGTCTAAGATGCTAGTCTAAGATGCTGTCCTACAGATGCTAACTGCTGTCCTAAAAGCAGTCAAGATGCTGTCCTACAGATGCTAACTGCTGTCCTAAAAGCAGTCAAGGATGCTGTCCTACACAAGAACCATGTGCTGCCTACTGCAGCCCACAACCACCAGCCAACAGAGACTTATCCATCATTCTCCCCCTAAGTCTTGTGTGGCTCCTTGTGGGGTATCTGAGCCATCCCGATCCTGGTGCGAAATTCTTGGAACTTGACTCGCCCAAGGGACTTGGTCAGAAAGTCGGCGAGCTGGTCTTGGGTGTTGATGTAGTTGGCCCGAACGCTCCCTTCCTCCAGGCAGCTCCTGATGAAGTGATACTTCACCCGGATGTGCTTGCTGCGCTCATGGAAGACTGGGTTCTTCGCCAAGGCCAAGGCGGACTTGCTGTCCACCCTGAGCTCCACTGCCTCTGCGTCTCTGCCAAGGAGATCGCCAAGCAGCCGAGCCAGCCACAGAGCCTGAGTAGAAGCGGTAGTGGCTGCGATGTATTCTGCCTCGCAGCTGGACAGAGCCACCACCTGCTGCTTTACCGACTGCCAGCTGATCGGACACTTGCCGAGGAAGAAGAGCGTCCCGCTGGTGCTCTTGCTCGTGTCGATGTCGCCGGCGTGGTCGCTGTCACTGTACCCGATGAAATGTGCCGCACCGGGGCACCTCGGGTAGTGCAGACCGTAGTCGGAGGTGCCCGCGACGTAGCGGAGGATCCTCTTCACGGCCTGCTGGTGCTCCGTCGTCGGTCGCTGCATGAACCGACTGACGTAGCCGACGGCGAACGCCAAGTCCGGTCGCGTGTGGACAAGGTAGCGAAGGCTGCCCACAATACGCCGGTACTGCGTCGCGTCCACCTCTTCCTCCGTACTCTCCCGACTCAGCCTCAGCCTCTCCTCCATAGGAGTGTGGGCTGGGTTGCAGCCGGTGAGACCGCCCAGCTCCACAATGCGCTTGGCGTAGGCTGCCTGGCGGAGAGAGGTGCCGGAGCTGTCCTGGTGGACCTCGATCCCCAGGTAGAAGGAGAGAGGGCCCAAGTCGCTCATCTGGAAGGTCACCCTCATCTTCTCCTTGAACGCCTCGATCTCCACCTCCTCGGTGCCGGTGATCACAAGATCATCGACGTAGACACCCACCAGCAGGGCCTTTCGTCCCCTGCCCCGCTGGTAGATGGCCGCCTCGTGCGGGCTTTGCTCGAAGCCCATCCCCTTCATTGTGGAATCCAGTTTGGCATTCCACGCCCTCGGTGCCTGCCGCAAGCCATAGAGGGCCTTGCGCAGACGAAGCACCTTGCCTTCCTTGCCGGGAATCACAAATCCCGGCGGCTGGTGCACGTAGACCTCCTCCTTCAAATCGCCGTTAAGGAACGCCGACTTGACATCCATGTGATGGACACGCCAGCCCTCCTAGGCAGCTAGCGCAAGGAGAAGTCGCACGGACTCCATCCGTGCTACGGGGGCGAAGGCGTCGTCGAAGTCGACCCCCTCCTGCTGCACGAAACCTCGAGCCACCAAGCGAGCCTTGTGCTTGACGATGGCACCGGCTTCATCCCTCTTCAGCTTGAACACCCACTTAAGGGTGATCGCGCGGTGACCACGAGGGAGATCAGCAAGCTCCCAAGTGCGGTTCTGCTCGACCGCGTCCATCTCCTGCTGCATCGCGGCACGCCATGCCGAGTCTCCCTCCGCCTCAGCAAAGGAGCGAGGTTCACCGTCCTCGTGTGCCAGGTGCAGCTCCGCCTCGAAGTCGTGTACCGCTAACCCAGGGACACGTTGGTTACCGAGGATGTTGTCCATGGTGCGGTAGCGTAGAGGCTCATCGTCGTGGTAGGCGTCGACGCGATCCTCGTCGCCGGACAGTGGAGTGGCGAACTCCACCGAACGCTGACGGACCAAAGCTGCTGGTGCCGACCTTGGAGTTGCCGGTGCCGGTGCAGGAGAGTGGGGAGCCGGTGCAGGAGTGCGTGGTGTAGCCGGTGGTGTTGGACTCGCTGGTGGTGAAGGCGGTGGTGGGCTCGCCGAAGCTGATGGCGAGCTGAGTGCCGAGGAGGGCGAGCTCGGTGAGGACGAGCTGCTAGCTCCCCCGGCTCCCTCCAAGTGGACGTAGTCGACGACGAAGTCCCTGAGGGTCGAAGCCGAGCCGTCGTCCACCGCCTTGTCCCAAGTCCAGCCTCGCCCTTCATCGAACACGACGTCCCGGGAGATGCGGACGCGCTGTGTCACAGGGTCGAGGATGCGGTAGGCCTTGGCGCCCTCCGCATAGCCGATGAACACTCCTGAAGTGCTGCGGTCGTCGAGCTTGCCGACGTGAGTGAGCTCCTTGGCGAACGCCAGACAACCGAAGATGCGGAGGTGGCTCACCACCGGCTTGCGCCCGTGCCAAGCCTCGTACGGCGTCATGCCGTCAAGCGCCTTGGTGGGCGAGCGGTTGAGGAGATGGATAGCGGTCATCACCGCCTCTCCCCAGTAGATCGCCGGCATCCCTCTCTGCTTGAGGAGGGCGCGGGCGGTGGCGACCACCGTCTGGTTGCGGCGCTCGACGACGCCGTTCTGCTGCGGGGTGTACGGCGCGGTGAAGTGACGCTGGATCCCCTCGTCGGCGCAGTGCGCCGCGAACTCAGCCGCCGTGAACTCGCCGCCGTTGTCCGTGCGCAGCACCCGAAGCTTGCGGCCGCACTCCTTCTCCGCAGCAGCTTGGTGGTGCCTGATGGCGTCCGCGGCTGCCCCCTTGGTGTCGAGGAGGACAGCCCACATGTAGCGGGACGCGTCGTCGACGAGGAGGAGGAAGTAGCGTCGTCCTCCAGGTGTAGCCGGTGTCACGGGGCCGCAAAGGTCGCCGTGCACGAGCTCCAGCTTCTCCTTGGCGCGGAAGCTTGCTTGGCGGGGAAAGGGCAGCCGTCGCTGCTTGGTGAGGACGCAGGTGTCGCAGAACTGCTCCACGTGGTCGACGCACGGCATGCCCTGCACCATCTCCTTGTTGCCGAGCTGCTTCAGGGCCTCGAAGTTGAGGTGCCCAAAGCGCTCGTGCCACCGCCAGGCTTCATCGTCTCGCCGAGCTGCAAGGCAAAAAGGTTGCGCCACCTGTACGTGAAGGACGTAGAGGCGGTTGCTCCCCCTGTTCACCTTGGTGAGAAGTCGGTGACGAGGATCCCAAATGCGAAGCACGCCGTCCTTGATCTCCACGCGCGAGCCATTCTCATCCAGCTGTCCCAAGCTGATGATGGAGTTCCTCAGCGCGGGGATGTAGTAGACGCCGGTGAGCAGCCGATGCTCACCATTCTTGGCGACGAAGATTACGGAGCCGGCGCCCTTGATCTCTACGGCGGAGGCGTCCCCGAACTTGACGGAGCCTCGAACGTTGGAGTCGAGCTCGGAGAAGAACTCCCGCCGGCCTGTCATGTGGTGGGTGGCGCCGGTGTCGAGGCACCACCCATCGATCTTATCGCTGCTGCCGGACCCGCTGCTGAGGAGGGCGTGTGCCTTGGCCTCGTCGAGGTGGAGAAGAGCCGCTGCAGCCGGTGCTGCTGGAGATGGCTCGGCGCTAGCATGTGCCATGAACAGAGCTGGCTGCTCCTCCTCCGCCTGCGCGACGTGGGCCTGGGCGCGTCGTGGCTGCCTGCAGTCCTTAGCCCAATGGCCAGCAAGACCACAGTTCCTGCAGCAGTCATCTTGTGCCGGCTTGGGTTTTTCGGCGGCGGCGCCTTGGACACCTCCGCGGGCGCCTCCGTTGGCACGCCCTTGCGCCCCGGCCTGGGCGCCTTTGCGTGACTTGCCGCGCTTGCCACGCTTGCGGCTGGCTGCTGCAGAAGAAGGCTCCCCCTTCTTCTTGTCACCTTGCCCGGCAGCCCACTGCTCCCGGGTGAGAAGGAGCTTGGGCCCCGAGGAGGGTTGTGGCTCGTCAATGTCGACGACCTTGAGGCGACCTATCGCCTCCTCGATCGACATCGTGGAGAGGTCTAGCAGGGACTCGATTGAGCGAGCCATCTGCTTGTACTTCTCGGGGACGCAGCGGAAGAGCTTCTCGACAGCTCTCTCCTCGCTGTAGGTGTTGTCACCAAACTGCACCACTTTCCGCAGCAAAGTGTTGAGACGGAGAGCAAAATCATCAACGTCCTCACCTGGCTTGAAGGCCAAGTCCTCCCACTCCTTGCGGAGTTGCTGCAGTGTGGACTTGCGGGCGCGATCACTGCCGATGCGTGCTGCAGCAATGGCGTCCCAAGCATCCTTGGCAGTCCGCTTGCTGGTAAGTGAGAACTGCATCTCGGTCGGGACTGCAGCGATGAGGGCATTCAGTGCCCGTCGATCCTGGTCGTAGTCGACGTCGCCGTACCGGACTGCCTCCCACATGTGCAGCACCTGAAGTCTCACCTTCATCACCGCAGCCCACTCAACATAGTTGGTCTTGGTGAGGGTAGGCCACCCACCACCAGGGCCAACGTCCCTGGCAACAGCATGGTACCCGTGGTAGCCACGGTACCGGTCCGGGGAGAGAGAGCCACGCGGCCTGCGAAGGCCGTGCTCTTCCTCGACCCGTCCACCGCCGTTGCCATGTGCGCCTCCTCCAGGAGCGTCGCCGGCTCCACCACGGTACCGGTCCGGGGAGAGAGAGCCACGCGGCCTGCGAAGGCCATGCTCTTCCTCGACCCGTCCACCGCCGTTGCCGTGCGCGCCTCCTCCAGGAACGCCGCCGGCGCCTCCACGCCTGTCTAGACTGCGGCCACGCTCGTGGGCGTGCACAGCTGCCCACTGCGCCGCTCGCCGGCGTGCTGCATCTCTCTCCAGCAGCTCCAGGTCTGGGTCAGCACTGTCATCAGCAGCGATGGAGCTGCTGTGACTGCTGCGCAGGTCCTCAACCTCCGCTGCCGCTGCACGCGCTGCATCTGCAGCTGCTGCTGCCTCCACCTCCGCTCTGGCTGCTGCCAGCTCCGCTTGGGCCAGCCTCGACGCCCTCGCTGCTGCTGCAGCGGTCGCTGCCGCTGCTCGCCTGCGCTCCTCTGCTGCAGCGAGGTCGGCCTCCTGCCGACGCCGCGCGCTCGAGGTGCCCGAGTGCTGAGACTGCCCTTCTGCGGCCATTGCGCGCTGCTGCGCGGAGAGCAGAGGCAGCCGGAACAGCTGCTGCTGCCAGCCGGGGCTGCTGCGAGGCAGGGAGCTCGACTGGAGAAGGGATTGAGCAGGAAATGCTTAGGCTACAGGATACTACAGCTCTGATACCACTTGTTACCACTTGTTAGACGCTAGATCCTTGCTCTAGGTGTGAGCAGGATCCTTACTCTCATTGAGAGGATAGCACACTGAGTTGGGGCAATTTTCTGGGTTTATTTCTCACACAATGCTATGCCAACCTGAGGGGTTGGGGATACATATTTATAGGGCTGCTAACCAGCCAGCATATGCCAAGATGCTAGTCTAAGATGCTAGTCTAAGATGCTGTCCTACAGATGCTAACTGCTGTCCTAAAAGCAGTCAAGATGCTGTCCTACAGATGCTAACTGCTGTCCTAAAAGCAGTCAAGGATGCTGTCCTACACAAGGACCATGTGCTGCCTACTGTAGCCCACAACCACCAGCCAACAGAGACTTATCCATCATATATTGTCCATGTATCCACTTATGTAACCAGAAGAGGGTGTATGCTCTATCACCCACCTCAGTACAGACCGCCATAGAGAAGAAAACCCGCACACATTGATGAACATATACAGGGAAGGTCGACCAAGGTTTGATAGGTTCAGTTTTTGCAACAACAGCCACCTCATTCGGAGAGCCCAACTCGTCTTTTGCAACTCGCCCAGCTCGGGGCAACAAGTCTTGATCCAGGCTAAGGGGGGCTAAGGAATGCGATCAAAGTTTCATATTCTGACAGCCTTCAGAACAAACCTTGTACACTGGCAGAAAATATCAATTTGCATTTGTATCAGATATCACCCCAACAAATTGTATCCATGGTATGTCAGCTCGACACTGGGGACTAGAAACTGACCTTGATGCCCCTCCTACTTGGTGTCCTGATTGCTCATCCTTTTACACAAGAGATACCAAGGCATGATGGACCTATCATGCTTACATCAGTGAGGAAGAGCAAACTCAGAAACCCAAGATGCATAGGCAAAATACTAATAACCCTTGGGCCCCGCCTGTAAGAACCTGTATGCTTACATTATTTGTATCTTCAGTACGATTACATAATCTTGTCCCTGCTGTATATGTTCTCTTATCAGTTATAACTAACCTAGTATGTCATGGGAAAGCCAAATTAGATGTTTCTACTCAAGATCCACTGGGACTGGTCACAGAAGTTGAACGGTTTAGTCAAAGATGCCCAGACAGATTGCATCATTCAGCGACTGTAGGAGGTTAACAAGACAAAACAAGATAAGGTTATAAGAAGCACAGAGATTATGATAAACTAAGTGAATCAAAATCCTTTGCAGCAGATATTTACCAGCAGCCACTATCCCAGCAGTGAATATCCACCCAATGTTTCATTTCGTCTAAAGCAAAGCTCAATCAATCATAAATATGAACTGTATCCTCCACCAAGAGGTACTCTTGGACAAAATACTGCTTCTATCAATAGACTAGGGCAACATCTGAAGCCAACACTCTGATAAGGAGAAATAATATTAGCTTGAGCATGATGACGAATTTATCCGGAGGAAAAATGCCAACTTTTATTTACAGCAAGTAGCAAACACAGCATAATTTATTGTACAAGAAAACCAGCCAGTTCTCAGAAAAGGCATATAATATCACCCAAAGTATTGCATGCAATTTATCACCAAGCCTCCAGAACCTTTAAATTCAGGATGCCACTAATTTCCAATGGACAGTGCGATACAGTAACTACCCACATTAACTTACTCAACAGGTATTGTTGATAGGTTTGTCTAACTAGGCATGCAGTATTATTGGAGAAGACAGAAGATAACTCTTAAAGCAAAAGACATTGAATTACTGAAAGCATCAACTCCAAGGAAAATCAGGTAATGCTGATGGCTATACTTACCGGTATACACACTATGTCACCATGTGCATTGGTTAGTACTGGAAGTGTTCGTCTTGCAGCAGCTGGAATAGATCTAAGGATCTGAAGAGCTTTCTGTGCTGATTGTTGCAAGAATCTGGAGTGATGCAGTGCAGGATCCATTTTCATCTTTGTACAGGATGCTTTTGGATCACTAAGGTTCTCTTCCACTGAAGGGGTATTACAAACTTCAGCAAGGAACAACCAGTCAGTATCGACCATGTGCCGGACTTCCAGACTTCCACCCAAATTCATAGTACAAAACTTGGACAGAGATTCTTTATTTTCAAGCAAACATATTTCATTGAAATCTTCTGGAGCTTTCCATGTAATCAAGAATTTGCTCATAAAGTGACATGTTTCAGCAGGACAAAGGCTTATAACATTAACATTACAATCAGGAAATTTTGTTTCCTCCAGGTCCTGTTCTTCGTGTTTATGTTCTTTTACAACAAACTTATCGTGCTCATCTGTTCGTAAGTGATGGAGCTTTTCTAATGTAAAATCATCTATTATGCTGAGATCCTTCGCTTTGTTCAGAACATCTATGGAAGATTTGGAATATAGAAACTGTATGTTTGAGTGGTTCTGTACAGACTGATTAGCTTGAAGATGTCCTTCAAGGACTATCTGGTCAATATCAGGTACTGGAGGTGCCTGCTCTTCATAGGAACACTTGTAGGAAGTTTCAGCAGAAGATGACTCCATCCAGTCAACAGAACAACAAACAAGTACTTTTGTACCTTTAGACCTTGGGACAGCACAAAGGCAACAACCAGCTACACTAAGGGCAGCCTGCACGAGAATCAAGCACTGCTGAATGAATTCCTAAGAGAGTGCATAATGACTAATGATGTATTCATGTAAGCATATATGTTTTATACTTCATCTATAATGAACCAGAATATAGAGTCACAAATGTCTGTCCTACTAATTTGATCATTTCAGAAGCTTCCAAGACCACTGAAATAGTCAAGTAGAACAAACCTTGCAGGGACTGCTACGAATATAATCGAGTAGCAGTCGAACAGATCTACCACGAAGTGGCCTGTGCCTTTGTGAAACAAACTGCAAAAGAGAAAAAAAATGAAGAATTAAATCTGCTACTACCAACAAATAAAGTATCCAATTTAATACATACCTGCAAGATATATGCTAAATATTGTGAAAGACTAAGGTCATCAACATTTAACGGATCAAGGTTTTCCAGGTCAATAACAGCATATCCATACTGGAAGACGAAAACATATTTAAGAGAAGAATCCAACCTAGAAACACGATAATAACACAAGAATCACCTAAGACTAGGAAACTTCATGTCTAAGTAGAGAGCAAGGATGGACCTCCGATATTGACACAGACTGCTTTGCAATCATACTGCAAGCACAATCAACAAATGACCGTGTCAACCGGCATGCGCGTATCAGTTTATGAACTCCTGGGAGAAAGGTACCTGATGTAAACAAGAGTTTATCAGAATAATGTGTCCATGTAAGATATAATCTGCTGTCCCTCTTGTATTTTTGTCCTGCATATGGCAGGTTCAAGTGGTCAGCTCTCGGCTGCCACTGTAGGAGTATGGCAATAGGCCATTTAGTCTTCCATAGTTGGTAGAAGTACACCAGCTAGAGTAGTGGGCTGGTATAGGCTGGTATAGGAGTAGGTATTGGCTGATATAAGCCTTGTAGAGTAGTTGTTGGAATGGTGTAGTCACCATCCAAGTAGTGTACCAGCAGGTACATAGTTTGTGTATATATATACTCTACCTATTGCAATGGAAAACGAAGTTCATTGCCACTCATTCAGTTCTCCAAGTTTTCAGTTCAAGTCTGAAAACTGGGTATGTGTGTGCTGCGTGTGTGAGTGAAGGAGCTCAGGGCTCTTCTTCTTCCTTGGAGCAGGGGAGTGGGAGAGGGGAGGAGAGCAGGTGCTGCTCACCTCGGTGCAGGGTTTCTGTGCCAACAACTGGTATCAGCCGTAGCTAGGTCCACAAATTGCAGATGGCAGAGAGTGCGATGCGGAACGGCGGAGGGGAAGGTGGTGAGCTCCAGCTCCAGCCGGCGCCACCGCAGGTCGAGGTGCGTGTGGTGAAGGAGTTCAGCGGCGGCGGCTCCTGGCCCATGCTCACCCGCACCAACTACGGTGAGTGGGCGACGCACATGAAGTGGAAGCTGCGCGCGCGGAAGTGGTGGCGGGCGATCGAGGAGGATGACCGGAGCGAGGATGCCCAGGTGGGGATCATGGAGGCGCTCATGGCCTCGACGCCGGCGGAGTACCACGAGGCGCTGGGCGCCAAGGACACCGTGAAGCAGGCCTGGGAGATGCTGGAATCGCTGCGCGTCGGCTCGGACCGAGCCAAGCGGGCCAGGATCCAGCAGCTGCGCAGGGAGCTCAACGACATCAAGTTCAAGCCCGGAGAGCCGGTGGAGGACTTCACCCTTCGCCTCCAATCTCTGGCCACGCAGCTGGCCACCTACGGGAAGAAGGTGGACGACGAGGACCTCGTCACCAAGCTGTTGTGCACCGTGCCGGCAAAATACTCGCAGCTCGCCATGTCCATCGAGACCATGTTGGACATCTCCACGCTGTCTCTGGAGGACGTGGCAGGGCGGCTGCGGGTGGCAGAAAGCCGCATTGCGCCGGCACCGGAGAAAGAGAAGCCCAAGCTACTCCTGACGGAAGAGGAGTGGACCGCGCGCATGAAGGACAAGCGCCGGACCAGGGAAGGCTCCACCAGTCGCGGCGGCGGAGATGGCGCCAAAGGGTGCGGTAAGCCGCCGGCAGACAAGAAGAAGGGGAAGAAGAAATACTTCGACCCCAACGCTTGCCGTAAGTGCGGCAAGGTCGGGCATTGGGCGCGAGAGTGCCAGGAGCGCAAGGAGAAGGAGGAGGCTCATCTGGCGGCTGTGGACAGCGACAACGATGAACACGCTCTCATGTTGGGGGAGTACTGCGCGCTCCAAGGCGAAGCAGGAGAGGCGGACGCGAAGCAGGGGACTGCTGCGCGTGCCGTCAATCTTGACGAGCCACAGGCGCAGGTCCAATTGGGGGCGATCGGCGACGAGCTGGAGCAGCGCTGGTACTTGGACTCCGGCGCGAGCAATCACATGACGGGAAATCGCGCCGTCTTCTCCGAGTTGGACGAAGAAACCACCGGGAGCGTCAAGTTTGGCGATGGCTCCCGGGTGGCGATCCGCGGCCGTGGCACTGTCCTGTTCCGGTGTCGGAACGGCGAACACCGGGCGATGACGGATGTCTACTGGATCCCACAGCTGAGGACAAGCATCATCAGCCTCGGGCAGTTGGACGAGCGTGGCGCTGAGGTGGTGATCAAGGGCGGGGTGCTGCGGATTCGTGACCAAGATCGGCGGTTGCTGGCCAAGGTCACAAGGTCGAAGAACTGGCTATTTTTGCTGGACCTTAAGGTCGAACAGCCGGTGTGCCTGGCGGCACAGTGCACGGAGGAGCCGTGGCTGTGGCATGGCCAGTTCGGGCATTTGAACTTCGACGCACTGAGCAGACTGGCGGCAATGGTGAGGGGGATGCCCAAGATCCAACACGCCAGCGAGCTTTGTGACAGCTGCCTGGTGGGGAAGCAGAGGAGACTGTCGTTCCCCAAGGAGGCAAGGTACCGCGCCGGGGAGAAGCTTGAGCTGGTTCATGGCGACCTATGCGGGCCTATCACCTCGGCCACGCACGGAGGGCGGAGGTATTTCCTCCTGCTGGTGGATGACTACAATCGCTACATGTGGTTGCGGCTCCTGGCTAGCAAGAGCGAGGCAGCAGAAGCCATCAAGCAACTCAAGGCGAAGGTGGAGGCAGAGTCTGGGAGAAGACTGAGGGTGCTGCGAACAGACCGCGGAGGGGAGTGGGAGAGGGGAGGAGAGCAGGTGCTGCTCACCTCGGTGCAGAGTTTCTGTGCCAACAACGGCGGTGGAGTTCGCCACCTACTGCGCGGAGGAGGGAGTGGAACGCCATCTCACGGCGCCCTACTCACCTCAGCAAAACGGCGTGGTGGAACGCCGGAATCAGTCCATCGTCGGGATGGCAAGGTGCATGCTGAAGGCCAAGGGAATGCCGGCGGCGTTCTGGGGTGAGGCAGTAAGCACGGCGGTGTTCATCCTCAACAGAGCACCGACGAAGGCGTTGAACGGGAGGATGCCGTTTGAAGCTTGGCATGGGCGCAAGCCAAGCGTGGCATTCATGCGCACGTTTGGGTGCATTGGGCATGTGAAGAACACCAAGCCCGGCCTCACCAAGCTTGAGGACAGGAGCACAAAGATGGTATTCCTCGGCTACGAGGAAGGATCAAAAGCCTACAGGCTCTGTGATCCGGTCACCGGGAGGGTGACAGTGTCCCGCGACGTCGTGTTCGACGAAGCAGGGGCATGGAGGTGGGATGAGGAAGACTTGGCGGAAGAAGAGGGCGCGCTCGGGTTCGACGGGTCCTTCGTCGTCGAGCAGCTGGTCATCACCAGCAAAGCCCCAGCGCCAGCAGGGGTCGTGGAGGAAGCTGCTGCCCCTGGAGCAGGGGAAGCAAGGGACGAGGCACCAGCAGCAGGGGAAGCTGAGCCGCCCAGTCCCACCACGACGGTCGGCACTCCACCTCACGCTGTCTCAGGACAGGAGCAGAGGACTCCAACGGCAGCTCAAGTGGAGTATGCTACTCCACCGCAGGATGTCACCAAGTTCGTGGACGCCTTCCACGACGGCGAGGAGGTACGGTTCCGCCGTGTCGACAACGTTCTCGGTGATGCAGCGACTCCAGGTTTGGCGGCACGGCTGCTGGGCGAGGAAGAGGAGCTCATGATGTTGAGCACAGAAGAGTCGGCCACTTTCGCAGCTGCGGAGCGCGAGCCGGAGTGGCGGCGTGCCATGTTGGAGGAGATGCGGTAGATAGAAGCCAACCGGACCTGGGAGTTGGTCGATCCACCGGTTGGATGCCGGTCGATCGGACTCAAATGGGTCTACAAGGTGAAGAAGGACGAGCACGGCGCGGTGGTGAAGCACAAGGCGCGGCTCGTCGCTCGGGGGTTCGTGCAGCGAGAAGGGATCGATTTCGAGGAGGTGTTCGCGCCAGTGGCGCGCATGGAGTCGGTGCGACTCGTGCTGGCCATGGCGGCGACCAAGGACTGGGCAGTTCACCACCTCGACGTCAAATCCGCCTTCCTCAACGGCGACTTGATGGAGGAGGTCTTCGTCAAGCAGGGCCCAGGCTTCACCGTGAAGGGGGTCGAGCACAAGGTGCTCCGCCTCAGGAAGGCGCTCTACGGCTTGCGGCAGGCACCGCGAGCATGGAACTCCAAGCTCGACGCCACCATGGCGGAGCTTGGGTTCTCACGGTGCGCAACAGAGCATACCTTGTACACCCGCCGACGGGGGAAGGAAGAACTCGTCGTCGGGGTGTACGTGGACGATTTGATCGTCACCGGAGCGCGGGAGAAGGACATTTTATCCTTCAAAACCAAGATGGCGGCAAGGTTCCAGATGACCGATCTCGGTGTGCTAAGCTACTACCTCGGCATCGAGGTGAAGCAGGGAAGCAAGGCAGTCACGCTGGGGCAGCGCGCCTACGCGCGCAAGGTACTGGAGCGGGCTGGCATGGAGCGGGCTGGCATGGCAAATTGCAGGCCTGCGGCGACCCCGATGGAGGAACGAATCAAGCTGCCAAAGCAGAGCACGGCGGAGAAGGTGGACGCAACGCGCTATCGAAGCATCGTCGGCGGGCTGCGCTGGCTCACCCATACTCGGCCGGACATCGCGTTCGCGGTCGGGTATGTGAGCCGGTTCATGGAGGATCCACGGGAGGATCACTGGATGGCAGTCAAGCGGGTCCTGCGCTACATCCAGGGGACGGTGGACCAGGCTCTCGTCTTCCCTAAAGGCGGCGGGTCTGGTGGAGGCGGGCTGAAGCTCGCGGCTTATAGTGACGCGGACATGGCAGGCGATGTTGATGGACGACGCAGCACCTCAGGCGTGTTGATCCTCCTCGGCATGGCACCTGTCGCCTGGCAGTCGCTGAAGCAGAAGACGGTGGCATTGTCGACTTGCGAGGCAGAGTATGTCGCTGCAGCCACCGCGGCATGCCAGTTGGTGTGGATGCGCCGGCTGCTGGGGGAGCTCACAGGCATTGAGCCCCAGCCGCCTGTGCTCAAGGTGAACAATCAGCCAGCAATAGCGCTGGCAAAGAACCCTGTTCTCCACGACCGAAGCAAACACATTGATGTGAAGTTTCACTTCCTTCGTGATTGCGTCGAGGAGAAGCAGATTGTCATCGAATTCGTTGAAACCGGTCGACAACTCGCTGACATCTTCACTAAGCCAGTTGGGCGACTTCGGTTCTTGGAACTAAGGAGCAAGATTGGCATGGTGGAGGTCAAGAGTACACAGCAGGATTAGGGAAAGATTGTAAGATATAATCTGCTGTCCCTCTTGTATTTTTGTCCTGCATATGGCAGGTTCAAGTGGTCAGCTCTCGGCTGCCACTGTAGGAGTATGGCAATAGGCCATTTAGTCTTCCATAGTTGGTAGAAGTACACCAGCTAGAGTAGTGGGCTGGTATAGGCTGGTACAGGAGTAGGTATTGGCTGATATAAGCCTTGTAGAGTAGTTGTTGGAATGGTGTAGTCACCATCCAAGTAGTGTACCAGCAGGTACATAGTTTGTATATATATACTCTACCTATTGCAATGGAAAACGAAGTTCATTGCCACTCATTCAGTTCTCCAAGTTTCCAGTTCAAGTCTGAAAACTGGGTATGTGTGTGCTGCGTGTGTGAGTGAAGGAGCTCAGGGCTCTTCTTCTTCCTTGGAGCAGGGGAGTGGGAGAGGGGAGGAGAGCAGGTGCTGCTCACCTCGGTGCAGGGTTTCTGTGCCAACAGTCCATGCACTCGAGGCTAACTGCACACATACTCTCTCCAGAAACAGAAGACGGCTAGTTTGGGATGTTGCAGTGGAACTTTTTTTAAAAAAAATCTGAATATCAACAACTTCTTAATACTTCCATACAAAAACGTTGATGTGACAATATAATAAAAAAATTATCCTGGAAACTACTTTCATACTTTTTTTCAAATTTCTTGCACTTAATAAATAAACTATAATTGAAACTATTAAACTAATGGTCAAAGTTGTTTTGCAGGCCATACTGTTGTAAAAAAAGAGACTTATTTCTGTGACCAGACGGTGTACTAGTTTAACAGACACAACTTTAGTTATTCATCTGGCAGCACAAAGATCATGTTTTAGCCCTCAAGAAATGTGCAGACATTGAGACACCTACAAGCCAGATATCTGTGATTTGTGTGCATCAATGACAAACTTCTACAGCAGCCAAATGCAGCCTTCCCAGAACAGTCTAACTTGGACAAGAAACATGAAAGGTTGCACAGGTTTCAAGTACAAGAGGTAACTCCACCTGGCAAGCAGTGATTATTCAGGTAAATGAATCACAGAGTTTGTTATGATAACTAGCATGGCACTTAACCACAGAAAACAAGAGGGGCATCAGGCTCAAACAGAAGGCGGACTTTCATTTGTGCAAAATGTAGCCATGTTCAATCAAAACAAACAAAAATAGATTTAAAAAACCCCAACCTATGGGGGATGATAGCCCAGCAAGGAATCTTCGTAAGGGTTGAGAAAGGGACCAAAGGAAGGCTAGACCCACCTAGGAACATAATGAAAGTAGTCCCTTTTCGGTTGGCAGACCCACAACTGGGGAATATACCACAACACTATCCAGGTGTTGTCAGCAATGCTGAACCAAGCTCAGTAATTTTGGTGAATGTCTATGGGTCATGCATTTCAAGTTTTCAAATTGTGTACTTGATTATTTGATTAACTAAAAGCATGTGCAACTTTGATAAACATCGATCTTGCACAATATATGATTTTAAAATTGAATACATACCAAATTAATTGTGAAAACAACATAAAAGGACTATAAAATTGAATCAAACATGGCAGCTTAAGTACAGCTTGACCTTCAGTGGATAAATTTCTTAAAGATGCCCGAATTCGGTTTCTAGCATACTTCATACTAGTATTTGTTGGATCTTCCACCCAGGATTGATTACTACCTTGACATATCTGTGAAAAGAGATTGACCAATTAGGTACAGCAATATGAAAAGATGATTCTTAAACTGACTGACAGCAAGAAACATTGGCAATACAATTCAATCTGTCCATAAGAAATTTCTTATTCAAAAAAGGGATAAATCAACATAAAGATCCTTTTTGTTCCGATTGAGAAATTGTTGAAGTTGTAAGAACACACTTAAATAAAGATAAGCTGTCTAGCCAATCACAATAATCAGAAGGTCTGAGAAAATGTCTGCCGATAAAGAAAATTACTTATACTTTTTTTTCTCGAATACGCAGGAGAGCTGCGTATCATTGCATTAAAAAGATAGAGAAATGACCCCTTACTTATACTTTTTTTAACTAGGCAGCCACTGGTAAGTGGTAATACATTAATAAGTCCATATGTATAGTGAGATTTAACTCACCTTATACATGTCATCTTTTGTAAAATCAAGCATAGGCTGCACAAGAAGAATGCCATACCGTCAAAAGTTCTGAGATTTAACTCACCTTATACATGTCATCTTTTGAAAACTCAAGCATAGGCCGCACAAGAAGGATGCCATACCGTCGAAAGTTCTCCCCATCATATTTTACATTAGATGCAAACATTTGAGACACAAAGGCTGTACCAGCAAGCCCTAAAACCCCACTTTGGCGAGATAGTCTGAGAACAAAGAGCTCTGCCTGCATTTACATGACTGAACTCATTCAGATAAATACAAACACCAAAAGTACGACTTATGTAGATACCATGGAAACCAAATACACATCATGCAAGTATGCAGCATATTCACAAAACCTCAATTTGATGCTTCAATGCATACTATTACAACTACAACATAAAATTAAGAGTCTATTCAATCTTAAATCTATATCATTCGTTCACTCAATCAGCTATCCATTTGTTTTGCCTGAAAATAGATGGGCAAAAAAAAAAGACATGATAGTACGATCACACAATAATACCCTATCTAGTTCCAGTTCCTCGCCTAAAAGATTCAAAAAGTAATGCACAACAGAGCATGTGCCACCAAGTAGGAATCCATCAACTGACCAACAAAAGGAAACTCTCATCAACTGGTCTTTTTTCCTAGACATTGCTTATAACTGTACAAGAGGGAATTCCAGATTTTGTCAATTATCTGGAGTATTATCATTAAATACCAAGTTATTTACTACTGAGAACTAAGTCTTATTTGTTAAGCTGCAATTATAAAATCGGGATAACTTCTCCATCAACATCAAAAGAGCAAGAATAATACCAGCTTTAACAGACCTGGTCATCAGAGTGGTGTGCAATAAGCAAGATTCCTATCTGTTGCTTTATACAAATGTCCAATAGTTTTTGGTACCTGAATTTATTAACACATGAGGCTTTATCAAGGTGAATAAACTGACACAACAAATTGCCAGTGCATAGGTTGGGTAAGTATACACAAATATACCACAAAGGCCTCAACATTCATTTAAATTTTATCATGTTATGCAAAGTTGAACGTTGTGGTCTTTTTATAAACTACTTGGGTCCAACAGTTCTTTGCATTGAAATCATCTGTGCATTTATAGAGTGCAAGGCTATAGGAAAGGTTCTACTCCCTCTGCTCCAAATTATAGTTCACTTTAGTTTTGTCCTAAATCAATCTTCTCTAACTTTTAACAAGATCTTAGAAAAAACATATTAAGATCTATTACTCCCTCCATTCTAAATTATAAGATGTTTTGGCATTTTTAGATACATCACTTTTACTATGCATCTAGACATAGTGTATATCTAAGTCCATAGCAAAACCCATTTATATACGAAAGCCAAAACGTCGAATAATTTGGAATGGAAGGAGTACATCTTTTAGTTAAAATAATAAATGCATTATCAAGACATAATTCAAGGATAATTTAATGGAACTAAATTAATATTATAGAGTTTAATGGATTTTTCTGTAACTTTATCGAAGTTAGAGAAGTCTGAAGTCTGACTTAGGACAAAGCTAAAGTGATCTATAATTTGGAATGGAGGGAGTATAAAACTATACAAATATAGAATGTGTAGTGTATACAAGAGCAGTATCAGGAGTAGACATGGTTTGTTACAATTTAGCGTTAATTTAGTGATATTTGGCAAACTTATGGATGCAATTCTTTCCTAGCATTATGCTCCATGTGTCACAGAAATGATTGTAGTTGATTAATGGAATCTTAATGTAGAAAATTCTGATTATAGGCCAAGTCCAGCTTATTCTCTGGGCCTCCTTGCTTCTGTTCTTTAGCCCAGCCCTACTTCTCGTGGAGTACAGGCAGTGCTAGGTTTTCAGTAGCAGAGAGGAACAAGCAGTGTCAGCTCTCATTCTAGAGTGGCAGTGGCACAATGGCCATGCCTGAGTCCATCGGGCGTGCACCGTGCAGCAGTGGCTACGAGCGCACAGATCGAGGATGGACTGTTGGGAATGAAGCTGCAGCGTGTAGTACGGAGCTCACTCGGTTCTTGGTCACCTTCTCCCACGGCTGATCTCCTCTATAAGCATTAGTATTCAACTAACCTCGGAAAAATATCCCCTGATTTCTTTTTTCCTACTGGCCTGTGAGTGCACTGCAGAGCTCCTACAGTTATTGGATTGGAAGAAGGTGCCAAGGTGGTGTTGGTGACTGGTACAACGCCCAGGCTCGCCTGCACACGCTGACGTGGTGCAGTGAAACGATTGAAGAAGGTGCCAAGGTGATGTTGGAGACTGGTACGACGACCAGGCTCGCCCGCATGCTGACGCAGTGCAGTGAGGCTCTCTGGCTCCGTCCTCCATGCCAGCGGCAACAACAGCACATAGGAACTTCTGGGATAGTGGCTGGTGAGCCGTGCCTTGCCTCGACCATCATCGATTTGTTTTGGCACATCGTGCTGTGAGCATTGGTCTTTCCTTCTATTGATCTGGATAGCTTGTTTGTGATATTTCTGATATATGCTCAAGGTTACTAGGTTGTCACTGACACTGGGAAATTAACCATGTGCAGTGGTTTAAGCCTTGTGGATTAATGACATATACTTTTGTGTGAGGACTTGGGTGATAATTTGTGTTTTGGCCAAAGACTCTTGTCCTTCTAATTCTTCAGAAAGCATTTTATTTCTGTTGAGTAACATCTTTGTGTGGCCTTGTTCTGGAAGTAAGCAGCAGTCTATGTAACTTTACAGTGTCTTCAAGTTACTTAGACTAATTGTTTTGTCCAGTTAGTGAGGTCCTGTGTCGACGGAGCAGGAGTCTTTAGTCATGGGCCCTAATATCTCAATCAAAACAGAGAGCCAACTCATGTAATATGTACTTGCTAATTCATGGGCCCTATTTCATTGATTTGTACATATATTGTGCAAACACAAGTACAAAAACTCATCTCATATGCAACATGTTCTATAAATATCATCAGTTAGGCTTTAACAATGAACCCTGACTATTTTGTGGTGCAAGTTGTTAACAATTCCAGAAAATAAAAGTTTGTTATGCATTTCAGATATTACCAGAACAAACTAAGTATAAGAAGGTTTCCAACTTTGAGCCACTAAATGCCAAGTTTACAGGAAGTCTAATTAACCCAGTAGCATCAGATTAGAAAAGGGGTAAAGTAAAATGGAAGGCAAATACCTCACTTCGCGGGCAGCCTCTTGCACCTGCCCTTGCTTTGGATGACCATCTGGCCACTCACACTTAGCAATCTCACACTCAACACCTGCAACAAAATCATAGAATAGAACCTCAAAAAACAACCCAATGGCAGAGGTATGACTTCAGTTATCACCGCAACGCCCTAATAATCCCCCAAAACAAACAAGACCTGAGAATTGCAAGCCCAGGTTAAGCACCAATTTGGCCATTTCGTAATGAGATAGAAAGTGCTCGACTACACTATAAAAGTTCTCACTAAAGACCAACCAGTAAATTCTACGATGGGGAAAAGTAAATTCTACGAGATTGTATATGATGATATTACCCATGCCGCGGACGCGGTCACGCACTAGCCGCGCCTCGTCGGCGCTCTCGGGCCGCAGCCCATGGTCGACGACAACTCCGAGGAGCCCGTCCACGAATGCCGAGGCGACGGGTCCCTCCTCATCACCGGCCTTCCGCGCCGCAGCCTTCTTCCAGGCCGTGGCGAGCACGCACAGCGCCATCGAGTCCGGTCCGCCGGAGACCCCGACCGCTGCAACCGAACAACAAAATTAATCGGAATTAGCAAGTACAAACCCACTGAAACGAAATGTGGCTAAAACAGAGGAGCGGGAGGAGGGACGAACCGATGCGGTGGTGCGGATGGATGCCGGCGAGCGCCATCCGGCGAGCGAAGGAGGCGTGGTAAGGGGTGAGCGACGAGGAGCGGGTGGCTGAGGAGGCGGAGCAGCGGATTAGAAGGAGGCGGCGGAGCGGGAAGCCTGAACAGGGCGAGGCCCGGAGGGAGGAGAGAAGAGGCGGCATGGCCAGTGCTGAGAGGGGAGATAGGGATGACGGCTGCAGGGTTTAATGCTCCAGTATAGGGTCTGACAAGTCTATAGCAAAACTTAGGCCTTGTTTAGTTCCAAAAAATTTTACAAAACAGGCACCGTAGCACTTTCGTTTGTATTTGACAAATATTGTCTAATCATGCACTAACTAGGCTCAAAAGATTCGTCTCGTCAATTCCGACTAAACTGTGTAATTAGTTTTTATTTTCATCTATATTTAATACTTCATGCATACGTTTAAAGATTCGATGTGACGGGGAATCTGAAAAATTTTGCAAAATTTTGAGAGAACTAAACAAGGCCTTAGGTCAGGCTAGGATCACAGGATAGGAAACATATAGGATAAGAAAAATATAGGAATTGACTAGGGCCTTGTTTAGATATGAAAAAATTTTGGATTTCGCTATTATAGCATTTTTGTTTGTTTGTGGTAAATATTATCCAATCATAGACTAATTAGGGTCAAAAGATTCGTCTCGCGATTTACAGTCAAACTGTGTGATTAGTTTTTATTTTCGTCTATATTTAATGCTTCATGCATGCGCCGCAAGATTCGATGTGACAGAGAATCTTGAAAAGTTTTTGGATTTTGGGGTAAACTAAACAAGGCCTAGGTTAATATGCGTACGTTCTTAATCACATGGAA
Organism: Sorghum bicolor; assembly: GCF_000003195.3. Taxonomy (NCBI): domain Eukaryota; kingdom Viridiplantae; phylum Streptophyta; class Magnoliopsida; order Poales; family Poaceae; genus Sorghum; species Sorghum bicolor. Next base: position 12,787,359 of record NC_012873.2, on the reverse strand, counting down.
TATTGCGGCACATGCATGGAGCATTAAATATTAGATAAAAGAAATAACTAATTACACAGTTTACCTGTAATTTGCGAGACGAATCTTTTGAGCCTAGTTAGACCATAATAGGACAATATCTGTCAAATACAAACGAAAGTGTTACGTTGTCCATTTTACAAAATTTTTTAAAACTAAACAAGGCATCAGTTACAGAGCATTGCAACAAAACCTTCTTGACATAAAGCTAGGTCCTCGCATGGCTGGCGTAGGGAGGGTCGCTAGCGTTGAGGAGGCTCGCATCATCTAGCCAGTGGACGGATGTAATGTGGTCGGCGGCAAAGCGTCGCTTGGTTAGCTATGCCCTATGGGGCGCTGCCCTCTCCCTCTGCGAGGATGGCAGCGCCCCCCTCTCCCTCTGTTCTTGTTGTTTTGGTTTGTGTGTGCGAAGGATAAAGCCCTCTCTAGAAGCAACGCAAGGTCGAAAAAAATGCGCAAACAGACACGGAAGAGCACCCGAGTTTTCGTTTCGCGCGAGGAAACTTTCCATGAAGTCTGAACTCTTGTTTACTTTCCTATGAAACTGAACCGTAGGAATCCAATCCTATGGAATATTTCCTTTGTATTTCCTGTGAACCAAAGGCAAGTGTAGGAAAAATTCCAAAGGAATCCAAATCCTACAAAATTCCTTTACCAATCCTACCATCCAAAGGTAAAAAATTTTGATTTTAGCTACTGTAGTATTTTAATTTGTATTTAACCATTGTTGTTCAATAATAGACTAACTAAGCTTAAAAAAATTGTCTTGTAAATTATAGATGAACTATGCAATTAATTATTTTTTATATCTATATTTAATGCTTCATGCATACGGTTGGGTATTTTAAACGTACACAGAAAAATCTGCAAGCGCACGGATACCGATGTAGCCTTCATCTTGGAGTATTCCAGAGTACAATTTTTCATAGGGAACGTTTAGTGTACTAGAAGAATTAGGAATGTCTAAGGAAAGAGTAATTATAGGGTAGAGAGAGATTTTAGGGTTTCTAAGTGGTTCAATCTAATCAATGGCTTACTCTATTTTACTTACTAGCAGCAGTACCTTTCTGACTTTCGAAAGAGATTGGGAAGGAGGATCGATGGAAGGCTACCAAAAAGCTCTATGAAACACCAACCCTAACGTGGTGGATTATAAAGGCCTAACAGAGCCATCACCTCTGGGGCTACCACAACTATCAAGAGGAGTGGGCGCAAACTCAGGTAAACCCTAATCTAGATGTTATGTCTACACTAGTGCTTACTACTCTAATTACCTAGGATAACTAGAGCACTCAATATGATCAGAGATCCAGTAAATATATTGATGTAAGAACTGAAATTAAATAAATACTTAGAAATAAATGATGAAGATTCTGGAGATTGCTCAAGACAAACCAGATGCTGCAAAAGTACAATGTCGAGGAAGATCCGAACATCTGGCTTCTTCTTAGCTTTCTCCTCTCCTCTCTCCCTGATCTCTAGTTTACAACTAGATGAACTAGACAACTAGAAGAACTAGAACTAGGGAAACTAGAACTAGATCTAGATAAATTAGAAGAGATTCATCTAGAGGGACCTCTACTTCTATTTTGATGGAGGGTTCAAACCCTAGCTTTTGCTTTGGAGGTAGCTAATAAAGATGGAGATCAAGAGATGCCGGATGAGGGAGATATGCCCAATTTACTCCGAACTTCTCTGGAATCCCATTTGTAATCTTTCGGAAGGCGTAACTTTGTCATGTGGACTCTGATTTGGGTGAATCAAAACTCTATTTCATGTGTCTCGACGAGCTCTTCACAATGGTGTACTCCAATTTATCACTTGAGATACTTATATTTGGTGATTTTGGTTCTTTTCTAGTTTAACCCCTGTAAAACATAGATTCACCAAAACTCGTGGAACTCGTTAGTTTCAAACTCTACAACTATGCTTTGTGATTCATATCATATCATATCATATCATATCATATCATATCATATCATATCATATCATATCATATCATATCATATCATATCATATCATATCATATCATATCATATCATATCATATCATATCATATCATATCATATCAAGCAATAGTTGATGGATAAAAATGAGCATTAGTGATCGTCAACAAGTTTCCCCAAGCTTACCCTTTGCTAATCCTTTAGCAAAGCCAATCTCAACAATGGATCGGGAGTTGCTACAATGCTTTCACGCCTCAAAAGTACACATGTGTTCAAAGAAGAATTCACCTCTAGATTGGATTTAACTATTCTAGCTTTCAAACTTACTTGTATTACTAGGAAAACCAGCTCATAAGCTGCTTGCTTCGTATTCTATGTTTTAAGAATTAGCCCCAACATGGTGGAATACATAGGCTAACAGGGCTGTCACCACCTGCCGCTACCACAGCTATCCGGAGAGCTAGCACACAATCCAAGGTAACATATAGTCTAAGCACCATGCCTACACTAATTCTGAAAGTTGAAGTAAATAATGCAAGAGTACTTACAAAGAGGGAAACACGAGAGCTATACCAGAGGCTGCAGAAGACTCCTCTCTACAGCTCCAGACTCCACTCTTCACTCTCACTCTCACTACTAGTCTCACTAGAGAGTGGACTACTATTGACGATCCTTAATGCTCACATTTAACCGTCAACTAATCATGGAAAAGGATTCAAATGCAACCAACACCCAGACTTAGGGTTTTATCTGACAGAATTCCACGAGTTTTGGTGTTTGTCTATTTCTGTAGGGGGTTATCAGGAAATACGGAGGAAAGGCCCACACGTTGGGTTTACATAGAGATATTAACGTGTGCGGCAAATTTCTATCATCTAGAAGACTCCAGAAGCCACAGGAACGAAGCAGAGGCAGAACGGGGCCTGGCCCAGGGCGCCCGCCCTCCTGTAGTGCCCAATCAGGGTCAACTTCGCGGATCATGCTCCACCAACCTAAGGGATCAAGGAAAACCGTGCGATTAATGTCGGTTTGATCCGACATCCCACATTCATTTGGAAGGACTATATAAGCAGACCCCCTGGCCCCTGGAGAACATACCTCTTCTACAGAATCAAAGCTAGGGTTTCAATTATTCATCTAAGTAGAGAGGATCCCTCTAGTTCATCTAGTTCTAGTTCATCTAGTTCTAGTTCTAGTTAGTTCTAGTTGTAATCTAGAAAATAGGGAGAGAGAAGAGGAGAGCGGAGGAGGAGACGGATCTGTCGGATCTTCCTCAACATTGTACTTTTGCAGCAACTGGTTCGTTCTTCATCGTTCTCCAAGTTCTTCAATTCATAATTCCTGAGTTCTTTAATTACTTTTATCTACATTCAAGTTATTTATTGGATTCCCGCTTGCATCAAGTGCTCTAGTCTTTGCAACGCTAGAGTAGTAATTAATAGATTAGACGTGGTGTTTAGTCTTGCAATTACGTGGAATTGCACCTAATCCTACGGATTGTTGTTGTAGCCCTAGGGTAGTGACAGCCCTAATGGTCGACGTATTCCACCTCGTTCGGATCGGTATTTGTAGGACTATAGTGAGAGCTTCCTAGCCCCTTTCTCATCTCTTTCTGTGGTTAGTGTTCTGATGTCCCGAAATAAATAATCTTTGAAGTAATTCTTGATTCTTAGATCAACTAGATAATTTTCAGGAAACTTCCTCTCTTTCCACCAAAAATAATTATATAGTTATCCTTGGGCGATCTTGAATCTTAATTAGTACACTCACGTTCTCTGTGGAAAATCGATACTCTGGAATACTCCCGGGTGAAAGCTACATCGGTATCCATGCGCTTGCGGATTTTTCTGTTTGCATTTAAAATATCCAACAAGCTTTCTGGCGCCGTTGCCGGGGAACGGTAGCTGTGCTAGTTTCGAACCTACTCATCCGTGTATCCTTTTTCTTTTCCTTTTTTACCACACTCACCTTACCATTTTCACCATACCACATGGATTTCACTCCTATCTATAAATTCTTTGCTCCAAAGGGCGAGTTATTAGAGCCACCACCATCATCACATCCAATTCTTATAGATGGCTACGACCTCGGCCCTGATCTAATAGCCATGATTTAGGAGCAACCCTTCTCTGGGCAAGTAGATGAAGATCCATACACCCACCTTAGAGAATTCGAGCAGTTGTGCTCTTGCCGATCTATTTCCGGCATGACACAAGAAACCCTTAAATGGAAATTATTTCCATTCTCCCTTTTGGGAAGAGAAAAAAAGTGGTATGCTCATTCTGTAGGAGGCGTTAATGGAAATTGGGATGAACTTCGGGACAACTTTTGTCTCGCTTTCTTCCCACTTTTTTGAATCGCTGACCTTAGAATCAAAATTCTTACATTCAAACAAAGAGAGAAGGAAACTTTAGGAGCAGCTTGGGCTAGGTTCACAAGCCTTAGCAATTTCGGTCCAAACCTTGCCCTGCCTAACCATGTATTGTACTACCACTTTTATCATGATCTAAATAAGGAAGCTGCTCTTCACCTCGACATTGCTTTAGGAGGCTCATTCACACACAAACTCACAGATGAGGGGAGAGCTATCCTAGAGAGAATCCTTAAAAATACCCCTTACACAGGCATTTATGATGAGTTTCCTAAAGAAGAAAAAGAAGTCGAGCCTAATCCTAAACCAAAAGATGAGGAACTTGCAACCAAGTTAGAAATTCCACCTGACCCATCCATTAATTTGGTTATAGAGAAACCTCCTGATAAGGGAATGCAAAACCAACTAAGGGATGATGAACCACCACCTTTAGAGCATCCCTTTGAATTCGAGGATGATCTTTTTGAAGATTATGGAAACACCTCGAATTTTCCTATCCAAACACGACCTCTAGCAAGGACCACTCAATCCGTTCTAAGAGTAGAATCTATTGACATAGAACACATCAAAAGCCTTTCGGCTATTCTGAGTTATGAATGGCTAACAGAAGCTGAGTTGTCTCCTGAGGTAGCTCGAATCATCACTCCTTCAACCATTCTTCTGTGCCAAATTAGAGGGTCTGCTAGGAAGGTCCACTACAATCTATATGTTGGGATAAATGTTATTTCCAAGGAGTTCGCTGACACTCTTTATCCCAATGGGTCTATAACCCCATCTCAAAAACTTTTACAAAGTCCATCTGGATTGATTCTAGAAAGCCATGGGGTATTAAGGGCAGTTCCTGTTAGAATCAAGGACTCTGGAATATGTCTAGATTTTCACATTTTTGACATACCAGAGATTCCTCTCTTGATTGGCAGACCAATCATGAAACTTCTACAAGAACAACCACAACGAGGTCATTTAGACTTCAAGGTTGGGAATTCCACTATTGTTGTTCCTCTTGCTAGATCAATTAACATGATAGTGGAACCCAAACTTGAACCATATCATATTGAGGAGATCTTAATGCTGACTCAAGAGGAGATGGCCCAACCATTCTTTAATCATGAACACTTTGTTCAAGAAGAAGAGTTGGTAGAACCCGTTGAGCTAGACAAAAATGAACAACCTTCACCTCCTTCGATAGAGTTAAAACCTCTTCCTTCTGGCCTTAGATATGTCTTTTTGCACAACAACCCAAAAACTCTAGTAATTATCAGTGACAAGCTTTCCGATTATGAAACACAACAACTTGTCGCTGTTCTTGAAAGGCAAAGATCAACATTTGGCTACTTACTCGAAGATCTCACGGGCATTAGTCTCATTCTCTGCACTCATCGTATCCCTATTGATCCCAATTTTACACCTTCAAGGGAACCACAACGGAGACTTAACAATGCTATGCGAGAGGTTGTTAAGAAAGAGGTCCTCAAACTCTATAATCCTGTGCCACATAGTGAGTGGGTTAGCCCTGTCCAAGTAGTGCCAAAGAAAGGAGGAATGACGGTCGTTAGGAATGAGAAAAATGAACTCATCCCTCAACGAATTGTCACTGGGTGGCGTATGTGTATTGACTATTGAAAACTCAACAAGGCTACAAAGAAAGATCACTTTCCGTCACCCTTCATTGATGAAATGTTGGAACGGCTTGCAAACCACTCTTTCTTTTGTTTCCTTGATGGTTATTCTGGATATCACCAAATCCCAATCCACCCAGATGATCAAGAAAAGACTACCTTTACATGCCCGTATGGAACTTATGCATACCGACGAATGTCGTTCGGATTGTGCAATGCTCCAGCTTCTTTCCAACGGTGCATGATGTCTATTTTCTCGAACATGATTGAGAAGATCATGGAGGTTTTCATGGATGATTTTACCGTCTATGGCAAAACCTTCGATCATTGTTTGGAGAATTTAGATATTCTTGTAGTGATGTGAAGAAAAGCACTTAATCCCGAATTGGGAGAAATGCTATTTTATGGTTCAGGAAGGAATAGTGCTAGGACATAAAGTGTCCGAACGTGGTATAGAGGTGGACAAAGCAAAGATTGAAGTTATTGAAAAACTTCCACCTCCCACGAATGTGAAAGGAATCCGTAGCTTTTTGGGACATGCAGGGTTCTATAGACGCTTTGTCAAGAACTTCTCTCAAATTGCTAGACCCCTAACTAGTATCCTAGCTAAGGATGCACCTTTCATCTTTAGTGATGAGTGTCATGAATCTTTTCAAACTCTTAAGAAAGCACTCATCTCAGCCCCGATTATCCAACCACCTGATTGGAATCTTCCTTTTGAGATCATGTGTGATGCTAGCGATTTTGCGGTTGGTGCCGTTTTAAGAGAAACCAAGGATAAAAAGCATTATGCCATATCCTACGCTAGCAAAACCTTGTCTGGACCACAGCTCAATTACACTACAACTGAAAAAGAGCTTTTGGTTGTTGTCTTTGCTATAGACAAGTTTAGATCTTACTTAGTGGGGGCAAAGATAATCATCTATTCAGACCATGCTGCTCTCAAGTACCTCCTCACTAAGAAAGATGCTAAGCCTCGTCTAATTCGATGGATTCTTCTACTCCAAGACTTTGACATAGAAATCCGAGATAGGAAGGGAGTAGAGAATTCCGTAGCCGACCACTTGTCTAGGCTTCAATATAAGGAAACACATGATGAGCTTCCCATAAATGACTACTTAAGGGATGACACCCTGCTTAAGATAACACATGCAGATCCATGGTACGCTGACATTGTAAACTTTATAGTAAAAGGCTATGTCCCACCTGGTACAAACAAAAAGAAATTGCTTCACGATAGTCGTTTCCACCTTTGGGATGAGCCATATCTTTTTCGAGTCTGCGCTGATGGACTCTTGAGAAGGTGTGTTCCTATGGCTGAGGCTACTCAAAGATGCCTTGCCTCGCCATATGGAGGACACTATGGAGCATTCCGAACACATGCTAAAATTTGGCAAAGTGGCTTTTTCTGGCCAACGATGTATGAAGATACAAAGGACTTTGTCAGGAGATGCCACCGATGTCAAGGGTTTAGGGTTTAGGGTTTAGGGTTTAGGGTTTAGGGTCTAAATGCAACCAACACCTAGACTTAGGGTTTTATCTGACAAGATTCCATGAGTTTTGGTGTTTGTCTATTTCTGTTCGGGGTTATCAGGAAATACGGAAGAAAGGCCCACACGTCGGGTTTACATAGAGATATTAACGTGCCGCGTAATTTTCTATCATCTAGAAGACTCCAGAAGCCACGGGAACGAACGGGAAGGTGATCGGGCCCGAGGGCAGGGCGCCCACCCTCCCCCCTTGGGCGCCCGCCCTGGTGCAGAGTCCATTCAGGACCCGTCTCGCGGATTATGCTCCATCGACCTAAAGGATCAAGGATAACCGCTCAATCAATGTCGGTTTGATCCGACGGCCCAGATTCACTTGAGGGGACTATATAAGCAGACCCCCTGGCCCCTGGAGGAGAACAAGTTCATCATAGAGTTGAGAGGAGCCCTCGAAGGATAACCTCTCCTCTAAATAGACTTAGGGCTTAGCATCCAATGTGAGAGTAGAATTAGTTCTTCTAAGTTCTACTAGATTGAGAGAGATAGAGTGGAGGTGTAGATCGGAGGAAGATCGGCCTATCGGTGTCTACTCTGAGGTTGTACCTACGGGATCAAGTTCTCCTAACCCGAGGCTTGCTCCTAGGATTCTTTAGTAATTTGACTTCTAAATTCTAGTAAGTTCTTGTTTTATGGTTCTTTGGTTTATGAGTTTACTTTAATCTCTTCCGGTTGAGTTTAGAGTAATCATTGCTAGCGTAAACGTGGTGTTTGGGCTAGGGTACTCATAGATATCCCCTGACTAGCTGGACTGTGGTAGTAGCGAGGAACGTGACATTTCCGAGTTACCTTTGCAGCCCACATCTCGTTAGCAGGATGGGTAGGGTTTATAGATGCGGGTCGAACATCCTCTGTGGTGTCTAGATTCCATGAGCTTCCCCAATAGAATAGTAGATCATCCTTACCAAGGTTAGAACGAGACTACGGTTGTAGTTGTTGATATTTGAGAACGCAATAAGGAATTGATCCGTAAGCACACGGATATCGGTGAGCACTTCACCCGGGATGTTATCTAGAGTATCATATTTATTTTTTTACCACTAGGAGAAAGAGTGCATCTGACTAACCCAGTCTATTACTACTAACCTTTTGGCTACAAAGAATGTTTCTCGATGTGAGTGATAAATAGAGAAGACTGCAACCGTAGTCTCTTTCTAACCTTGGTAAGGATAATCTACTGTTCTATTGGGGAAGCTTACGGAATCTAGACGCCACAGAGGATGTTCGACCCGCACCTATAAACCCTATCCTTCCTGCTAACGAGATATGGTTTGTAAAGGTAACTCAGAAATGTCACGTTCCTCGCTACTACCACGGTCCAGCTAGTTAGGGGATCTATGAGTATTCTAGCCCAAACACCACGTCTACGCTAGAGATGATTACTCTAAACTCTACACGAAGAGATTAAAGTAAACTCATAAACCAAAGAACAATAAATCAAGAACTTACTAGAATTTAGAAGTCGAAATACTGAAGAATCCTAAGAGCAAGCCTCGGGTTAGAAGACTTGATCCCGCAGGTACAACCTCGGAGTAGACACCGACAGGCCGGGTGTCACACCCTGGCTTTTAAAATAAGACCAGAGTCGTCATATGTGTGCCCAGGAAGTCCACACATATAACAAAAGAATAGAAATATCAGAATCAATGTTATATATAGCGGAAAACATATTTATAATAACACTTACAAACATCAGAGTACGCGGAAACAGTTGCTAAAACTTTTTAGGCTCCATTCTTCTCAGGGACGGTTGACTGGGGGCTCCGTACGCCAAGCACTTCTCATAAGCTTCTAGAAAACTCCATGACATCTTTATCCTTCTTCTGAGCAGCACTTTACTACACACTGGGGCTGTGGGGGGGGGGGGAGAATAGCAAGGGTGAGTTCATGTCGAACTCAACAAGCACAGACGGAAAGTAATGACATGCAAGGCTTAAAACAAGGTAAAGCTGACTTGGTTTGACTGCGGTAGCATTTTAGTTGATCACTTTTAATTATGACTATTATTAGAACAACCTATTACTAATTGTGAGTAGCATAAACCCAACCCTTAATTAGTGTAAATAGTAATTAGCATCTTTTAAAAGACTATCCTAATTATTATAGTAATCCAGGGATTAACCCCAATTATTAACACAGGATAGCAATCCTGCCAACACGGAATAGCCATTCCGCCAAAACACGAGGTAGCAACCTCGCCAAGTTCCATCTCCAAGTATCCAGTGAATCCAATTTGCTCATCAAGTGAGGGTCTGGGCCGCTCGTGACCGTGAGTACGGCTGATATATCAGTTTGACACTCTGCAGAGGTGTGCACGTTCACTCCAAGTCGTGATTCCCATTTGCCCGGGGTCATGACTCCCCAAAACACTACCAAGGTGAGCAGGCAGGGTCTCACTACGAGACCTTTCACAGGGTCCAACTAATAGGATGCCACTCGCAAGTTTTTGCCGGGGCGCTCGGCAGTCGATACCCATAGCCATGGCGTACCGATCAACCGACAACTTAATATTCATTACCCAAGTTACTTCCTCACGCCTACCCGGAAAGTAACACCCTACTAGTGGAGGTCCTGCTAATTAGTCAAGCCAGAGCCATATAGCTTGGAGCTGCACTGTATGTCCTAGGGGGCCGCTCCCTGACTAAGTCCTTACGGAGAGCAGAGATGGGTACGCCCGGCAAACCGGACCACCAACGGTACCCGCTCCCCCTATCACCACCATCATCACGATGCTCGTAAGCATCCAACATCGCCATCACCGCAGTGACCAAAGATTCAGCACAGTTTAAGCATCAAGTTAAGTAGAGAGTAATTCTTGTTTAAGCATGTGTATAAGATGAGTAGAGCAGCTAAGCACACCTAGTATAGCCTAGACTACCCATATACATAACCCCATGTGAACAAGGAGTAGTAAGTAAAGCTAGTCATGTCTTAAGGTTTGCATTCATTGGACACATGCATATAAAGTAAATGACATTAATGAGTAGGTTCAAAATGATCAAACGGTGTCTGCACTTGCCTTAATTCCCAGTGTATATCTGCTCAGAATTCTTCGACTTCTTTCTTGTGATCTTTATCTTCTACTGCAACTGTCGGTCCTCAGCTCCTGGTCTTCACTGTTGACGAACCACGCTTCTTCTACTCGTAGCAAACAAGCAATACAAATAAACAAACAACAATCACGACTAAGAACAAGCATCAATCAAAAGAAAAGCTTTGAAAAAGAAGAGCGCAATAAACGACACGGCTTATTCTTATAATCGTGACAACACAAGAACGATTGAGAACGGAGCTATCGTTAAACGGACACGACTATTGGGGCTTGCTATACGTTGGTCGTATTTTATTAGATGAAATAATATGACAGACATTTAATAGAACTATCCTAATTAGATTAACCAAATTATGTTGAATTATAAAAGCCGGAGTTAAATTTTAGTTATATTTTAATTGTAGATGGTTATATATCATTTAAGCCATTTACGCCTTTGTAATTTTAGAAAACATAAAGCAAGTAAGAGCAGCTAATCAAATCCTAACATGCGTCGCATTTATATTAAACAAGTTATAACTAATAAAGAACCATTTAAGTTGATATTAATAATGTTAACATTTATTTATTTATAAAAGATCTAAATTATAAACATAGGTTATTTTTAATCCAAAAAGACATTAAATAAATATTAAACAAATTTATTATATACTTTATGTCTAACTAAAAGAATTATAATTAATAAATATTTAAGTTAACTTCAATCAAGTTAATATTAGATTATAAAAATAGCGAAGTGTAAACCTAAATTGTTTTTTTGTTAATTAAAAATGACATAAAAAAATATTAATTAAACTAATTATATTTATAAACATGGGACATGAAAAACAGTATCGCTAATAGGTCATTTACGTTGCCATGGTCATAAAACAATAGAAAACATGATTATAACTCTATATTGCTTTTAATTATAAAATTAGATGCATATATTAATTAATCTAATATTCAATTAAATATGGAAAAAAATATATGACATAATAAAAGTTAGCACTACTGCGTAGAGCGCGACGTTACGAAACTAACGCAATTGAAACGGAATGAAACAGAATTAGAACGATTAAATGGCGAAGGGTTAATGACCAGTGGTAAACTTGTAAATATGTCTTCTTCTACCTTGAGTCTGCATCTCCTCTTCCTAGACGTAGATGGCAGCCATGGGAGCTCTCTGTTCTCGCGGACAGGACCCGATGGGAGGAGAGCTCGGCCCGGCTGGGGCACGGCCGACGGTGCAGCACCGCTAGGCGGCTGCGGAGGGAGCCACGCAGGGCAGGACAGGGCAGGGCAGGGCGCGGCCTGTGCCTACGCGGCCACGGTGAACACCGGCTGCTGCTGCCTAGCAGCACGCGTGTAGCGCAGGGGAGGGGCGGGGCGCGGCAGGGATGCTGCGCGCAGTTCGGCGAGGGGAGGAGGCGCTGGGGTACGGGAAAGACAACGCAGGGAGAAGTGGAAAGAATGGTCGGAGAAAGAGGTGACCGGCCATGGAAACCTCTCGCCGGAGATGAAGATGGGATGGAAAACATGTTAAACGGTGATGGATTTTTGTAAACAAATATACCACAGCGAAGAGAATGACGAGGGCTACCTCGTAGTGGTGGTAGAATTCACTGGAACGCGACGAACTGATCGGAAAAGCTCGCCGGAGTGTTCGCCGGAAAAGTTCACCGGTGGAACTTCGGCATTAGATCTAGAGCAAACGGAGTGGCGGCTCGAGATAGGGTTTGTACTTCTGGAATCAGCGCGAGAAGAAGAACGGCGGCATATATATAGGTCTAGGGTTTGGAAAAGTTTCAAAATTATTAATTTCGGGATTTTTATAAATTCATTTTCAGATCAAAAATAATTCCAGAAAAAAGCTAAAACCATTTTAAATCCCTGAAAAATATTTCTGAAATTCTAAAAAAAATTAAAGGAAAACTTTTAGAGATATTTTGAGAGTTGATCAATCTAGATAAAGTTTTTAGTGTCCATGAACAAGAATTTTAGAGCGTCCAAAAATTATATTTTTCTCTAGGAAAATGGGAAAAAGGGAAAATACTCAGAAATGATCGGCGGCATCGAATGTATTTGTAAAATGTTAACATGCACAAAAACAACAAACCCAAGTAATAGACAAGCATCACATCAACAAAAGCCGACACAATTATTTTTTTTTTAGAAAAAACATCATTTTCCTAAATGGAAATCTGAACTGATGTTGACAAATTTTATCCACATTTTTCTCTCTTTTTGAATTCAATATTTAAATAAATCTTGGAATATTTTAGAAAAAAATTAAATTCTTATTTAATTTAGTGTTTTCTAATAACAATCCAAAATTAAAAATTCTAGAGTGTTATACCGGGCTTCCTCCGATCTACACCTCCACTCTATCTCTCTCAATCTAGTAGAAACTAGAAGATCTAATTCTACTCACATTGGATGCTAAGCCCTAAAAAATCTATTTAGAGGAGAGGTTATCCTTCGAGGGCACCTCTCAACTCTATGATGAACTTGTCTCCTCCAGGGGCCAGGGGGTCTGGTTTTATAGTCCCCTCAGGTGAACGTGGGCAGTCGGATCAAACCGACATTGATTGAACGGTTATCCTTGATCCTTTAGGTCGGTGGATCTTGGTGTGCGAAAAGAGTTCTGATTAGAGTCCAAAGGGGGGCGGGCGCCCTAGTCCTTAGGGCGGGCGCCCTGGGCCAGGCCCCGTTTGGTCTCCGCTTTGTTCCCGTGGCTTCTGGAGTCTTCTAGATGGTAGAAAATTGCGTGGTGCGTTGATATCTCTATGTAATCCCGACATGTGGGCCTTGCTTTCTTATTTCCTGATAACCCCTGCAGAAACAGATAAACAACAAAACTCGTGGAATTCTATCAGATCAAACCCTAATTCTAGGTGTTGTTTGTATATTGGTCCTTTCCCTTGTTTATTTGATAATAAAAATTGATACTTAAGAACCGTCAACAAATACCCCCATACTTAGGCTTTTACTCGTCCTTGAGAAAAGGATGGTTAAGAAAAATATCTAGGGTTAAAACATTGTAAAGCATTTTCATACCTACAGGGTGTAAAAAATTCACTGTGTACTGTAGTCAGAGAAATATATGGTTAAGAGTAGAGGTCCTTTCTTCTCAATCCTGTTACTTGGAGTTTTTTTATATATTTGAAAAGAAATTTAGCATACCTTTGTCCTCATAGGTTCTCTCAGATCACTCATTAATCTTTTATATATCTCACTGAGGCTGTTTTAATTTGCAAAAATTATCAAGCATACTTACTTTGCATTTCTTGCCTGATCAAAACAGGATCCGAGGAGAAAAATGCCATACTCTTAGATCAAAGACTTTGAAAATTTAAAAACTTGTCAACTCTTGCTGGCAGGCTATCATTTTCTTCTTTTCTTTCTCTTTTTCTCTTTTTTTTAAAGTGGATACCGGGGTACCACTAATTCTACTGCCGGACACTTGTCCATTTCTTTCTGCAAGGTTATTGAGCACTTGCTCCTTTTTATTTCCTCGAAATATCCTTATTTTTGCATAGCCCATGCCTCTAATGCAATAATACTTCGGAAGAGTGAATCTTTCTGAATAAATGTCTTGATCTTAGGAGCATGATAAATCTCTCAACAAGGGTCTAACTTATTTTGAACAAACTCAATACAGAGCTGATAGCATTTATAATTAATAATATTTTTAGGTTTATCAGGCATATAAAACACTGAGGATGGTAGCTAGAATTTTTAAAGATTTTGAAATAAATTCTCCAAGCAACAATGACAGGAATAAGAAACTCATACTCTACCATCTCATATTCCACAATGACTTTAAGTAACACAGGGTTTTAAAATGATTTTTTAATAATTGTAAGTTTCCAGGAAATATCACAGAGTGAGATTAATCATGATTAGAGACATTTTAATCTTTTTAATTTATCATGTTGGAGACAATATTCTGCATAATCCAAGATGTATGTGTATGTGTAAAGTGAAGTGTGCAGAGTATGTACCTGAATCGTGGAGTGGTGTAGTCGAAGTGTGTTTGACATGTCGAGGGATCTCCCCCATACTTGTTTTCTACTTTCTTGCACAAAAATAAAGTAGAGACACACAAGACATAATAATAATAATAATAATAATAATAATAATAATACTCTTTATTAATCTTGAGGCATTTATTACAAATACCTAGTAATGAACTGAAGCTAGTAGTAAATCTAAACCGAATTTAAAGATAAAGATAAATAACTAAGATGCATTGCCTCAAGGTCTAATCTAGATAACTTAGCGGCGCTCTAACTCCCTGATCTTCTTATTGGCACTAGCAAGATCATGCCTAAGGCCTAGTATAACGGTGTTGTGGTTAGAGAGCTGCCTAGTGATGAAGTTAACTGAGGACTGGAGGCCTATGATGACCCTGTCTAGCCTACGAACATCCTCATCAATATCTACTATAGTCTTGCGACGCTTAGGAGGTGTTTCAAAAGAATTGAGAGCGTGCTTCGGGGCTGCCTTTGGAGGGATGAAACGGACGCTGCTCTAATCCCTTCAAAGTACGGCCTCTCCTCCTCCGTAGTGTAGCGGATGCTGCTGATCTCGCCGTTCTGGTTGGTTTTGACTCCAACGACCCTCTCATTGGGTCTGGGTGGAAGGATCCTCGTGCCGGCTGGCACCTTGATGGTGGTCTCCTTCTTGGCTGACGGTCCCTTGAGAAGTAGGGGCTGTGGTGGTGTGGTGAGAACTGGTTGAGCATGGTAGGGTTGGGCGGAGCTGCGCTGGCGTAATGGCATGGCTTCTAGCTATCGCTCTGTGTTGGCCGGGACGAGAGCACATGCGTCGGGGTCTTCCTTAGGCTTCATGTTGAGGTTGAAGGGGACGACTTCCCAATCATCGTGGAATTCTTTGGCCATTGGAGTAGCGAGGGACTAAACAAGCTCTAATTGAAGAAGAAGAGAAGGCTTGGGTGGATTGGTGTTTGAAAACTGACGTTAGGGGTTTGTTTATATAGGGGTCAAAAAGTGTCTCTAGGGGTTGTTCAGGTTACTCCCGTCGCCAGGCGTGCAAAACTTTCTATCTGAAGGATTATTTGGATTACCATAAGTGTGTTTTCTATAATGGAGGAAACCGGGACCGAGAGGAGTTAGGGGCTGGGCGCCCGCCCTCTTCATCAGGGCGCCCGCCCTGCGTCTGGCCCTTCTGTGGGCCCGCTTTCTCGAGCGTGTTTCTAGATGTAAACTTAATTAGAAAAATATATGTGTGACCCAAAAATGTCAGATTAAAAAGGTCAGGCTCTAAATTTCCATGGGAATGTAAAAATAGATTGCGTCTATTTCTTCTAATTCTTTATCGGGCTCTAAAAATAATTTAAGACGTTGACCATTTACCTTAAATAACATACCTTCGTTATTTTGAAGTGTGATAGCTCCATGGGATGAGGAATTGATTACCTTGAATGGTCCTTCCCATTTACTCTGGAGTTTTCCATGCTCGAAAAGCTTCACCCTGGAATTAAAAAGTAATACCTTATCTCCGGGTGCGAACTCCTTCTTCTTGATCCTCTTGTCATGCCATCTTGTCATGCCACCTTTTGACTCTTTCTTTGTAGATCTTCGAGTTGTGATATGCTTTCTCTCGCCATTCTTCCAATTCTGATAGTTACATTCTTCTATGATCTCCAGCGACATCTAGGTTCATATTCCATCTCCTTATGGCCCAGTGTGCTTTGAACTCTAATTCAACAGGTAGATGGCAAGTCTTCCCGTACACCAATTGGTATGGAGATATTCCAATTGGGGTCTTGTATGCTGTCCGGTATGTCTAGAGTGCATCGGGTAACTTGTCTTTCCATGCCGTTCCCATCTCATTGACTGTTTTCTGAAGAATATTCTTGATTTGCTTGTTGGAAGTCTCTGCTTGGCCACTTGTCTGAGGATGTTAGGGGGTAGCAACGTTGTGACAGATTCCAGGTTTTGATAGATATTGCTTGAAGCGTTTGTCAATGAAGTGTACTCCTCCATCACTTATCACTACTCTGGGAAATCCAAATCTTGGAAATATGACTTCTTCAAACATCCTCTTTGAACTGATGTTGTCGGCATGCTTGCAAGGTAGTGCCTCTACCCACTTGGAGACATAGTCAACTGCCACCAAGATGTACTCACACTTCTTTGATGGGGGAAATGGACCCATATAGTCTATTCCCCAGACATCAAAGAGCTCAATCTGAAGGTTGTTGGTGAGTGGCATGGCATCCCTTGTGTTTATGTTTCCGTGCCTTTGACATGGCCCACATCTTCTGATATATTGCTTTGTGTCTTCATACATTGTAGGCCAGTAGAATCCACACTGCCAGATATTTGAATGTGTACGAAATGCTCCATAATGACCTCCATATGGTGATGAATGACACCTGTCGATGATCTTCCATCCTTCCTCGGTGGTCACACATCTCCTGAGTAAGCCATCAGAGCATACTCGGAAGAGGTATGGCTCATCCCATATATGTGAACGACTTTCTTGAATAAGCTTCTTCTTGTTCGCTCCTGGTGGTACATACCCTGAAACCATAAAATTAACAATATCTGCATACCAGGGGTCAGACCTGTTAATCCCGTAGAGCATGTCGTCTAGGAGTGAATCATTGATGGGGGTTTCCTATGGACTCTTAAAATACATTCTAGACAAGTGATCAGCAACAAAATTTTCTACTCCCTTTTTATCTTTTATTTCTAAGTCAAATTCTTGGAGTTATAAGATCCATCTAATCAGGCGAGGTTTAGCATCTTTTTTGGTGAGCAAATATTTTAGTGCAACATGATCAGTGTAAACAATTATTTTAGCTCCAACTAAATAAGATCTAAATTTATCAATGGCAAAGACAACAGCTAGAAGCTCTTTTTCAGTGGTTGCATAATTAAGTTGAGCTCCTGTCAAAGTTTTACTGGCATAAGCATTGCATGATGCTTCTTATCTTTAGTTTGTCCTAAAAGTGCCCCCACAGCATAATCACTAGCATCACACATAATTTCAAAAGGCAACGACCAATCAGGGGGTTGAATGATTGGTGCAGAGATGAGTGCTTTCTTTAATAAATTGAAAGATGTTAGACATGCATCATCAAATTTGAAAGGAGCATCCTTGACTAGCAAAAGAGTAAGTGGTCTAGCAATAAATGAGAAATCTTTTATGAATCTGTGATAAAAACCAACATGGCCAAGAAAGCTTCAAATTCCTTTTATACTCACAGGTGGAGGTAGTTGTTCAATGAGTTCAATTTTAGCTTTGTCTACCTCAATACCTCTTTCAGACACTAGGTGTCCCAACACTATTCCTTCCCTAACCATAAAATGACATTTTCCCAATCAAGAACTAAGTGCTTTTCTTCACATCTTTGCAAAACCTTGTCTAAGTTTTCAAGACAACTATCAAAAGTTTTTCCATAAGCAGAGAAACCATCCATGAAAACTTCCATAATCTCTTCAATCATATCAGAAAATATAGACATCATTCATCTTTGAAAAGAAGCTGGTGCATTACATAACCCAAAAGACATTCTACGGTAAGCATAAGTTCCATATGGGCATGTAAAAGTGGTTTTGCTTTGATCATCAGGATGGATAGGGATGGTGGTACCCTGAATATCCATCTAAGAAATAGAAATACGAATGGTTCGCTAATCGCTCTAGCATCTCATCTATGAAAGGTAAAGGAAAATGATCCTTTCTCGTGGCTTTGTTTAATTTTCTATAGTCTATGCACATCCGCCACCCTGTGACGGTGTGTTGTGGAATTAGCTCGTTCTTTTCATTCATAACGACAGTCATGCCTCCCTTTTTAGGCACAACTTGAACTGGGCTCACCCACTCACTATGCGGCACATGATATATAATCCCTGCATGCAGCAACTTTATAACTTCCTTTTTAACCACCTCTCTCATCGCGTTGTTAAGTCTACGTTGGGGCTCTCGAGAAGGTGAAACAGAAGGATCTGCCGGAATACGATGGGTACAAATCATAGGACTGATTCTTGTAAGATCTTGGAGTGAGTAGCCGAAAACTGAGTGATGTTTCTCAAGAATGGTCATCAATCGCAGAGTTTGCTCCTGAGTGAGTTTATCACTTATGATTACAGGAAACTCTGGATTATTGTTTAGGAAAGCATAGATAAGACCGGGTGGTAAAGCTTTAAGCTCTATGGGAGGTCTAGGTGTTTCTGCAAACTCGTCTAACGGTTCAGGTTCAGAAGGTTCGGCTTCTTCTTCTATGAAGAAAGGAGCTTCATCTTCTAAGTCTGGTTCTTCTAAAAACTCTAGAGATGCAGCCTTTACCTCCTCCATAGGATCAGGCAAAAGATATGACTCGGCCTTATTATTTAAGGAGTGTGAAATTGTTATTGGAAATTTAAAAGTTTTTCCAAAAGAAATGTGTAGCTTTCCAGTATGAACTTCATAAAGGAGTCTTCTAAAAGGTTGTCCTATCAACAGGTCGAAGTCCCATGTATCAAAGATATAGAAGTTCAAATGAACCATTGTGCCTTCTACCGTAAGAGGTAGGACATTAATAATTCCAAGACTGGGGACTAATCATCCCGAAGATTCCTTTATGACCTTTGTTGTGGGGGTTAAGACCAAATTTTTAAATAATTCAAGTGCAAAAGATTCAGACATGATGTTGATCCCCACAACAGGATTATAGAGAGCATCAAATCGATCAGAATCATAAGCACAACATATAGTTATTGAGGGTGTGTCCAAGCGGATCACATCAGAGGAAAGCTCTGACTCCTCCAACCATTCGCTACTCATGACTGAGATAAGCTCTCTCAATTGATATTCAGTTGACAAGCAAATGCTAAAAAGGTCGTTTTGGGGTCTATTAATAGAATGGTAGTTTGAAATATTTCCAAAATCGGCAAAAAGATCAGATTCTATATCCAGCATGAAGTCAGGTGGTGGAATTTCTTCCTTTTGTGGCTCAGAACTTGGGATAGCTAAAGTAGATGGAGAATTTGGCAGAGTGTCTACTTTGGCTTTGTAGGTTTCATCATGAAGGGTATTATCCATCTCAGCTTCTAGGATTCTATCTAGAATCACTCTAGCATCATCAGTAGGGATGCGAAAGAAAGAACCTCTAGACATTGTATGTAGCATTTGTTTATGATCTTTCTGAAGACCTCGAAAAAATGAAATAAAAGAACAGGGTCTTCAAGATTAAGGTTTGGACCAGATTCTAAAAGATCAGAAAAACGTTTCCAGGATTTTCCCAAAGTTTCATTATCTTTTTGTTTAAAAGATAGGACTTCGAGTCTAAGGTCGCCGATACGGTCGAGGGAATAAAAATCTAGACAAAAGTTGGCTCGTAAAACTCCCCATTCACCTCGTTGTTGACCTACCTTCTGATTATACCATTGTCTAGCTTCCCCCCTTAAAGAAAAATGAAAAAGCTTCCAACGTAAAGTTTTATCAGAAATGCCTTCAATGCGAAGACAATCACATGTTTGCTCAAAATCTCTAATATGAAGGTAAGGGTTGTTGTCTTCCTTTCCTGAAAAAGATAGGTTTTGAATCATAGCAATCAACCTGGAACTTAACCTATACTGGGATATTTAGATAGGCTGTGATGACTCCCATGGTAAAAGGTCAGTTACTGAAGGTATTGCAGATTCATGGATCTCTTTAGAATTTTGGTTTTCCATAAGGTAAGAGTAAAGAAAATAAAAGAATATAAAAGATAAGAAAAGATAAAAGTATAGATACAAGCTAGTAGTAAGACTCAAGGTTATCTCAGCAAACCGTCTTTCTCCCCGGCAATGGCGCCAGAAATGCTTGTTGATATTTGGGAACGTAATAAGAAATTGATCCGCAAGCGCACGGATATCGGTGAGCACTTCACCCGGAATGTTATCTAGAGTATCGTATTTATTTTTTTACCACTAGAAGAAAGAGTGCATCTGACTAACCCAGTCTATTACTACTAACCTTTAGGCTACAAAGAATGTTTCTCGATGTGAGTGATAAATAGAGAAGACTGCAACCGTAGTCTCTTTCTAACCTTGATAAGGATAATCTACTGTTCTATTGGGGACGCATACGGAATCTAGACACCACAGAGGATGTTCGACCCGCACCTATAAACCCTATCCTTCCTGCTAACGAGATATGGTTTGCAAAGGTAACTCGGAAATGTCACGTTCCTCGCTACTACCACGGTCCAGCTAGTTAGGGGATATCTATGAGTATTCTAGCCCAAACACCACGTCTACGCTAGAGATGATTACTCTAAACTCTACGCGAAGAGGTTAAAGTAAACTCATAAACCAAAGAACAATAAAGCAAGAACTTACTAGAATTTAGAAGTTGAAATACTGAAGAATCCTAAGAGCAAGCCTCGGGTTAGAAGACTTGATCCCGCAGGTACAACCTCAGAGTAGACACCGACAGGCCGGGCTTCCTCCGATCTGCACCTCCACTCTATCTCTCTTAATCTAGTAGAAACTAGAAGATCTAATTCTACTCACATTAGATGCTAAGCCCTGAAAAATCTATTTAGAGGAGAGGTTATCCTTCGAGGGCACCTCTCAACTCTATGATGAACTTGTCTCCTCTAGGGGCTAGGGGGTCTGGTTGTATAGTCCCCTCAGGTGAACGTGGGCCGTCGGATCAAACCGACATTGATTGAACGGTTATCCTTGATCCTTTAGGTCGGTGGAGCTTGGTCCGCGAAAAGAGTTCTGATTGGAGTCCAAAGGGGGGCGGGCGCCCTGGTCCCTAGGGCGGGCGCCCTGGGCCGGGCCCCATTTGTTCTCCGCTTTGTTCCCGTGGCTTCTGGAATCTTCTAGATGGTAGAAAATTGCGCGGTGCATTGATATCTCTATGTAATCCCGACATGTGGGCCTTTCTTCCTTATTTCCTGATAACCCCCTACAGAAACAGATAAACAACAAAACTCGTGAAATTCTATCAGATCAAACCCTAATTCTAGGTGTTGTTTGTATATTGGTGCTTTCCCTTATTTATTTGATAATTAAAATTAATACTTAAGAACCATCAACAGTAGTCTTCTCTATACATCGCTCACATCGAGTCACATTCTTTGTAGCCTAAAGGGTAGTAGCAATAGATTTGGTTAGTCAGATGCACGCTTTCTCCTAGTGGTAAAAATATAAATACGATACTCTGGATAACCTCCCGGGTGAAGTGCTCACCGATATCCGTGCGCTTGTGGATCATTTCCTGATGGCGTTACCAAATATCAACAAGCATTTCTGGCGCCGTTGCCGGGGAGAAAGACGGTTTGCTGAGATAACTTTAAGTCTTGCTATTATCTTGTATTATACTTTTATTCTTTTATCTTTTTATTTTTTCCATCTTTATGGATAACTAAATTCCACATCTATTATTGAATTCTTTGCACCTTCGGAGACCAGCCATAGACCATGGGAGTTAACAAGTCCTTTCTTTGCCCCTAATTATGATCTGTGTCCGGAGTTGATTGCAATAGGTCAAAACTAGCCCTTTTCTATAGCTGAGGTCCTATCTTTTAATCAAGAAGATAATGAACTTTTAGCTACACCTAGGGAATCTTTTAATCTTTCTATAAATTCTGGTTTAAACCTAGCCCTACAAGACCATGTTTTTTCTTGATATTTTCACATTGGTCTTAATCATATAACCTTTGGTAGAGTTTTTCTTTCTTTATCTATTAGTAAAGCAAGGAATGTCTTCATTCGTGGACATCCTTCTTGTTCTATTCTTTATAAAAAATTCCTAGAGATAGAGAAGGAATCATCTCCTAGACGAGGAAAGGAAGTTTCATTAGCCGATTTCCAAACATTTCAATCCCATGATTCGGCTATCCAACCCAAACTAGTTGTGCTCCAAAATCATCTAAGGGAAGAAGAAATTCTACCTTTGGAAATTCATTTTGGGACGAGCTTAAACTTCCTGCTTCATAAGAGACCTTTTAGTGCATATAGTCTGAACCTTCCTAAGAAGGGATCTCTTAGAAAGCATCTCAAATCCAATCCCTTTGATGGACATCTAGAAAGACTCAAGGATGGCATCTTAAGTGATGCAATAGAAGGAGAGCAAAACCATTTAGAAGACAACTTCATCTTCTCCCCTTCTATGCCCACTTTTGATGACTCGTTCGAACCTATCTTTAAACCCATCCTTGAGCCTAATAATTTCTACTATGCTCTTTCTCTTGAACCTCCCGATGATCCTATGAATCTATCTAGACATCCCATGCATAAGAGTCACCAAGACCACAAGGAGGATCGAGAAGAGCAACATCAATGGTTAGATAGCATTAAAAATCCATGTGCTATCACCATTGAATGGATGGACAAGGAAGAAGCCTTAATGGATTCTGACTTTGGCTCAATTTCAAATGGTGAGTTCTTGACTCCCTTTGAAGATGAGATTTGTCGGTGTCTAGACTCGTGGTCTAGACACAAACGAGTATAAGTATGCGTGACCACCTAAACCCGGATGGTGATGCAAGGGAAACGCAGAGAGTTTATACTGGTTCGGGCTACGGATGCCCTACGTCCAGTGAGATCGGGGGTCTGTATTGCCTTGCACCCAAAGGTGCTTGTAGTAGGGGCATACAAGCAGGTTGCGAGAGAGGCCTAAGTCCCAAGTCTCGACTTGTGCGTGGTGGACAGAGCGCTGGTTGCTACTCTGTGAGTAAACTCGCTTAGAGTTGTGGTGTTTGTGTGTTGTGTGGACTTGTCTTGGTTGTGAGCCCTGGCTCCCCTTTTATAGTCTCAAGGGGCACAAGTTTTTACATGTGTGATTGGAGATTTCCTCTGCTGAGCGGTGAAGCCACAGTCTCGTCCCTGTAGAAGCTTGCCCATCCCGTCCTTGAGGCATGGTTGACAACATGGCTGCTCCTGTGAGGGGTCACCGAGTCCTGTTGGAGTCGTGGGGGTCAGGTCGATGATACAGCAGCTTGTCCTGTAATAGTAGGAAAAGACAGCTAATAGTAACACTGGTTAATCTCTCCCATTCCTCTTTTACTGTGAGGCGGTACGACACAGTGAAAGAGGTAAGGTTGCATAGTGAAAGAGGTAAGGCCATAGTGCCCAGGGTGGTTGGAATAGTCGCCACCATGCCGTGCTGTGATATGGGAGTCACTGCGCCTGTCGTGTCGTGGGTACAGGCGCCGTGCGTTGGAAGCCTTGCTCTGTGCTGGGGGATCGGGCGAAGCGGCGTTGGCGCCCGAGCCCTAGAGGGGTCGGGCGAGGCGGAACTCGCATCCGAGGCTCAGAGGGGTCGGGCGAGGCGGAACTTGCGCCCGAGGCCAAAGGGGTCGGACGAGCCGTAGTTTGGGTCCGAGACCGAGGAGTAAGACGAGACGGGGCCCGCGCCCTGGTGATGCCGGATGGTTTGCTTTGTCTTTTGCGATTTTTATTACTCTGATTTTGGGTATCCCTTTTTATGGTACCCAACAAGATTTATCCTACTACAGAAGAGGACATAGGCGAGACCAATCTAGGAGAAACTCTGAACATTCAGATTGGAGACGAAGATAACATTAATGAGCATTGAATTTATTTCATAGCCACTTCGTTTACTCCATGCTCATATGCAACATCTTCCCAATCTTTTGGTCTCTCCAACATCACCACATTTGAGATCTCCAACCCCCTCTTCCTTTTTATTTATAAAAACTTTAAAAGGGCGGTTGTCGATGCATATGTCTATAATAAATATTGCAGATCTCGTTGAGTTGATCTTGATATAGGTCAGCGTTGGAGGGGAAACCACTTCGCCGACATAAATTGATGGTTTCCCAAGGACAAGCTTAGTGTCCTAAAACAAGCACTTATGAGATCGTAACATGAACTTCTAATTATTTGCAACATTACCTTGTGTATTGAGCATATAAAGATAATTGTAGAAATTTTCCTTCGGGTATTCTTGTCACTAACCTTTCCAGGATTGGAGCAAGAAGATCGGATGAATGACAAGCACAAGGTATGTCCAACCAATCATCATGCAACATTGAATTAAATTCATCCAATCTTGAATTTTGCAAAATTCAAGCTTGGGGGAGTACTTCACATGAAAACATCCTTTGCCAAGTTGCTATGTTGGTTGTCCCTACCTTTGAGACATGCTTGATTTGTTAAATACTAGTCACACTACTTCATCTCCACTTGAGTAGATCTCTATAAAAGCCATCACGCTACCTTTGTTTAGCCTAGTAAGTGTTGGTTTGGAAGTACTGGACATACTTCCATTGGCATTTAAATTAAGCGTGGTGCTTAGGTTAAATAGCCTTTCTTAATCTGATTAGACATGAAGTCTAGTTTGGTTACTGAACTAAAAACTGCTTGAGTAGGCATTGGTATATTTTGTCGGACTAACCCCTATAGGAAAACTTTCAATATCAACCTGGGAAGTCCTGAGATACAAACTCACATTGGAGATAAAGGAGACACATGAAGGTTAACAATTTACACAAGGAAGGCATAGCTCACAAGAGATGATCCGTGGAGGGTGCCACAAACACGATGCACAACCGCTAAGAAAGGAAAGCTTCCACAAGGTGAGATGGTACCATCACTCTTCAATTAAGGTAACATCTTAAGGTACTTGACTATCGCTTTTATAAGCTTCTCTTTGGTTCTGGCATTCACATAAAATAAAGAGACAAACATGTATGATTTGTAACTCCAAATTAACCAACCCAACTAATTCAACATGTTTGGTCCTTTAATCTTTGTTTATAGTACTACCTTCATGATCCCACACTCCTAATCATATAAGCTAAAATGTTGCACATCCAATCTTTGGAAGATATAAACAAAACATAAATATAGATAGATTATCTTTCCATTAGGTCAAGCGATCTGATCTAACAAATTTTTTAAATGCTACACTTATGATCTTATTATCTATCAACTTTGTCTTGCTCACTATGCTTAAGGTTAGAGAAAAACAAATACACTTTTGGTTCTGTTGGTGTTTTTCACCAACAGGGCCCATGCACTTGATCTCTGCCTTGTCTCTATGAGCAGGTACACTTCGAGCAAAACCTGAAGGAGTTTTATAACTCCCAGATTCCACCAAGTGAAGGACTTGGATCTACGAGCACAAACACACTGGAGATACTAGACACTCAGGCAATCACTGCCCTGAGATGCTTGAGGACGTAAACTACATCAACAACGACAACAACTACTACTACAACCGTCCTTAACAAAATAAAGGTTGGAATCAACACAGGCCTAACTACTTAGAGAGGCGATCTATGACGCCCCGTCATCCCGATCTCCATCGGCACGGTGGACTTCCCAGAAGCACTCTGCGACATTGGCTCCAGCGTCAACATTATGCTCAGGCTTGTAGATCGGACACTAAGTTTCCCAAAGGGAATATTGAAGAACCTCTGCGTCCGAGTTGGTACCTTGTACGCTCCAGCAGACTTCGTGATGAGAGGGCACCCATCATCCTAGGGAGGCCATTCCTGAATACCTCGGGAGCTGTCATCTACACTAGTGCTGCCAAGATCAGTTTCTACATCAAGGGGAGAAAGGAGACATTTACTTTCAAGAACAAGACTACACAAATTTTAGAGCAATCCCAACATGAACCAAAAAAGAGGACCAACAGGAGGAACAAAAACAAGCAAATGTGTACCGAATGAGCTAAGATGGTCACTGCAGTTCAAGGAGGTCAAGATCGTCGACGTAAGTCACCGTTCGTGACAAAAAGGACGACCCAGCTCTAGATGGCAGATCAGACATTCCGAAAGGTTGAAGGTTATTGACATGGGAGAAGACAAGTATGATCCACCCATCATCCTTGAGAGACCATTCCTCAGCACCGTTAAAGCAATCATCTACATTGGAACCGGAGAAGTCCACATGCACTTCCCCTCTGAGAAGGTACACCGCTATTTTACTGACCCTAACTATATAGTTGAAGACTCTAAGCAGGTCAGGACAAGAAGAAGACGACGCAATCGCAACCAGAGGAGGCAAATCATCAAGGACGGATGGGCAGACTACGAAGGAGAAGTGATAAGGTCTGAAGACATACAGCTTGAACAGAATTGTCTGGAGGAGACCGTAGCACCGAGTCAGGTGTGGAGAGAGAAGATAGTTATACAAGAAGAAGAGGCGCCACCGGAACCACCGACTACGCCATCCAGCGAATCCCATGACGACTGAAAACACAAGGAGTCCCGTTCGGAGGACTTAAAAACGCCGAACGCCGTGCCAAGAGGTAAACTTGGTAGTTGTCACCTTCCCTTCAATTATTTATTTTCTTTAAATAGCTTGTTTAGTTAATCGGGTTCATACTTTCTTGAAAAGAAAATAAAAATGTTAAAAAAACAGTAAGCCCCATGTGAGTATACGAGTGGCATTGTTGATGCTAAACTAATCTGCAAACACAAAGGGCTAATACCCGATTTAAACGTTAAGGTGTGCCAGCCGATTTGACCTTACAATCGGCAAAGGTGGTAAATCGACCACTTTGGTCCTGACAATAGCGATGCGCCCGGATGTCACGGCCAAGAGGTGATCACACGGAACTTAAGAACGCGCCGAGCTTAAGTCGACGAATCCTAAGAACTCATAATAAAAGGAAAATATGACAAAGTCATCAAAAAAGTAGATAATGGAATATGAGTAAAAACTTATGTTTGATTGATTGATTGATGTCCTATTATAAGGCCCTAGGGTCTACATTTATACCCTGCTCAAAGAGCTACAATCAGACACGACTAGGACTCAAATTCCAAATTAAACAGAATCTATATACAAAACGAATTTAAACATCTAAGGAAAACAAAAAACTATCCCCCTGTAACCGACCGAGACACCACTGCAGACCAACCGGCAATCTCCACGCTTCCCTTCAGAGTCATCGGCAGACCCCCTGTTATGGCCATCGGCAAACACTAATACTGATCATCGGCACAAGCACGTCACCACCTCTGGACTTAGTCACATTCAATTGTCCCTTCATCGGCAACCACCTTCATCGGCAACTTCCCTGCAGACTAGTTATCGTTGCTCCATCTGCCGATCTATACTTTATCGATCCCCGGGTACGCGTCCAAAAACAGCGTCAACACATGCCCCCCAATTTCGGAGTATAAAATCATTAATGCTCCGAAATTCTCTGCAGTAATGATGCCTTTCAGCAATTAATTCTCTCAATTTGGTAACCGTTCGTTAAACCCGAACAACCTTGGCCCGATTCTCTTGCATATTCCTTGAATTCCTCAACCTCTCGAACCGAATCTCTCCACTTTATGCGCCCATCGGCAACATTACCGTTAGAGAGAAATGCCGATGGACCGACCAGGAGATCTTATACAGTGAAATATTTCCAATATCTTGACCGCTTGCTGTCAAATCACCTGCGCAATCCCTTGATTACCGTGCGAACAGTTACCAAATCCACCTGAGCACCCTCGAATTTCACGGATGCGGCGAAGAGATAAGTCAGATTTGCCCCTGTCTGTCTTGTTCTATAAATACTCCCTTCTCCGGTACTCCTTCTCCACCTTGTCATCCTATAGCCCCAAAATTCATTTTTACGGCGGCGGCATCACCCGAGGACTCCAAGAACTTCAACAAAGGCCTTTCTTCACCAACCCCCAAGTCTTCGATCTGCGAGGAAATGGCCATCAACTTCGTCATTCCTGAGGTCAGCTTACCACCCTTTCTCCTGCACTTTTATCTGTTCATCCGCAATTTGCCTTACTGAATATTCCTTTTTTCTTTTTGTTCTTCTTTTTACCCTCAAAAACTTCTAGGATCTGGCCGATAAGATCGTTATTCCTACCGATCAACCTCACCTCCAATGTCTTGGTCCGCTAGGAAACCCAGATCCCACCGATCTGATAAACGCAGAGACAAACAGAGTTCCTTTTAGAGCCGAAAACTTCTCCCTAGATCTACGGAAAAATACCTTCTGTTCCTGGCCCAGTCCTACCAAGGGATGGAAGGATTGGTTTTTGAGAGTCAGCCACTCAAATGAGGTTCAATGGGGCGAGCGAAAATTGGATCAGTGCATTAGGTTGTCCCTTGCCAATATGGAGAGGAATGAGTCACTACTAATTGCTGCCTCATACTTTTGGTCAGACACGCTCAACGCTTTTGTGTTTGGCCATGGCCCTGCTTCTCCTACACTTGCCGATGTACTCATGCTTACCGGCTTAGATATATCCACTGCCGATAACAGTCATCTATTTGACACCAGACCTAGAGCTAAGGTGGAAACTCACGCTATCGGCGGTTGGTCTGGGTATATTCAGAAATACCGTAGAACAGGACCTGTTAATGCAAAGGAACAGACCACTTTCCTGAATATGTGGCTGGATAAGTTTGTATTCTGTGGACGATCGGCAGGACCAACCTCTGTATACTTATTAGCAGCAGAAAGATTAGCCGATGGTGGCCGATTCCCTCTTGGCCGATACCTACTCGGCTCTGTTTATCACCTCTTCCACCAGGTAGCCAGGAAACCTCTGCTCGGCCAACCCATCGGCAATTTCGGGGGTCCTTGGTGGTTCATCAACATGTGGCTCAGTCTCCACATGCACAAGTGCCTTGAATTCGATCTTTTTGCACAGTGTTTCCCTAGGGACATAGCCGAGGATTATGAACTGGATGAAGAAGAATCGGCAACTCGCTCCCCTTTGAACTTTGGTGAAGCTACCATAGTCTTACCTGGCACTGGTGGTAATGAAGACTAGGTTAGCCGATTCTTCCAAACTCTCTATGAAGGTCTGACCAGGGAACAACGAGCATAGATGCCCTATGAAGATCCAGACACCAGATTTCCTCTGACCTTCCATCCGTTCAACGATGCTCTCAATAAGGATCGTGATGTGATGATGGCAATCATTACCCCAAGAGCCATACCAGTGAACTTCTTTGGTAGTGGGAAGGCTTCCAACATGACCTATGAGTTTTATAACCCATCGGCACTAGCTCGCCAACTGGCTTTCGGACAACTACCAATTGCACTTTGCTTCGCTGATGTGGTAAAGCCGAGGGAGACCATTACCAGTAATCTTGAATGGATCAGGGTAGCTCAACTTCCGCCAAATGCCGATACAGATGTCGATCTATCGGCTTGGATTCCTGCTCTCTTCATTACTCAGGCATACAAACAGTGGTGGGAAGAGTGGAAAGAGTATCTGTTCTGCAGATCGGCCCTCATATATCGTGGCATGATCGACCCAAATACAAGGTCCCCGATAATACTGTAAGTATTTTAACCGATGTTTCAATCCTTTTACTTTTACTTTCTATCGGCAACTCACTCTCTTTGTTTCATTCAGGTTGATGATACACCACCATTAGTTAGCAGGAGTGGCAAATCGATCGAACTCCTTCCATCGGGCCCGATTTCTTTGATCGGCAACAACGCTCCAACCTTGGCTACTTTAATGCACCGGGTTGTGCGTCTCAAAAAGGTCACCACCAAGCGAACGAAAACTTCCCCATCGGTAGCTGCCACTGCTTTGGCACAAGCCTTTAAGGTAAACTCTCGAATTCTTTAACTTATACTTACACAATTTTCATCGGTAACTTCGATTATTTTAATCAGAACTCCATCGATACCCTGTTGTACTTGTACTCATAAACTTTTCATTATTGTATGAGCATACCGGCACATCGGCAAAGACCAGAAGTATGACTGCCGATGCCCCCCAATCCAGTCAACCGAAGAGAAAAGGTTCCAAGAGTACCAGATCACAAGCGAAGCGCCAGAGAACAGCAACGCCTCCTCCTCCTCCAAGATCTCTGATCCTAGTAGAATCATCACCTTCTTCTCTAGAAGCCCAGACACAGCAAGTACCATCTCCCCCTCAACCACAAGAAGAACCCCAGCCAGAAGAACCTCATCTAGAAGAAACATCGGCTGATGTACACGAGCAAACCACCGATCCAGCAAGCCTAATCATAGCATCGGTAGTTTCCTCGATTCAGACAAGTACTGCACCCCCTCAAGGTAGAATACCATCCGTGAAATTACTACCGATGGACCCATATTTCCACTTTATTAATCATTTCTGTCAACCTTTCAGCTGACATAGTCTCATCGGCAATTCCAGCCGATCAACCTGTGGTTCCATCGGCTTCAGCTAGTCAGAGGCGAGAGATAGCTCTGAAACAAGTAAGTTACCCGATATCTATTTTTTATCATCACCAGTACTTGATCAAAAATAACTTATTTTAACTTCCTTTTCAGGAACAGGATTCTCCCGATAGCTTGTTCTCC
Source organism: Sorghum bicolor (assembly GCF_000003195.3). Classification (NCBI taxonomy): domain Eukaryota; kingdom Viridiplantae; phylum Streptophyta; class Magnoliopsida; order Poales; family Poaceae; genus Sorghum; species Sorghum bicolor. Next base: position 12,756,575 of record NC_012873.2, on the reverse strand, counting down.
TTTGCCATCGAAATCTCTGAGGATGAAGGCGAGGAGGCAAGTTCTTGTCGACCGGTTGGAATCTCATCGGCAGAGATTAGAGCAAAGTTAGAAGATTTGTCGGTCCTCCTTCATCAAGATACGGCCCAATTGGTCGATGAGTCCGATCTGGCCAAAGCCCTGTTCAAGACTCCTAGAGGCCAAATTTCTGCCGATGCCGAGGAGATCCTCTTCAAAGTTGTTCATTTGGAGAGTCGACAGCTTCAGTATCAAAAGGCTATTCAGCGTCTTGCCGATAGAGCTACTCACGCCCAGCTTTCAGAAGAGATGATGAAAGTAAAGCTTCTTGCTGATGAAAAGCATAAGAGCATCGGCATTCTGAAATCCTCAGGAGACGTGTTGAAGCAAAAGATCTCTGATCTATCGGCAAAGAGAGAAGCCCTGTTGGCAGAACTCAAACAAGTGGAAGAAGCTCTGTCTCAAGCTCAACAGGAAGAAAGCCAGCTACCTGAAGCAATCAAGACCCTTGAACAGGAGCGAAACATCCAAGCTCGCAAGGCGTTGCAGATGAAGAAGAAACTACAACCATTGGAGGGTTCTACCGATGAAGACATGAAGGAGATAGAAGAAGTCGATCAGATTCATCTGCGTGCCATATCGATGATCCAGGCTCTGCTAAACATATAGACTCTTCATCGGTGGCGTCTCTCGCCCTTTTTCCTTTTAAACACTCCTGATTATTTTGGTCTAGCTGATAGGACTGTTATCGGCACCTTTTTAAAACATTAAATCCAGCCCCAGATACACTTTAATCCAGCCGATAGGAATGTTATCGGCACTTAAACTTTCATGCATCAAGCCATATGCTAGGATAATATTTCTTTAAGTATTTGCCATTCAATGCCCTGGAGAATTCAACTCCTTCGAGAGTTTCTAAAATATAGGCATTGCTAGGAGCAGATCGGTTTATCCGATAAGGACCCTCCCAATTGGGAGACCATTTCCCAAACTTTGAACTTTTAGTCCCAATCGATAAGATTAGTTTCCATACTAAGTCTCCATCGGCAAACTCCTTAGTCTTTACCTTTTTATCATACCATCTGGCAACTCTCTTTTTATTCTCTTCTATGCTTATCAAAGCCCTCAACCGATGCCCTACTAAATCATCCAATTCGTCTGTCGTTAAAGTGGCATAGTCATCGGCAGTCAATTGATCCTGAAAAGATAGTCGCCTAGATCCAGTCTTAATTTCCCAAGGTAGCACTGCGTCGTGTCCATACACCAACTGATAAGATGAAACTTTGGTCGACCCATGACAAGCCATCCGATATGACCATAAAGCTTCATTTAACAATGTATGCCACCTCCTAGGATTCTCTTCAATCTTCCGCTTAATAAGTTTGATAATCCCTTTGTTGGATGCCTCAGCCTGCCCATTAGCTTGAGCATAATAAGGAGAAGAATTCAATACTTTAATCCCCATACCTATTGCAAATTCGTCAAACTTGCCCAATGTAAACATAGTACCCTCATCGGTAGTAATCGTTTGAGGAATACCAAATCAGTAAATAATATGCTCTTTTACAAAATCAATCATATTGGCCGATGTTACTTTTTTCAAAGGAATAGCTTCAACCCACTTGGTGAAATAATCACTAGCAACCAAGATGAACTTCTGTCCTTTGTTAGAAGGTGGATAAACCTAGCCAATCAAGTCAATGGCCCAACCCTAGAACGGCCAGGGTTTAATAATGGGATTCATGGCCGATGCAGGTGCTCTCTGGACATTGCCAAATTTCTGACATCCTTGACATCCCTTGAAATATTTAAAACAATTTTCAAGTATGGTTGGCCAATAATACCCATTCCTCCTAATCATCCATTTCATCTTAAAAGCCGATTGATGTGCTCCACACACTCCTTCATGGATCTCTCCCATCAAACTTTTAGCTTCATCATCGCCTAAGCACTTGAGAAGAACTCCGTCAATTGTTCGATAATATAGTTCATCTTCGAGGAGCACATACTTGGTAGCTTGAAACCGAACATGCCTCTCAATCTTCTTAGATGGATCTCTTAAATAATCAATGATTTCTTTTCTCCAATCATCGGTACTGATTGCCGATAACGTATTCAATATGAGTTGATATCCCGAGGCATGCTGAGCCAACCGATTAGCCTCCTCATTATGTACCCGAGGAATATGCTCTAATCGGAAATATCTAAATTCCCTTAACAGTTGCATACTCTTTTCATAATAAGTTATCAGGACTTCGCTTCGGCATTCGTAGCTTCCAGCCAATTGATTTATAACCAGCATAGAATCTCCGAAGATTTCAATAGCATCAGTACGAACTTCCTTTAACAACTCCAAGCCCTTGATTAAAGCTTGATACTCAGCTTGATTATTTGTCGACGTGGCAATAATCGGCAAAGAGAACTCATACTTCTTTCCCTGAGGGTAAATTAACACTATGCCGATTCCTGCCCCCCGGTCACACGTAGATCCATCGAAGAAGAGCGTCCAAGGCACAATTTCCAAAGTTTCCACTGCACCGCAATGTTGAGTCACAAAATTGGCCATAATCTGTCCTTTAACTGCTTTAGCCGATTCGTAACGCAAATCGAATTCCAACAGTGCCAAAATCCACTTACCGATCCTGCCACTCATGATCGGCATAGATAGCATATACCGGACCACATCATCTTTGCATATAACAGTGCATTCGGCCGATAGTAAATAGTGCCTCAACTTAATGCAGGAGAAATATAAGCATAAACATAATTTTTCAATAGCCGAATACCTGGTCTCAGCATCAATCAATCTTCTGCTTAAATAGTAAATCACACGCTCCTTCCCTTCAAATTCTTGAATTAAAGCCGAACCGATGACCATCCCATCGATAGATAAATATAATCTGAATGGCTTTCCTTGCTGAGGTGGAATCAGAACTGGAGGATTTATCAAATAATTCTTGATTTCATCTAAAGCCAACTGTTGCTCTTTACCCCATATGAACTCTTGATCGGCTTTTCAATTTAAGTAAAGGACTGAAAGCACAAATTTTACCAGACAAATTAGATATGAACCGTCTGATAAAATTTACCTTGCCGATCAAGGATTGGAGCTCAGTCTTGTTAGTAGGGGCGACAATTTTGTTGATAGCATCAATAGATCGTCTACTAATTTCGATTCCTCTCTGATGCACCATAAAACCAAGAAACTGCCCTGCCGACACACCAAAGGCACACTTATTGGGATTCATTTTTAAACCATGTTTCCTTGTGCATTCCAATACTTTGCACAAATCGGCAAGATGCTTTGTGAAATCTCCAGACTTAACCACCACATCGTCAATATAAATTTCTACTAGCCTGACGATGAACTCATGAAAGATAAAATTCATAGCCCTCTCATAAGTAGCACCAGCATTTTTCAATCCAAAGGTCATGACTATCCATTCAAATAACCCAACATGACCAGGACATCTAAATGCAGTCTTTGGAATATCTTCTTCAGCCTTGAATATTAGATTATATCCTGCATTACCATCCATAAAGCTTATGATCCGATGCCCAGCTGCAGCATCAACTAACAAATCGGTAATCGGCATCGGGTATCCATCCATCCATCCATCCATCGGCGTAGCCTTATTGAGATTCCTGAAATCAATGCAAACTCGAAGCTTCCCATTTTTCTTGTAAACTGGAACAATATTGGAAATCCACTCGGCATACCGACACTGCCGAATAAATTTAGCTTCGATATGTTTGGTTATTTCGACCTTAATATCAGGAAGAATATTAGGATTACATCGGCGAGCCGGCTGCTGATGTGGCCGAAATCCAGATTTGATAGGTAACCGATGCTCAACAATCGATCGGTCTAAACCAGGCATATCGGTATAATCCCAAGCAATCTTTATATTCTTTTAACAAATCGATCAATTGTTGCTTACACTCAGAATTTAACTTAGCGCTAATAAAAGTGGGTCTAGGCTTATCTCCACTACCTATATCTACCTCTACCAAATCATCTGCCGATGTAAACCCCTGGCCTAATTTTCCATCATCGGCAAACCTAACTGCTTGGATCGGTGGAATTTCATAATCGGCAACTTTGAGGAAATCTTTCTCCTAAATTTCTCCCGAGATACACCTGGTCCTTTCAATCTTGTCACCTTCCCACTGAACCAAGCATTGGTGCATTGTTGACGGGATGCAACAATTGGCATGGATCCAATCTCTCCCTAACAACAGATTATAAGCACCTTTTCCACTGATCACAAAGAAAGTTGTCGACAAGGTTTTGCTGCCGATGGTCAATTCTACGCATATTGCCCCCTTAACTGGAGACACATTCCCTTCAAAATCTTTCAGCATCATATCGGTCCTGGTCAAATCTTGATCTCCCTTCCTAAGTTTCCGATAGATTGCATATGGCATAATATTAATAGCAGCCCCTCCATCAACTAATATTTTGGTCATCGGCTGACCATCAACTCTTCCTTTGACGAACAGAGCTTTAAGATGCTGCCTTTCTTTGTCGGCGGGCTTTTCAAAGATAGCCGTCATCGGATCCAGAGCCAACTGAGCTATCTGGTCGGAAAAATCCAGCTCCTCATCATCACAGGACGGCGCAAGCAACTCCATCGGCAACATAAATACCATGTTAACATCTGCCGATGGCCCTTTCCCCTTAGGATCTGGTTGCTGCTGATTCCCAGATTGGCCAGAATTCTCTACTTTGACCAAATTTTCTCGTCTTTCGCGCTGCAACCTTCTTTTCTGTGTCCTAGTCAACCCCTCTGGACACCATGGAGGAAGTTGTGGTTGCCTTGCCGATGGGCGACGAAATTCCCTTGACATCACTCGATGGGTATTGGCATCTCTGCAAAATATGAACTCATCGGGAACCCGTGCATTAGCCATCTCCTCAAGTTCCTCTTGGTTCCTGGGAAAATACCTGACATGATCACCAAGTCTATCGTGCACACTAAGTCTGCCCCCCAGCCGATCATGAACTGACGTTCTTCCCCTAATCGGCCCATTAAACCGCTGATCATCATTCTGATACTGCTGATTAGGTCTGTCATACAGATCATAACCATTGCACTCAGGGCAATCCCTAACAGTGGCAATTTGATGTTCTGTTCCCAGCAATGGATGAAGAACGAACAATTCCAGTGGTCCTTGTGCCGATTCCACTCCTGTTGGCATCTTTCTTCTTCCCGATGATAGTCCTCCTGCTGGCGCTAATACCGATCTTCACGTTGCTCCCAAGTCTCCCGATGTCTCCTATGAGTTATGACAATGCCGGATCAGGGCAGCCTTCCTGAGCTAGTTCCTTCCTGGATCAAACCCTTTCCCTTCGCATCGGTAGCAGTGATCTGATGCTGAGGATCCACCGATGCACTTCTTTCAGCTGCTTCTGATGTCAAAACCTTGGTTTTTCCCTTAGCATCCAGCATATTTGTTGGAAAAGGATGTTGATCAATCTTCATCGGCTTCTGAGTTTTGGAATTGTCAAACTTGATTCTCCCAGATTCTATAGCCGATTGCAACTGTTGCTTGAAAACTTTGCACTCATTGGTGCTGTGAGAAGTCGCATTGTGCCACTTCCAATATTTCATCTTCCTTAATTCCTTAGCCGACGGAATTACATGATTTGGTGACAATTTGATTTGCCCTTCTTGAAGTAGAAAATCAAATATCCTGTCGGCCTTGGTGACGTCAAATGCAAACTTTTCTGGCTCTTTATGCCCAAAAGGGCAAGACATCGGCTTCTTATTCTTCACCCATTCTGCCAAGCCGATTACTGGCTCTTCATCCGAATCTGAGCTCGCTGCCTCATCAACAAATGATACCTTTTTGTTCCAAGCTCTCTTAGGTTCAAAGGGTTTGATATCCTGGTCGGAAATCCTTTGTACCAAGTGACTTAGGCTCTCGAACTCTTGGGAAGCATACTTGTCTCTGATATGTGGCAACAAACCCTGGAAATCCAAATCGGCTAGCTGTCGATCATCTAGAACCAGACTATAGCATTTATTCTTAACTTCTCGCAACATCTGCACAAAGCTCTCAACCGATTCATCATTGCGTTGCTTCAACCTGACTAAATCGGTAATTTTCTTCTCATGAACCCCAGAGAAGAAGTATTTGTGGAACTGCTTCTCTAGATCGACCCAAGTGATTACTGAGTTGGGAGGTAATGATATAAACCAAGTGAACGCCGATCCAGATAATGATGACGAGAATAAACGAACCCTTAGCTTGTCTCTGTTAGAAGCTTCGCCACATTGAATGATGAATATGTTGACATGCTCCATAGTTGACGTATCATCCTGTCCAGAAAACTCAGTAAAATCGGGTACCTTGTACCGATTTGGAAGTGGAATTAAATCATATGCAGGAGGATACGGTGTCCGATAAGAGTAAGTGTTGACTTTGGGTTTTATCCCAAATTGGTCTCTCATCACTTCAGCTATTTTATCAGCCCAATAAGCATCGGCGTCTTGCCGATGAGGCGACTGTGGATCTGGCACCTGCTGATATACTTCCATGTGTCTCTGAGGTGCACGATCTGCATGGAACATTGGGTTAACCGTCTGACCACCAATCTGTTGACCAAGATTCATCGGCTGGTTAATCAACCCTTGATTCTGAAACCTAGGTTGAATTTGTCCTTGTTGAAACCCTGGAGCCTGATGATTCTCCTGAGGCATCTGTGGAAAGACTGGCTGTCCTGTCCATCCACTATTAGCATTCATCGGCATAAACCCTGCCGATGGCTGAAGATTGGGCATCATCATTGAATTGACATACCCTGGCTGAGTCATAAACCTCTGCTGCATCGACATTGAATCTGCCGATACGTTAGGCATTTGGAACATTGGGGCTTGAGAATTCCCAGTGTAAGGTCTTGTAGTAGTAGTTGTAGTATACTGGGGACTCTGATTCATCGGCAGATTTGGCGGTGCCGATGCCATAGGTGCCTTGCCCGTGACGTCGGCTGTTTGAGATATCCCAGGAGTCTTCAACATCATCTCTGGGGGGATGCCATAACCCCACCAGTTGCGAGGAACAGATCCTGACATTGCCGATGCCAATAGATCTGTCGCAAGCTTGATCTGCCCGTCAGATGTTGATGGATTGGCCATTGTTGATGTAGATAGCACATCGGTGACCCCTAATGTGCTTGGCGGAGAAGTAGTTTCTACACCCGCAGCGGCTGTTGTAGCCGATGGAGCTGTGACCACTGGTGACTCTGGCTGATGATGAGCAGGACCCACATAATTTGGTGGCAATTGTCCTTCTTTGAAAGTTCTAGCCACGGCATTGAAAACCGTATTGGACAGCACACCAGCTTCATTGATCAAGGCACGGTTAATAGCACTGTCAACCATGTCTTGAAGTCTTCCAGGATTGGCTTCAAAAGTAACCTACCGAGGTGCCGGCAACACTTCCTTTTGGATCACCTCGCCGCTCCTGTTGATACTGAAGGATTTCAAGCATTGCTGCTTGTAGTCCTCCATGGCTTTTGCAATAGCTTGCTTCTGCTCATCTCTGAGATTGGCTTCCGTCACGGGGATGACGTTCTCCAAGTCAAACTCGGTAGTCGCCATGTCGATCTTGATCTTGAATCTAGTCCTACTGGGCGTGCCAAAAGATGTGTTGATGCAAAACTAATCTGCAAACACAAAGGGCTAATACCCGATTTAAACGTTAAGGCGTGCCAGCCGATTTGACCTTACAATCGGCAAAGGTGGTAACTCGACCACTTTGGTCCTGACAACAGCGATGCGCCCGGATGTCACGGCCAAGAGGTGATCACGCGGAACTTGAGAACGCGCTGAGCTTAAGTCGACGAATTCCTAAGAACTCGTAATAAAAGGAAAATATGACGAAGTCGTCGAAAAAGTAGATACTGGAATATGAGTAAAAACTTATGTTTGATTGATTGATCGATGTCCTATTACAAGGCCCTAGGGTCTACATTTATACCCTGCTCAAAGAGCTACAATCAGACACGACTAGGACTTAAATTCCAAATTAAACAGAATCCGTATACAAAACGAATTTAAACATCTAAGGAAAACATAAAACTATCCCCCTGTAACCGACCGAGACACCACCGCAGACCAACCGACAATCTCCATGCTTCCCTTCAGAGTCATCGACAGACCCCCTGTTATGGCCATCGGCAAACACTAATACTGATCATCAGCACAAGCACGTCACCACCTCTAGACTTAGTCACATTCAATTGTCCTTTCATCGGCAACCACCTTCATCGGCAACTTCCCTGCAGACTAGTTACCGTTGCTCCATCTGCCGATCTATACTTTACCGATCCCCGGGTACGCGTCCAAAAACGGTGTCAACAGGCATAAAACACATAAGTACATTCACTGTGGTGGCATAAAAATAAAATAAATATTTTTTCTGCTCTATAGAAATGAAAATAAATTTATGATCCTACCAAAGAGTGTAACATTTATTGAGGAGGCTCAACATGACAAAGGCTAGATATTTATGCTAACACTTAACCAGTTCTACAAAGCTTTGTTGTCTATTTGAGCTCCACAGAATTCAAGGATCAAAGAAGACTAGCCGGCTAAGGATATTCTAATCGTGCTGCCGACATTCAAATACACCTCCACCACCTGCTAGCTATATCAGAAGAAATTACGTCAAAATCCAGCTTGGGGGAGAGCACCCCCATTTATCCAGCTAAGTGTTTCTACTCGCGTTTATACTTTACTCAAATAATAAAAAAAGATGCATAATCATGAAAACCCAAATAAAAATTTTTGTGCTTATATCTTTGCTTAGTTTGCTAAATAAATAAATAAAGTTTGCTATTGACCCTCATGATAAGCTCTCATATGGAAATGACAAATAGTTGCTCTGCCATGACTAGTTCTCAAAATTTAAATCTCACTCAAGTTTAGGCATAACTGTTATAATTTAAACCTGCTCTAAAACCTGAACTTGTGGGGAGAGTACTTGATCTGAAGTCTAAGTTGTTAACGGATATGATATGGGAAGGCTGAGCTGTTGTTTATCTGTTCCTAGAGATGCTAGAATTCTGAAGAATTTTATCTTTGAAAATCTTTTAAATAACACATGATGAGTTCCTGTATGATGAGAGTTTAAATTCCTACCACAGCCATATATACATGCTTGCTAGACTTTGAGCCACATATTTACTTTTACTGCTTATGAGCATTGAGTGTGGTCAAGCTGTGTAGAGCCTTAGGAGCTTGTCATGCGGTTAAAATCAAGATTCACTTGCACGTTCACTCATACATGCTGCTTCTACTTCGGAAGTACGCATCCACATATATCCACTCATTTCCATTTCTAGATTCACCAAAAATTATTCTACTCCTATCCGGGAGAGAATAGCCAAACACTTTTTCCTATCCCTGTTATTCCCTGTGAAATAAATGCTCGAGTTATCTTGGTTACTACCACTTGCTATATTATTTTAGGAGATGAGTGCTCTAAAAAAAGAAGAAGAAAAAAAAGAGAGAAAGAATACGAGGAAATAAAAAGGGGCAAGTGCCCGGAACCTCGAAGAAAAGAGAAAGTGAGACGAGAGGTAAAAATGGACAAGTGTCCGATAGTAGAATTAGGGGTACAAGATACCCACTTGAGAGAAAAGAAAAAGAAAATATAGAGCATCTCATTCCCCTCAAAAAGCTTCAAAGTGCAAGAAAGGTATGTATCCCCTAAAAAGAGCAAAAGTAGAATTAGACTTTCACCATTGTTATCACCATCATCACCATACACCATTCACTCGCCACACATGCACATCTTGATTTGACTTATTGACTTGTTTCTCTGGATCCATGGTTTGACTATGCAATAAGTGTCTTGTAAGTATGTATTATCTGTCTCCCACCTATGAGCTCCAGATATCAAAACCTTATTAGAGTAGAGTGAGAGAGAAGGCAATATCACTATGCCTCATACCAAAAATACCACATACTTTGAGAGAAGGCATATACCATCACTGCCTTGAAAAGGATCTAGAAATACCACAAAAGAGAGATTTGAGAGAATCATATAAGGAATCTCTGAGTTTTATTTGAAAATCTGCAAAAAAAACTTCAGAGCTATAGCTGATCAAGAATAAGAGACATGGCGCTTGACTTGACCGTTCTATATTTTAACTGCTCAAGACACAAGTGACGGTTGTAAGCCCCATGGTGAAAGGTAAAATGAGTAAGTTTTAAGTCTTAACAGTTTACTCTAACTCAAAGATGAGATCTTACTTTTAAGGCATGAAACCACTGCAGAAACTCTTGAGTTCATCCTTGCTCAGGGACAAGCAAGAGGTAAGCTTGGGGGAGTTGTTGACGGTCCTTAAGTTCTACTAGATTGAGAGAGATAGAGTGGAGGTGTAGATCAGAGGAAGACTGGCCTGTCGGTGTCTACTCCGAGGTAGGTTGTACCTGCGGGATCAAGTTCTCCTAACCCGAGGCTTGCTCCTAGGATTCTTTAGTAATTCGACTTCTAAATTCTAGTAAGTTCTTGTTTTATGGTTCTTTGGTTTATGAGTTTACTTTAATCTCTTCCGGTTGAGTTTAGAGTAATCATTGCTAGCATAAACGTGGTGTTTGGGCTATGGTACTCATAGATATCCCCTGACTAGCTGGACCGTGGTAGTAGCGAGGAACGTGACATTTCCGAGTTACCTTTGCTGCCCACATCTCGTTAGCGGGATGGGTAGGGTTTATAGGTGCGGGTCGAACATCCTCTGTGGGGTGTCTAGATTCCGTGAGCTTCTCCAATAGAACAGTAGATCATCCTTACCAAGGTTAGAACGAGACTACGGTTGTAGTCTTCTCTATACATCGCTCACATCGAGTCACATTCTTTATAGCCTAAAGGGTAGTAGCAATAGATTTGGTTAGTCAGATGCACGCTTTCTCCTAGTGGTAAAAATATAAATATGATACTCTGGATAACCTCTCGGGTGAAGTGCTCATCGATATCCGTGCGCTTGCGGATCATTTCCTGATGGTGTTACCAAATATCAACATATATCTTAGTAGCTGTGGACTACGTGTCCAAATGGGTAGAAGCCCTACCTTGTCGATCAGCTGATTCAAAACATGCCAAGAGAACGTTCCATGAAGTAATCTTTCCTCGCTCGACAAAATCTTCAGGAAGTACCTAGCCAATCATGGAGTTCGACAAAACGTCGCAACACCATACCATCCTCAGACTAGCTGTCAAGCCGAAACATCTAACAAACAAATCAAAAATATTTTACAAAAGACCGTAGATGAGATGGGTAAGGGGTGGAAGGACAAACTTCCTAATGCACTTTGGGCACATAGAACTGCATTCAAAACACCCATATGCATGTCACCTTATCAACTTGTATATGGAAAAACTTGTCATTTGCCTGTGGAAGTAGAGTTTAAAGCTCATTGGGCACTCAAGAAATGGAACATGGATCTCCACCTCGCTAGCGAGAATCGTCTGATGCAAAAATTTGATTCGAAAAAAAAGAGTGAGACGAGAGGCAAAAATGGACAAGTGTCTGAAGTAGAATTAGGGGTACAAAGATACCCACCTGAGTGGAAAAATTGGACACGTGTCCGATAGTAGAATTAGGGGTACTTGGTGCGCACTTTAAAAAGAAGAAGAAGAGAGAGACTGAAAAAAAAATGATAGCCCATGGTCCCTCTAATAAGCAATATGCCAGTAAGAGATGACAAACTTTTCAAAAAGGTCAAAGGTCTTGATCTAGGAGTATGACATTCCTCTCCCTTGCTCTGAGCATTGACATAGCAAAATGCAAAGTAAGTATGCTGAAACTTTTAAAACTCTACTTATATATCTTTCGAGAAGAAGGCAAATGCCTCAGTTTTATTTTGGAAACTTAAAAAAAAACTCCAGAACAAAGGTAAGACAGATGAACTTGAGGCATAGTGCTTGACTTGATCGTTCTGTTTTTCAATCACTTAAGACCTTAGTGATAACTTAAAAACCCTGTTGTAAGAGGCATAAAAGTAACCCCTATTTTCTTGCTGATTTTAGCTTTGCTTAGGGATGAGCAAAGGTTAAGCTTGGGGGAGCTTGTTGACGATCCTTAATGCTCACATTTAACCGTCAACTAATCATGGAAAAGGATTCAAATGCAACCAACACCCAGACTCAGGATTTTATCTGACAGAATTCCACGAGTTTTGGTGTTTGTCTATTTCTGTAGGGGGTTATCAGGAAATACAGAGGAAAGGCCCACAGGTCGGGTTTACATAGAGATATTAACGTGTGCGGCAATTTTCTATCATCTAGAAGACTCCAGAAGCCACGGGAACGAAGCGGAGGCAGAACGGGGCCTGGCCCAGGGCGCCCGCCCTAGGGACCAGGGCGCCCGCCCTCCTGTAGTGCCCAATTAGGGTCAACTTAACGGATCATGCTCCACCGACCTAAGGGATCAAAGAAAACCATGCGATTAATGTCGGTTTCATCCGACGGCCCACATTCATTTGGAAGGACTATATAAGCAGACCCCCTGGCCCCTGGAGAACATACCTCTTCTACAGAATCAAAGCTAGGGTTTCAATTATTCATCCAAGTAGAGAGAATCCCTCTAGTTCATCTAGTTCTAGTTCTAGTTCATCTAGTTCTAGTTCTAGTTAGTTCTAGTTGTAATCTAGAAAATAGGGAGAGAGAAGAGGAGAGTGGAGGAGCAGCCGGATCTGTCAGATCTTCCTCAACATTGTACTTTTGCAGCAACTGGTTCGTTCTTCATCGTTCTCCAAGTTCTTCAATTCATAATTCCTGAGTTCTTTAATTACTTTTATTTACATTCAAGTTATTTATTGGATTTCCGCTTGCATCAAGTGCTCTAGTCTTTGCAACGCTAGAGTAGTAATTAATAGATTAGACGTGGTGTTTAGTCTTGCAATTACCTAGAATTGCACCCAATCCTGCGGATTGTTGTTGTAGCCCTAGGGTAGTGACAGCCCTAACAGTCGACGTATTCCACCTCGTTCGGATCGGTGTTTGTAGGACTGTAGTCAGAGCTTCCTAGCCCCTTTCTCATCTCTTTCTGTGGTTATTGTCTGATGTCCCGAAATAAATAATCTTTGAAGTAATTCTTGATTCTTAGATCAACTAGAGAACTCTCAGGAAACTTTCTCTCTTCCCACCAAAAATAATTATATAGTTATCCTTGGGTGATCTTGAATCTTAATTAGTACACTCATGTTCTCTGTGGAAAATCGATACTCTGGAATACTCTCGGGTGAAAGCTACATCGGTATCCGTGCGCTTGCGGATTCTTCTGTTTGCGTTTAAAATATCCAACAACTACCCAAGCACAAATGACTCAACTACCTTTCTCTCTACATTGGCTCCCCGAATACAATCGAACTAGGGGGGTATTTATAGGACAGAGGTGACTGGGAAGCTCCTGGCGCGAAGTGGAGTGGCGGGCACCACTGAGGAGTGGTGGGCGCCAGGATCCTATGGTGGTCGTGTTGACACTTACTACCATCATTACTAAAAATAGAGATAAACCCTACCCCTAGCAACAACGCCAGAAATGCTCGGTATATAATTAACTTATCATTTAGCAACTAGCCACTTTTAATTACTAACATTCCTAAACATGAAATAGGTTGTCATCCCTAATTATATTGCTAGGAACTTATTATAGATTTACATGTACTAATGTGACTAGGTAGATATAAAAGATATGATTATGATTGTAAACTAAATAGGTTCTACAAGCGGGCAAATAATTATACCGTTGTAGCATTTTACCTAGGGAGTTCATCTAGGTTGTCGATTTATATTTATACCACTGGGAAGGCTATGTGCTAAACTATAATCTATTATATTGATAAGAAACTATATAGGATGAATAAATGATATTACCAATGTCATCTATTCTACTCATAATAGGCGGATGTTACAAGGTAAATATGGATAAATATGGGTGATAGCATAATCATCAAGTATCATAATTTTGGATAATCATCAGAGCATCGGCATGTTCTATGGTCTCTTCTTTCACATAGTTGCAAATCCTTTCCATGTAACTATCAAAAAAATTGAATGTGTAGGGAAGTTTTATCTTGGAGAAAAAATGTACGACTTGTGACTTCGACAGAGATGGGCGGGCGGCCTTCCTAGGATTAAATCTTTTTGTTCTTATTTTAAAATCCAATTTCGTATTTTCTAGAAAAATATTACCACTGTGTGCAAATCTATTTTCTACTTGCGGTTGTCTTAGCAAACCGCCTGTAAAAATATATTTTTACAGGCGGTTCTCACTTAACCGCTAGTGCAAAGATTTGTTTCTACTAGCCTCTAGCGCTGGTGGTTACGAAAAATGTCTGTAGAAATGTGTTTGGAACTGCTTGTAGAGAGCTTCATTCTGCTAGTGGTACGTAATATATGGTAACTGTTATTCAGATCAACGGTCCACAGTTATTTATATGTACTATAGTAAAGCCCATGATACAATGATACATTGTAACGGAAGCACACAACTGTTTTTAGTTTTTAAGTTCGACATCTCTGCATATCCATGAACTGCACATAAAGAAATAGGTCAACAGCTTCCACAAATTACAGGAAGACACTTTTTATGGCCATAAAACATAACTCCAGATTCAGAAGCGCGCCTAGAAGAAGTGGAGTTAGTAAAGACATACCCAATAATTTTGCAATAAAATAAAAATAAAATATCATGCAAAATACATGTACATACATTTGTTATTAGATCAGGTCCCAAAACAAAAAGTAAAGAAGAGATGGGGGTGGAGTAAGGATGAAAATGAAAACGGACAGAAAATAGCTCTACGTGGCACGGAGGAGAGGACAACCGCTGGACCTAGATGGGGGAGGAGGAGGACACCGGGTGAGGAACTGCCTGTGCGGCTACGCCCCCTGCGTCTAATGTGACTGGAGACTATACAAGAGGAGGGGTCATGGCCTCATGGGAGTCGGGAGGGTCAGAGGGACTCGATTCGTATTGCATGTGCGGTGTGCCGATTAGGCCATTAGGGTTTGTGTTGGGCTAAATTGGGCCTCCATGGACTGAGCAGGTCTATCCTGGGATACTATGAAATAGGATGAAAACAAAACATAACGATTCAAAAACGGAATCCAGTAAAAGAAAAGTCCACGTTACCTCCCTCAACTTTCATAAAAATCCATGTTTTGAACTTCAAAATCATGCAAAACACCTCCTTCAACTATTAAATTTGTTAATAACAGAAGTGAAGTTGTTAAGTGATTGGATGTACTTGCTTAAGTGAATGTTAGTTGAACCTTTGAATTTGTTTATGTGTGATGAACCTATCGAGTGTTTGTTGAACCTTTGAATTTGTTAATGTGTGATGAACCTATGGACCGTTTATTGTCTAAATTTATGTGTGATGAACCTTTATCCTGTTGATTCTATTTTCATGTGTGCTGAGGTGAATGATGCTACTGCTGCAGTAGATGATGATGACAATGCCGCTGCAATAGATGTTGTTGCTGCTGCATTAGAAGAGTATTACTTGAGGTGTCAGAAGAGGAGGCGAAGAATTGCTACTGTTGCTGGCATGGTCGGTATGTATCACTTTCACATGTACATAAACAAATCAGAGTACAAAGTACCTACAGAATCTAGATATGAATGGGTCATGAAAACACTAGGAAATAGGACTTATTGCTACAACATGTTTAGGATGAACAAAAATATGTTCAATAAACATCGTATTTTCTTGTGGAGTCATATGGATTGAAGTCCACTCGTAGGATGTCATTAGTGGAGGCCAACATACGAGAAGACATGGATACACCACTCTAAATGTGATGGCCATATGTGACTTTGATATGAGATTTACTTTTGTTGTGGCCGGATGGCTTGGCTCTGTTCAAGATATGAGGGTGTTCAAGTATGCACTTGACAAGTATGGCGACAATTTTCCACATCCACCTTAAGGTATTGGCATGTTCTATGGTCGCTTCTTTCACATAGTTGCAAATCCTTTCCATATAACTATCAAAAAAATTTGAATGTGTAGGGAAGTTTTATCTTGTTGAAAAATGCGCAACTTGCGACTTCAACGGAGACGGGCGGGCGGCCTTCCCTAGGATTAAATCTTTTTTTCCTATTTTTAAAAGTTGATTTCATATTTTCTTAGAAAAATATTTCCACTGGTGGTTAGCTAAAAAAACCGCCTATGGAAATCTATTTTCTATAGGCGGTTGTCTTAGCAAACCTGTTGGGTATTTTAAACGCAAACAGAAAATTCCGCAAGTGCACGGATACCGATGTAGCTTTCACCCGGGAGTATTCCAGAGTATCGGGAATGTGAGTGTACTAATTAAGATTCAAGATCGCCCAAGGATAACTATATAATTATTTTTGGTGGGAAGAGAGTAAGTTTCCTGAGAGTTCTCTAGTTGATCTAATGAATCAAGAATTACTTCAAAGATTATTTATTTCGAGACATCAGAACACTAACCACAGAAAGAGATGAGAAAGGGGGCTAGGAAGCTCTGACTTCAGTCCTACAAACACCGATCTGAACGAGGTGGAATACGTCGACCGTTAGGGCTGTCACTACCCTAGGGCTACCACAACAATCCGCAGGATTGGGTGTAATTCCAGGTAATTGCAAGAATAAACACCACGTCTAATCTATTAATTACTACTCTAGCGTTTCAAAGACTAGAGCACTTGATGCAAGCGGGAACCCAATAAATAACTTGAATGTAAATAAAAGTAATTAAAGAACTCAGGAATTATGAATTGAAGAACTTGGAGAACGATGAAGAACGAACCTGTTGCTGCAAAAGTATAATGTTGAGGAAGATCCGACAGATCCGGCTCCTCCTCCGCTCTCCTCTTCTCTCTCCCTATTTTCTAGATTACAACTAGAACTAGAACTAGATGAACTAGAACTAGAACTGGATGAACTAGAGGGATCCTCTCTACTTGGATGAATAATTGAAACCCTAGCTTTGATTCTGTAGAAGAGATATGTTCTCCAGGGGCCAGGGGGCCTGCTTATATAGCCCTTTCAAATGAACGTGAGCCGTCGGATCAAACCGACCTTAATCGCACGATTTTCCTTGATCCTCAAAGGCGGTGGAGCACGATCCGCGAGACCTGCCTTGATTGGTCACCAGGGCAGGGCGGGCGCCCTACCCCTGGCCCCGCTCGGCCTCCCGTTCGTTCCCATGGCTTCTGGAGTCTTCTAGATGATAGAAAATTGGCGCACACGTTAATATCTCTATGTAAACCTGACGTGTGGGCCTTTCCTCCATATTTTCTGATAACCCCCTGCAGAAATAGACAAACACCAAAACTCGTAGAATTCTGTCAGATAAAACCCTAAGTCTAGGTGTCGGTTGCATTTGGATACTTTTCCATGATTAGTTGACGGTTAAATGTGAGCATTAAAGACCGTCAACAAGCTCCCCCAAGCTTAACCTTTGCTCGTCCCTGAGGAAGGATGGACTCAAGAGTTTCTGCAGTGGTTTGATGCCTTAAAGGTACACATGCGTTCAAACAAGATCTCATCTCTGGGTTAGGGTAAACTGTTAAGATTTAAACTTACTCATTTTTCCTTCCACCGTGGGGCTTGCAATCGTCACTTATGTCTTGAGCAGTTAAAAGATAGAACGGTCTAGTCAAGCGCCATGTCTCTTGTTCTTCGATTAACTATAGCTCTGGAGTTTTTGCAGATTTTCAAATAAAACTCAGAGATTCCTTGTATGACTCTCTCTAGTCTCTCTTTTGTGGTATTTCTAGATCCTTACCAAGGCAGTAATGGTGTATGCCTTCTCTCAAAGTATGTGGTATTTTTGGTATGAGGCATAGTGACATTGCCTTCTCTCTCACCCTACTCTAATAAGGTTTTGATATCTGGAGCTCATACATACTTACAAGACATTTATTACATAGCCAAACCATGGATCCAGAAGAACAAGTCAATAAGTCAAATCAAGATGTGCATGTGTGGCGAATGAATGGTGATAATGGTGAAAATAATGGTGAAAGTATAATTCTACTTTTGCTCTTTTGAGGGGGTACATACCTTCCTTGCACTTGAGGCTTTTGAGGGGAATGAGATGCTCTATATTTTATTTTTCTTTTCTCTCAGGTGGGTATCTTGTACCCCTAATTCTACTGTCGGACACTTGTCCATTTTTACCTCTCGTCTCACTTTTTTTTCTTTTTTTCTCGAGGTTTCGGGCACTTGCCCCTTTTTATTTCCTCGTATTCACTTTTTTTAGAGCACTCACCCTCCTGGAATAATGTAGCAAGTGGTAGTAACCAAAATATCTCGAGCATTTATTTCACGGGGAATAACAGGGATAGGATAATGTTTTTGGCTATTCTCTCCTAGATAGGAGTAGAATAATTTTGGGTGAATCTGGATATGGAGATGAGTGGATGTATGTGGATGCGTACTTCCGGAGTAGAAGCAACATGTATGAGTGAACGTGCAAGTAAATCTTGATTTTAACCGCATGACAAGCTCCTAAGGGTCTACACAGCTTGACCATACTTAATGCTCATAAGCAGTAAAAAGTAAATGTATGGTTCATAGTCTAATAAGCATGTATATATGGCTGTGGTAGGATTTTAAACTCTCATCATATAGGAACTCATCATGCAACATTTTAAAGATTTTCAAAGATAAAATTCTCCAAAATTCTAGCATCTCTAGGAACATATAAACAACAGCTCAACCTTCCCATATCGTATCCGTTAACGACTTAGACTTTAGATCAAGTACTCTTCCCACAAGTTAAGGATTAGAGGAAAACTTAATTAATAATAGTCATGCCTAAACTTGAGAGAGATTTCAATTTTGAGAACTAGTCATGGCAGAGCAACTATTCATCATTTCCATGTGAGAGCTTATCATGAGTGTTCATAGCAAACTTTATTTATTTATTTATTTAGCAAAATAAGCAAAGATATATATATATATATATATAAGCACAAAATTTTTTTATTTGGGTTTTTATGATTATGCATCTTTTTATTGTTTGAGTAAAGTATAAACGTGAGTAGAACACTTAGCTGGATAAATGAGGGTGCTCTCCCCCAAGCTGGATTTTGATGTAATTTCTTCTGATGTAGCTAGCAGGTGGCGGAGGTGTATTTGAATGTCGGCAGCACCCTGACAGCGATTAGGATGTCCTCCATCTGCTAGTCTTCTTTGATCCTTGAATTCTTTGGAGCTCAAATAGACAATAAAGCTTTGTGGAACTGATTAGGTGTTAGCATAAATATCTAGCCTTTATCATGTTGAGCCTCCTCAATAAATGCTACTTTCTTTGGTAGGATCATAAATTTATTTTTATATTTTTATTTTTATAGGACAGGAATATATTTATTTTATTTTTACGCCACCACAGTGAATGTACTTATGGGTTTTATGCTATGAGCATACTCACATGGGGCTTACTATTTTTAACATTTTTATTTTCTTTTCAAGATGATATGAACCTGATTAACTAAGCAAACTATTTTAAATAATTGAAAGGAAAAAGATAACTACCAAGTTTACCTTTTGGCAAGGCGTTCGGTGTTTTTAAGTCCTCCGAACGGGACTCTCCGTTTTCTCAGTCGTCCTGGGATTCGTTGGATGGCGTAGTCGATGGTTCCGGCGGTGCCTCCTCTTCATGTATAACTATTTTCTCTCTCCACACCTGACTCGGTGCTACGGTCTCCTCCGGACAGTTCTATTCAAGCTGTATGTCTTCAGACCTTACCACTTCTCCTTCGTAGTCTGCTCATCCGTCCTTGATGATTTGCCTCCTCTGGTTGCGGTTGCGTCATCTTCTTCTTGTCCTGACCTGCTTAGAGTCTTCAACTATATAGTTAGGGTCAGTAAAATAGCGGCGTACCTTCTCAGAGGGGAAGTGCATGTGGACTTCTCCGGTTCCAATATAGATGATTGCTTTAACGGTGCTGAGGAACGGTCTCCAAGGATGACGGGTGGATCGTACTCGTCTTCTCCCATGTCAATAACCTGAAAATCTGTATGAACAAAATGATCGTCTATTTTGACAAGGACATCAGTTACTATACCTTCAACCTTTCAGATTGTCTGATCTGCCATCTGGAGCTGAATGTATGTCGGTTTTAGGGGCATGGTTCCAAGCAGGAGCTGATAAGTGACTGCGGCCATTATGTTGACGCCCGACCCGGTGTCGCAAAGCATCTTCTAGAAGTTGTATCTATTAATGGAGCACTGGATGCTTGGCATACCTGGGTCATCCTTTTTGGTCAGGAACGGTGACTTAAGTCGACGATCTTGACCTCCTTGAACTGCAGTGACCATCTTAGCTGACTCGGTCCACATTTGCTTGTTCCTGTTCCTCCTGTTGGTCCTCTTCCTTGGTTCATGTCGAGATTGCTCTGAGATTTGTGTAGTCTTGTTCTTGAAGGAAAACGTCTCCTTCCTCCCCTTGATGTAGAATCTGATCTTGGCAACACTAGCGTAGATGACAGCTCCCGAGGTGTTCAGGAATGGCCTCCCTAGGATGATGGGTGTCCTCTCATCACCACGAAGTCTGCTGGGGCGTACAAGGTACCAACTCGGACGCAGAGGTTCTTCAATATTCCCTTTGGGAAACTTAGTGTTCGATCTGCAAGCTGCAAACACATGGTTGTTTCTAGTAAAGGATGTGTAAGAATTTTTCATAGAGTACCCTAGGCATAATGTTGACAATGGAGCCAAAGTCGTAGAGTGCTTCTGGGAAGTCTACCATGCCGATGGAGATCGGGATTACGGGGTGTCCTGGATCACCTCTCTTGACCGGTAGAAGGTCAGTAATTACTTCCACAATAGGGTTACTCCAGTAGTTACCTGCATCAAATATGTCTACAAGATTTGTAGATTCTAATCCTTTCGGTTGTGATGGTATACCGGGGTTAGTAGCAGGAACAGCAGCAGCTATTTGATTTAACTGAGATTCAATCATTTTATTAAAGCTAATTTAATTCTTGATGGTAGTAGAGAAATTATCCATTCTATTATTTATATTTTTTAACATTTTATCATTAGATGCCAATTTCTTAGATAGGTTATCCATTAGCTTTCCTTGATTAGACACTAACTCTCTCAGAGGTAGAGAATTATTATTATTATTGTAAGAATTATTATCTTGATAATTACCTGAGTAGTTAGGCTTCTATTGATTCCAACCTTGATTTTGTTGAGGACGGTTGTAGTAGTAGTTGTTGTTGTTGATGTAGTTTACGTCCTCAAGCATCTCAGGGCAGTGATTGCCTGAGTATCCAGTATCTCCAGTGTGTTTGTGCTCGTAGATCCAGGTTCTTCACTTGGTGGAGTCTGGGAGTTGTAAAACTCCTTCATATTTTGCTCGAAGTGTACCTGCTCATAGAGACAAGGCAGAGATCAAGTGCATGGGCCCTGTTGGTGGACAACACCAACAGAACCAAAAGTGTATTTATTCTTCTCTAACCTTAAGCATAGTGAGCAAGACAAAGTTGATGGATAATAAGATCATGAGTGTAACATTTAAAACATTTGTCAGATCAGATCGCTCAACCTAATGGAAAGATAATCTATCTATACTTATGTTTTTTTTATATATATCTTCCAAAGATTGTGTGTGCACATTTTAGCTCATATGATTAGGAGTGTGGGATCACAAAGGTGGAAGGACTAAACATATTGAATCGATTGGGTTGGTTAATCTAGAGTTGTAAATCATACATGTTTGTCTCCTTTGTTCATGTGAACGCCAGAACCAAGGAAAAACTTATAAAAGTGATAGTCAAGTACCTTAAGATGTTACCTTACTTGAAGAGTGATGGTACAATATCACCTTGTGGAAGCTTTCCTTTCTTAGCAGTTGTGCATCGTGTTTGTGGCACCCTCCATCTCTTGTGAGCTATGCCTTCCTTGTGTAAATTGTTAACCTTCATGTGTCTCTCTCTTTGTCTCCAATGTTAGTTTATCTCAGGACTTCCCAAGTCGATATTGAAAGTTTTCCTGCAAGGGTTAGTCCAACAAAATATCCAATATCTACTATAGCATACTATCGGCTCAAAAAATCAACCTAGACACCATGTCTACTTTGATTTAGGAGGGCATTTTAACCTAAGCACCATGCTTAATTTAAAATCCCTTGGAAGTAAGATCATCATTCCTAAACTAAGCACCATGCTTAATTAAGAGATAAATGAAACTACTCCAAACCTAGACATATACTAAAGCAAATAAAGGTAGCATGAGAGCATTTATAAAGATCTACTCAAGTGGAGATGAAGTTGTGTGATTAGTATTTAACAAATTGAGCGTGTCTCAAAGGTAGGGACAACCAACATAGCAACATGGCAAAGAATGTTTTTATGTAAAGTACTCCCCCAAGCTTGAATTTTGCAAAATTCAAGTTTGGATGAATTTAATTCAATGTTGTATGATGATTGGTTGGACATACCTTGTGTTTGTCATTCATCCGATCTTCTTGCTCCAATCCTGGAAAGGTTAGTGACAAGAATACCCGAAGGAATGTTTTTTAAAATTATCCTTATATGCTCAATACACAAGGCAATGTTGCAAATAATTAAAAGCTCATGTTACGATCTGATCAGTGCTTATTTTAGGACACTAAGCTTGTCCTTGGGAAACCATCAATTTATGTCGGCGAAGTGGTTTCCCCTCCAACGCTGACCTATATCAACTCAACGAGATCTGCAATATAGACATATGCATCGACAACCGCCCTTTTAAAGTTTTTATAAATAGAAAGAAAGAGGGGGTTGGAGATCTTGAATGTGGTGATATTGGAGAGACCAATAGATTGGGAAGATGTTGCATATGAGCATGGAGTAAACGAAGTGGCTATGAAATAAATTCCATGCTCATTAATGTTTGGAGTGAAATCCATATGGTATGGTGAAAATGGTAAGGTGAGTGGTAAAAAAGGAAAAGAAAAAGGATACACGGATGACTTGGTTCGAAACTAGCTACCGTTCCCCGGCAACGGCGCCAGAAAGCTTGTTGGGTATTTTAAACGCAAATAGAAAAATCCGCAAGCGCACGGATACCGATGTAGCTTTCACCCAGGAGTATTCCAGAGTATCGATTTTTCCACAGGAAACGTGAGTGTACTAATTAAGATTCAAGATCGCCCAAGGATAACTATATAATTATTTTTGGTGGGCAGAGAGGAAGTTTCCTAAGAGTTCTCTGATCTAATGAATCAAGAATTTCTTCAACACTACTAACTTCTAACCCTAATGCAACCATTTTTTAGTGCAACAGCGAGATTTGGTTGCGAAAGGTGTTGTTCTCGCAACCATTTTCATTCTTGGTTGCGATAGATGGGATTGTTGCCACCAAAATTGTGTCGTAGCAAAAAGTATGATGGCCATTGCAATAAGTGGTTGTTGTCGCAACCAAATATAGAATGGTTGCAATACGTTGTGACTATTGCCATAATTAGATTAGCGTTGCGGAGAGTTATTTTGGCGTTGCAATACTAAGACAATATTGCAACCTTTTTGTTTGGGTTGTTGCAACAAGTGGCCACTATTACAACCATGCAAATGGTGTTGCAAGGAGTTCTTTTAGTGTCAAACGATATTGTAATGGTTGTATTTGGTGGTTGCAAGAATTAGCTTTTATTGCCACGATATGTTTTGCGTTGCAAGGATTCCTTGTGGCATTGCAATAGTAAAATAATATTGCAACGCTTTTTAGTTGATGGTTGCAATAGTGTACATATGTTGCAACAAATTTATTTCGTTGTATGTAATACTACCTTGCATTGCAAAAATATATATTACAACTAAAAATTGTAGTGTTGCAATACCTACTATTTGACAAAAAGATAAAAAGTGAAAAAAAATATTGAGCCTACAAGAATCGAACCTAAGACCTTTTGATTTAACTAGATTGCAATAACCAATTGAACCTCAATGTGTTTGTGTCTTTACCTAACAGAAAACACTATATTAACAAACGTAAATATATATATATATATATATATTATAAATAAAGAGATCTAAAATTAATTAACTCTTCATGGTGTAGTAGACGTCGGACTCCAATAGGGGCGCGCGTGACCTGACGCCAGCTGCCTTTCATCCTTGCCCTGGCCGCGCCACGCCGGTGACGCCGCCGCCCTTCATCCTTGTCCTGGCCACGCCACGCCGCCACGCAGAGCTCCGTCGACGTCCCTCTCACAGGAGAGATCGCAGGTCAGCAATACAGGTATGCCGCCCTAACTCGATCTTGATCGCCCCCTGCAGTAGCGAAAGCCGGCGCAATGCCCTAACGACTCTTGATCCGTCCCCTGCCCTTCCTGCAGCTAGTGTCGAGGAACAGCGGGCCTTCCGTCCGTGGACGTCCTTCCCTGCAGCTAGCGTCGAGAAACTGAGGGCAGCAACCATCACCAACAATCGCAGAGTATTAGCAAGTATGTGTATGCATGCACGCATTGTGTGTGTATATATATATATATATATTATATTGTAGAAAATAAAATTGGTCGTAACTTTCTGTGTTAATTTTTACATAAATTAAACATAAATTAATTAGCCTGATCCAATAAACGAACATGTTACAGGAAAATCAATCTCGATATATTTGGAATATTGAATCAATGGCACATGATGATGATTGGCAATGGATGTTGTTGTCTCCGTCAACCGCTGAGTGGCAAGATGGTCTCGAGAAATTTATTAGTACTATTTTTGAAGGTACCTATGCATCTGAAACTGCACCATGTCCATGTTCAAGGTGTCGTAACGTCGTGTACAAGACAAAAAAAGAGGTTCAGATGGACTTGCTAACTAAAGGGTTTGATGAGAACTTCGTCAAAGAGAAAGCTAAAGCTGAACCTTGCATTGATGATAGGGATCTAGCAGTCACAAGAGATGATGCATCATGTGCCAGCAATCTGGTGTCCGCGTTAATTAGGGGTGCAAACAATGGTAATGATGAAGAGCCAAATGAGAGTGCAAAGAAATTCTTTGAATTGTTGAAAGAAGCACAGCAAGAGCTGTATCCAGGTTGCTCCATTCTTAGCAAGGTTTCATTCATGGTTAGGCTCTTTCAACTTAAGTGCATGGGTGGATGGAGTAATGAGAATGCAGAGCAAACACTTAAGTTGTTCTCGGATGCACTACCCCCGGGACATTGTCTCCCTGACACTATCAAGAAAGCACAGAAGATTATTCGCGATCTTGGCCTCACATATGTTAAGATTGATGCTTGTGTGAATGATTGTGTGTTATTTCGTGGACCATTTGCCGATAAGGACACATGTCCCATATGTCATGAGAGTAGGTGGAAGAAGGATGACACTAGCGAGTCTAGTGAAAGTGGTGGACCAAAGAAGCGCACTCCTTGCAAAATTCTAAGGTATTTTCCACTTGTTCGTAGATTGCAAAGATTATATATGTGAGAGGAAACAACATCATTGATGCGGTGGCACAAGGAAGAATTGATCAGTGATGGGAAAATGCGTCACCCAGCAGACTCGCCAGTATGGAAGCACGTCGATCAAAGGTATAAGAAATTTGCTTCGGATCCACGTAATGTTAGGCTGGGACTTGCA
Source organism: Sorghum bicolor (assembly GCF_000003195.3). NCBI lineage: Eukaryota > Viridiplantae > Streptophyta > Magnoliopsida > Poales > Poaceae > Sorghum > Sorghum bicolor. The sequence goes on along the minus strand of NC_012873.2, from coordinate 12,731,006 downwards.
TCGGATGGCTTCAATCCGTTTGGTATGTTGAATGTTAATTACACTTGTTGGCCTGTGATATTGATTCCTTATAACCTGCCTCCTTGGTTGTGTTTGAAACAACCTTATTGGATGATGTCCATGTTGATACCTGGGCCTAAATCTCCTGGAGTGAACATTGATGTATATTTGCAACCTCTAATTGATGAGCTACATGACCTGTGGGTTAAAGGAGTTGAGACATGGGATGAGAAGGAGAAGAAGAACTTTACTCTACATGCAATTCTGTAGTGGACAATTAATGATTTTCCTGCATATGCAATGTTATCTGGTTGGAGCACAAAAGGTAAATTTGCATGCCCTTATTGTCATAGGAATACTGATTACTTGTGGTCAAAATATGGATCAAAGCATTGCTACATGGGACATCGTCGATTTCTGCCAAAGAACCACAAGTGGCGAAGGAACAAGGTGAGCTTCAATAATAAGGCTGAAACCAGGGAAGCTCCTGTGCCGCTCACTGGTGAGCAAGTCCTGCGTGACTTTGAGAGTTTCGAGCAAGTGAAATTTGGGGAGGATACAAGGAAAAGGAAGCAACGTGAGGAAGAAAATAGGTGGCACAACGGGAGGAAAAAGAGTATTTTCTTTCAGCTTCCTTACTGGCAATCATTACTTGTATGACATAATTTGGATGTCATGCATATTGAGAAGAACATTTGTGAGAGCATACTCGGGACTTTGTTGGAATTACAAGGTAAAGATAAGGATAGTGAGAAGGCTCGACTTGATATGCAACATTTGGGTATTAGGCAAGATCAGCATCCGGTGCTCGAAAAGGGTAAGTACACTTTGCCACCAGCATTGTACTCGCTAAGTAAGTATGATAAGGAAAATTTGTGCAAATTTTTACATGGAGTGAAGTTCCCTGATGGTTATGCTTCAAATATTAGAAGATGTGTAGACGTCAGTGGTTGCAAGCTTTCTGGACTTCAAACTCATGACCTCCACATCATCTTGCAAAAACTGTTGCCCTTAGTGGTGCGCAACATATTGCCTGAAGATGTGGTGATCCCATTGATTGAGCTAAGTAGGTTCTTTAACTCAATATGTTCAAAAGAGTTGGAGCGTACAGAAATTGAAAAACTAAGCACTTCAATTAGGGAAACCCTTTGTCGGCTCGAGATGATTTTCCACCCGCTTTTTTTATATTATGATGCACTTACCAGTTCATCTTGCTGATGAAGCTATACTTGGAGGCCCGGTTTGTTATAGATGGATGTATCCAGTTGAGAGGTACCTCCGTACTCTTAAAGGCTTTGTGAGGAACAAAGCGCACCCTGAAGGTTCGATTGTAGAGGGGTATATATCCGAAGAGTGCATTACATTTTGCTCTCTCTTCTTTGATAATATTAGTACCAAGCTAAATTGTCCAGAACGACATGAAAGCGCCGCTGGTAGTGAACCACCATCTGGGCTAAGTATATTTGGAAACATTGACTACAGTAGAAAAGGATGTACTATAGAGGTCGTTTCTGATATTGACATATTGACATGCACAGGATGAGGCATTACTTATTAACAAACTGTGATGAGGTCACTCCATGGATAAAGTAAGCTATATTTGTTTATATATATTTTCATATTTATTTATTTCATATGTACAGTAAGTTATAAAATTTGTTTATATATATTTTCATATTTATTTAACGTATTTTCATTTTTTGTGGAAAGTGAGCATATGGATGAGCTGAATAAATCAAACACTCGGCAGGTTGATAAAAGACACAAACAGGAGTTTGTATCATGGTTTGAGCGTAAAGTGAGTCGGCCTTATATATATTAAATTTGTTATCCTTATTTTGTCTATATAATTTATCCCTTATATTTTTTTTAAAAAAAAATGATAACTGCAGACCATCACATTGCGTGCACAAGGGAAAATTGATGACATGATTTATTATCTATCTTGTGGTCCGGACCGTCGGGCTCGTGTGTTCAACAGGTGCTTCATCAATGGCTTCCTATTTCGGGTTTCTTCCGTAGGGAAATATTTAACTACTCAAAACAGTGGTGTATTTGCGAAAGGCGATGCAAGTACATGTGACATGGGCTGGTATGGCGTGCTTAAGAAAATCATCTGCCTTGATTATCCTGGTCAAAAGGAAGTAATGTTGTTTCAGTGCGTTTGGTTTGATATCCCTGCAGCAAGTACAAGCAGATCGAGAGGGTACCATAAGGATCGATATGGGGTCATAGATATTAATACCACTAGGTTCAGGTATAAAGATGAACCTTATATCTTGAGCATACAGGCCGAGCAAGTCTTCTATGCAAAATACCCAGATAAACCAGATTGGTGTAGTGTCCTCGGAGTGCAGCCTAGAAACTTGTTTTCCATGCCTGAAAGTGAAGGTAGTGACAACATGGAGCTTGATCTGGACTCAGTTGACGTAGGTGTGGGAGATATGAATGTTCAACAGCAAATTGGAGATGTCATGACTTGGAGTAGATCTGGCCTTGATGGGGTTACTGTTCAAGCTTCTATTATTGAGCATGCTCTTGCAACAGCAATGCCTGAACCTGAACACGATTTCCTTGATGAAGACGAAGACCCAGATGACACTTATATAAATGATGGAGTCGTCCCTCCTTTCAATGTTTTGAGAGATGATTCAGATGATGATCTTTTTTGATAAATGATATAGCTTTTTCTATTTCTTTGATCCTTATGTGGATGCTTTCAGTGTTTTGAGAGAAATTTGTATTTCAGTAGACACGAACTATCATTTTTTAATTAAGCACTATTATTTTTGAATTAAACACTAAAATTTTTAATAGAGTCGTCCCTCCTTTCAGTGTTTCTTTTATTATGCACAGTTCATACATATTAACAAATATTTTTTTTAACTATAGGGCCACACCCCTGTCTTTTAACACAACTGCAAACAAGAGTATGCCAACAGTAAAGTCTAAACCTCACAAAAACTAACATCCAAAACTTTAAGGAAGTCAGACACATAGGCAACACACAAAGCAAAGAAATATTAGGTCCAAGCAACTCATTTGCCTTATATATATTAGGTCCAAGCAAGTCACAGACAACTCAGTTGCCAAACACTACATTAGGTTTTGAAAACTAATAACTTAAAACGACATAGTTCTACTGATTCCCATCAGACAAGTCTTTTCATTTCCTAACATTTATTTATTTACACCAAAAGATAAGTCTGCATCACCATGCACGAGGAACTACACCAAAAGAGAATGCACTATCTGCATCACCAGGAACCAGCATAGCCTAACTTAGCATGCACTACTACACCATGCATGCACTAGCTAGACATGTTGCGCTTCACAATGCAGTCTAGTCATTTGGAAAAAACCTCTTCTTGACAGTAGCTTATCGATCCTCTTGTCAATGTCCTCCATTGCCTTCTCAAATAAGCTAGCCAGGTCATCGGAGCTGTCATCGCTTGGGTCGGTGTAGAAAGCATAAGACGACGTATCACTGTCGAAAGATGATGGCTTGGTGGTCTGTTTGGAATAAATTAGTAAGAATGGATCAGTAAAGTGTAGATCTAAAAAATGATGTAAGCAAATGCTAACCATTTGGCCTATCTCCTTAATTATCACTACATGCTTAAATAAGTAGAGGAGTCTTAGCAGCAAATTAAAATTTTACCCCTTTGGCCTTCTTGACAACGGACCCTAGAGCCTTCTTGTTGGCGGTGCAGCATACCCTTTTGGACCCGGACGCCGCTCCTGGAGCCTTCTTGTTGGTGTTGCAGCATGCCCTTTTGGAGCCGGACGCCGCTCCTGGAGCCTTGAAATTAGAAGGAAAAAATCTGTTAAGTACATATGTGTACCATGTGTAACCCTAAATCATATTTACAGAAACACCAGTTCAATTTTACAAGCATTCACATCATGATTGGGACTTCTAGGTAACATCTACTTGAAGAGTAAGGTAGCCATTTTCCTAGTTATATGACGACAGAATTCAGTTCTCTCGTAGTGCTGATATGTCTACATGCGAGTCTCCCTGATCAAATGAAACATAACAAAGGTCAAACAAAAGCATTTGCTCGCAAATTCTTATGGCATCAACAACAGAAGCTTTAAGCCAAGCCAATGAATAACTGTTTGGTACCATAAAGTGTAAACATGCAAGAACAGGAATACATCATCCCAGTGATACCTAACGGCATAGAAATGATTCAAGATTATTACCTTTATCTAAATGATAATCAACGGGACGTCTGTTATCCTAACATAATAATTTTTATTAGTATTAGTATCAATTGGACCTATAAATAATTTCAATTGAACCCGTATAGTAAAATGTATTGTAACAATATGATAGAATATTTGGCACAACATATTTATTGTTGACATAATTTGTCGATGATGGAATTTTTGTCCCTAAATCCCCCATTCAAACCAAATTTGTCCCGATGACATAATATGATAGGATATTTCCCGAGGATGGAATTTTTGTCCCTAAATCCCCCATTCAAACCAAATTTGTCCCGATGACATAATATGATAGAATATTTCCCGATGATGTTGTCCCTAAATCCCCCATTCAAACCAAATTTGTCCCTAAATCCCCCATTCAAACCCTAAATCCCAACTAGGCCGACAAATGTGTAACCCTAAATCATACCATCTTCTTCACAGCTGTTGTCTCTGTCGCCTCATTGACGTTGAGGTCACGGTTGGAGTCGGAGTCAAGGTACGAGCCAGAGTCATTGTTGGAGTCGGAGTCCGTGACCGTGACCACGACCGGCTCGGGGGAGAACCGGCCGAGCTTGTTCCACGCTTGGGTCCGAGAGTTGTGGCCGCGCCTGCCGCAGGCCATCTTCGACGCCGGCGAATCCACCGTCACCACCACGCCTTGCTCCCTCTACCTCGCCCCCGTCGCCTCTCTTTGCTGGCTCTTGCAAATGGTCAACTGGATGGGAAGGGGAATGGGAAACGGAAGGGAAGGGGATGGGGTCACGGGTGCTCGGTAGGTTATAGGCAAATCGAACTGGGCCGGCCCATTTACAAAATACTGATGGTACACACCACCAAGGGGTCACAGGCACTCATTCCTTGCCAATTTTAGTCCCACCTCGCTAGTTCAGGGACAGAACAATCAACTTAAAAGGCGAAGCTCTCCTGTCCAACTTGAACTCCTTCTCACAGAATCCTATGGCATACCGTGAACTGTATTGGGCCTGTTGGACCATTGGCTCTGCCCGCTCCCTTTCGGTTGAGTGTGGCGAGGCTAATGGCCTTTGATGGGCCCATATGGTTCACAATTTTTTGTCTTTATTTGTTATACTTTTTTAAATATCCTTTTAAACAGTACCAATTCTGGACTAAAATAAAATAAAAATTCTATACATATGCTTTTCAAATTCATACAATTATAAATTCTTTTTACTCCTTAATATATTTTTGTATACTCTTTGTCGACATACATTTTAAAATTTAACAATGCCAAATTTCAAAAAAGAATTAAACTACTTCTACTAATACTAGCACTACTACTACTACTACTAACATGTGTCATCAAACATTTTTATTAGTATAAATTTATGGTTTTTATTTATATTAAGAGAAAAATATAACAATTTTTGTTATATATACTTATAAGTATCATTTAGATAGTAAAATTAGACTGCCTCCATTCTAAATTATATGTCATTCTATGAATTATAAATTCCGAACATCCTAAATTTGACCAAATTTATATAATAAGATAGTAATAGTTGTGATATCAATTAAGTACTACGAGGTTCTTCATTAATTATATTTTCGCAGTATACCTATTTGATGACATAAATCTTTGCGATTCTTTTAATTTTGATTCTCCAAAATTCTTAGAATGGTTTATAATTTGGGATGGAGGGAATACAAAACATAACTAGATAATACTAAGAAGCACCTTAGAAAAATAGAGACACGTCTCTCAAGCTGGTTTACAAAATCATCTCAAACATCTTTCTGTTAAGGGTGTGTCATTTACCACCAAAAGAATAACATATTTGATCCTAAAATATATATAGAAAATGCGAGCACCTACGTCAAGTCGATAAATCAAGCTAGGCGGTCGTTGATTATGCTTAGTTTTGACAAGTTGGATTTTTTTGGTTGGCCCTCCCTATATGTAATTCCTGGCTCCGCCACCGACTACTACTACAACTGCTACTACTACTACTTTAGTGTTATCACATGGCATGTTTTATATCATCTACCGCTGTGTGTCATGATTACTACTCCCTCGATTTAAAATTTGGCATGTAATATGGCACGTAGTAGCACATCATTAAATGTTATTATTATGTGCCCCATCATCTTTACAAAATTCAACAATTATTATTTATTTCCAAATTAATGAGTCTATGATTTATTATTAATATTTTGAAGTTAATTATAAATGCTTCTGGTTATTTGTTAAATCAAATATAAATCTAGTAATTATTCTTTAGACTGTACTAAAAAAATTGGCATATGCCAAACCGTCCATGCGCCAGAGCGCCAATTTTGCGCGCCCAAAACAAAATTTCTCTCTTTCCTAATCAAACCTCGACCTAATCTATTCCCAAACCCCCGTAACCCCCGTCCCCCACGCCCTCCCCATCCTAATCTAATTTTCCTCCACGACGCCGCCAGTCAGCGGTTCTTCCTCCGTTGCAGTGAGGGGCATGGCGCCCCAGCGGCCATACAAGACACCGCTGACGCCTCCGAGGTCCATGACGACCACGACACCGGTGACACCACCAGGCAGGATGTCGATTTCTCAGCCTCCAAGTGACGACAACGACACCACCACCATGGGTGCCCATCGGTACACAGAAGCCACCCTCGAAATCAAAGACGATGAAGGTTTCACAACTCCATATAAGCCCAGGTACTAGTTGTAATTAGGGTTTCAAAGGATATGTGTTAATTAGGGTTTGCAGTTTATACCGACTTATATAAGTTAATTAGGGTTCACAGTTTACTAACTGTAATTAGGGTGTAGTTTCTTATTGATTGTTTATGTTGCATAATAATTCAGTGCAAAATTATAGGTACTACTTTTAGGTATATTTTCTTACTGATTGTAGTTTCTTAAATTTTTCCTTAAATTTCTTACTGAATGTAGTTCAATTGAGTGCAAATTTAGGTGTTGTTTCTTACCGATTGTTTTCGTTGTAGAATAATTGCTTAAGTTTCTTTTTAATTGTAGTTTTCTATAATAATTGAGTGTAAATTTAGGTGAAGTTTCTAACTAGTTCTTTATGTTCTAGAATAAATTGTAAGTTCACATTCTCGTTACAATGGCTTACAGTGACTTGTTTATTTATTGTAAATTAACTAACAGTGGCATAGTGTTAGTTAATGAATCTCCTTATTTAATACTTCTTTATTTGTCTACACTTGTACTATGAATATAGTGACTTGTTTATTTGTCAAACTTTATCCTCTAAATATCCTTTTGTAATAATTGTTTATTTATCAACCATCATTCTATGGGTACAGTGGTAAAGGTGAACTCTGGACTCTATATGTTCATTGCAAGAATGGACTTTCAAATCAGGAGTATGTCATGTTCAGAATTCAAAGGAGTGATCTAAGATTCGCAATATTGTCATCTCTTAAGGACCAGCTTGGGTACGCTGTCCGGGATTTTTTATACTACAAGAAGCGCTGTGGAAGAGATGTAGCTACTCTTGAGCCCATAGATTATATCAAACATGCAGAGATTATGATACAAGAAAATGAAATGGAGAAGGAAATCAGATTAGTACTCACACACCAGCAAGAGACAAGAGAACCAGTCAGCATAACACCAATGAAGCGACCAAGGCAACACACCGAAGAAGAAGAAGATGATGACCATCCGTTTATGGATGATGAACTTAATGCATACAAGGTCTGGCTAGAAAACCTACCACTAGAGAGAAAGAAAGGTATATTGTACTATATATTTTTTTTGTTTGTATTGTTACTATTCATAATTTACACCCTTATATAAACTACACTATATCTAACATATTTTGGTGACTAACAAATTTGAAGGATACCAATAGGACAGAAACAACTGACACATATAGGGAATTTTTAAAGATGAAAGGGGACTTGCCAGAAATAAGTAATTAAATATCCTTTTTACAGCACTATATTTTCACTTCTATGTTTTTAATAACTGAAGCTTTTAACCTTGTCCAGTGGCATATCTTGAGCAACCTAACATGGATGGCATCATAAATGAAGAAGATGAAAGTAATGGAAGCAACTTGACACCACCCTCAAATAGGCCAAGCCATGCAAGGAGGCCAAGGGGACAGAAAAATGGTTTGTGATGATACATATACTTTTAATATTGTGTTTACTTCCTTAAATTGAGAGCTAAGACAGTTGGAGTTTACTGTTGCCTTTTTTTGCAAGGAGGTGGCCCCAATCAACCTAAGAAAAAAGGTCATGGTACAGTCAAAGGAAAAACAGTAACCAGTAGGAGAGTTAAGGAACGCACCCAAAAACTCTCAATTGAGTTTTCAACAACCCGAGGAGGTCCAATTGGACCGAACGCCCGTGCATTTGTGGATGAAATCGTGCTGTTTACAAGGAAATGGGCACCGCTAATTGGAGTAAATAGTTGGAAGGGTATAAAGGAGGAAGTCAAAGAGCAAATTGCAGAAGAGATGCTGGTATGCTTCGTACTACTTTTTTGTACTTGTGTCTTATATTAATTTTGTTAAACATTTGATTGCTTTTAAATTATAAGCAGCTTACGTGGAACTTCACCAACATTAGCATTTTGGAAAAAAAAAGATGAAGATATGGGACATTGCTAGGGAGCGGTACAAAGGATGGCGAGCAGCTCTGAGTGCCACATACAGAGCTTACAATACCTATGCTGAGAGAATAATAAATAAACCTGAAGAAATAAACATTGTTGAGTGGCACTATCTGCTGTTTTATTTTTCATCTGATGAATTCAAGGTCAGTTCTAGTAAAATGTACTTTCTCAAACAAGCTTTGTGCACCAATGTTGCATTCTCACATATGCCACTTGTACTCATTTTGCAGAAAACTAGCAGCCAGAACTCCTCCAACCGTAAGCAACAAAGAACCACACATCTGATGGGTTCAAAAAACTTCTCTCAGTGTAGCTACGAGCAGGTATCCATATGGTTCACTAGTATGGTCTTTCCATTTTATTATGCAACACTATTTTTCAAATATGTATTGGCATTCTAGAGAAACGAAGAAACTGGTGAAGAGCCAAATGATCTTCTTCTCTGGAGGAGCACTCACACAAAACATGACAAATGGTCAAATTCTATATCAGCTGCAGTATATGTGAGTAAATCTTTCCAAAAGCCTTTTTATATAAGTGCTGCTTCTATCAAGCAACTTGTAACAAACTTTGTTCTTTTACTTAGGAAAATGTAGCCACGAAAATTGGTGAGATTGGTTTACAACCTGATGCACAATCACTTTCATCTGCTGAGGAGAGCATGATTTTCCAGTCATGCTACAAAGAAACCACACAAATCAAATCATCCAAATTACATGGACATAGATATTTGGCTAAGTATCGAACTCGCAGAGAACTTATGGAAGAGAACCTTGAAGTACATTCACGTGTTGAAGCTGCAGCTAGAGAGAAGAGCATTGCTTTTCAAGTAGAGGTTGAGAAGCTAAAAGAACAGATTGCAAACGAAGCTGTAGAAAGGGAGAGGGAGAGAGAAGAAGATAGAAAGAAGATGCAACAGGAACTCGAAGATGCTAAGATAAAAATAAGAGAAGAAATGAAGCAAGACATGGTTAATATGTTAGCACATCACAAGGAAGCAAATATGAATATGGTAAATTTTCAAAAAAAATAATCCTTCTTCCTCTTAACAAACTTATGATTATGATGGTGACTAGTCTTTACCTCAATATTTATTGTGTAGAGTACCCCTCAAAACATTGACACTATACAAGTTGCACCAGCCATACAAGGCGATGATGCGACTGCTGAACATGATCAAGAAAATGAGTTACAGCAGGTAATGACATTATTGTTGCACTAATTTTCATGTGATCTTGAGTACCATGAACTGTAGCTAAAAAATATTTTATTGTTTGTACACTTAGCCTCAAAGTGTTGTGACTGTACAAAAAGATGCAGCTACTCCTTCTAATAGAAGTACTAGTCTTGTGAGCAAAAACCTTTTCGACGAAAACACTACAAATGTGGCACCATCGAAGACATATATCACACAGCAACAACTCATAAATAGAACAAGAAGTAACAAAAAGAGGAAGGTAATTAGAATCTAAATTCTGGTCATTTTTACTTGCTGCCACTGCATTTTATATTTATGTGAGCTTGAATGGCTGTTGTGAGCTTGAATGGCAGTTTCTGTTCCTCTTTGAATATGGATGTGTTATATCGTGAATTAAATTTACCACATGTTGAAGTATTTGTAGAAGACTTAGAATTTTATCTAGGAAGGTCGAGATCATAATTTTTGGCCTTGTGGTTTAAGAGACATTGTAGTTCAAAGTTGGTTGTCTTGTTCTGACTAGTTTCTGAACAGTTTTAGATGTAATCTGTTTTTGGCTATCTTAATGGACGAATTTGAAACTGTGATCTAAACAAAAGTTGTAGGGTTTTTATCAAGCTTTCCATATTGGTACAGATCACAATTTTTGGATTCATAGAACTACACATATGAAATTTAAAGTGGATTGTCAGATTCAACACTCAGGGTTGCCACTATGATTAATGGAAATCTTATTGATCTTTTACTGCATAGAGCTATATAACTAAAGTTATGAATAAGAAAATTGTGCATTCTCTGGTGAAGTTTCATAATTTTTGGATTAGTGGTTTACTAGATAATCAGGGTGTCACCATTTACTATCAAACCTCAAGACAGATTTCATAGTCTTCACTGAGCTGAATATTAGGATAGTTTGCTAAGCAAATAAAATTTTTTTGACCAGTGAAAGTTGTTCACCTTTCTCTTTAAATTCTGAAAGTTTTTTTACTTACTAGCATTACTTTTGTAGATTAAAAGAAATAAAAAAGATAAGTATGGTTTCTATTGTAGGATGATTGTGGTGTTGCTGATTTTGTGAAGTTTGATGTTCAGTTTTGGATGTCCGAAATTAAAAGATATGATTTAGAATTTGAATGCTTCACTGATCTTATTTAAGTTTTTCTAATATCATATTCTTACTGTTTTTGCAGTGACTGCAGAAGGATTCAGTGGGAGGCGAGGCGATGAAATGTTGGGCTGATTGTGAAGTACTGAAGGCTACATAGATGTTTTTGGAAGTGTCATCTAGTTACAAAGTTTCTTTAAATTGTCCAAAAATCAGTGAGCTACATTTATTGTTTCAGTTACTATTTGAATTGTATGTCAGAGTGCAAACTTTTTTATTGTGGTCTCTTGATATTGCAAAGTAATAAACACTATTACCACGGCATTGCTATCGTTGCAAAAAAACATTTACATATTGCCACGATATTGCTAACGTTGCAAAAACATTTAAACTACCACAATGATAAAATTGTGTTGCAACAATGGTTGTGGCAATAGCGAATGGTCTGTTGCAACGGTGAACAATTCGATGCAAAAATATTATTGCCACGAACTAAAAACCGTAGCAATAACACATCATATCTCGCAACCAATAAAAATCGTGGCAAGAGGTAATGTTGCAACACCAGAGTTTTCATGGCAATAATCACTACAAGAGATGTGTGGCTTTTTGACGTATTTAGTATGACGATGGGTCATTACGTCACTATATTATCTATTTTTTGACTTTATTTTTTAGGAATTTGGATTTAGTGACCTTTGAAAATTGTACGTCACAATATATGTCATACACCTATTTTATGTTCATTTAGTGACACTATTTTCTGCGTCATCATGTTTATTTTTTAGTGTCATGAGCCTTTGACAAAAATTTTGTGTCACAACAATATTTATTGAATTATTTTAAATAATATTTCTGATATTGGCATGTCTTGTTGGCACATCAGAATTTTTTTATTTTTTTAGATGTTTATTTCAGCCCAACTATTTTTTTCATTTTAGTTGGGCCATCAATTTCCACTCAGCCCAACAACATCGAGCCCAGAGACATGGAAATCCCGCAAAAATTCAGCCCAACTATTTTTTTCATTTTAGTTGGGGCATCAATCTCCACTCGGCCCAACAACATCGAGCCCAGAGAGACATGGAAATCCCGCAAAAAGCTAAAAAATAGTGTGCTCTAGGGGATTTGAACCCTAGCCATTTGCATCATAACACACTGAGCTGTACTAGCCACTACACCGCACAAGTGTTTGTGATAGGTTGCTCGTTTTATTATATATATCTGCATACAAGAGATATTAAACCATACAGCCCAATCGTGTTGGGGGAGTTTGGATCGAACACTTTGTCAGTTCGCCCCGCGAGCGTGGGTCAAGGCGACCCGGCGGCGACGGCACGGCAGTGGCCAGCGCCGGCGGCCATCGAGGAGCGCGGCCAGCGCCGGCGGCCATCCAGGATTGCGGCTGGGCGCGGCGAGGAGAGTGCAAGGTCAGTGGTGGGCGACGAGAGTGCAGCAGTCGGCAAGGTGAGCTACTGCGGCCATCGACCATTGAGGGGACCTGCTAGTGGTTGGGGCCTGCGTCCGGCGAGGTGCGCGGCCAGGTCCAGTTAGGTCTAGTGTGGTAGCTACAAGAAAGGTACAATTTTGCATCTCAATGCTTGGTAGCTGCTGCCTGCTAGAGTATTTGTTAGCCTATCTGAATGTTGATCCTGTCTTCAGAGCATGATATTTTTCTAAATATTTGTTCAACACATTATTGGAGATAAAGCAATGCTAAACTATTGCATACAAAATTCATATAAATAATCTGTGTGATAACTTTGGTTCAGCATCATGTATATGTAATATTTTTTGAGGAATTGTATCTTGTGATTTGGTGCAGATGGATAGATCTTGGATCAAGAGTATGATGTTCAGCAGGAAACATGTGGAAGGGGTGAAGGAATTCATGACTTTTGTTTCTGAGAGATGGTGAAGACTTGCTATGTCCATGTCGAAGGTGTTTGAACCGTGTTCGCAAACCTAAAGGACAGGTGGAGGATCACTTGTATATTCATGGGATGGCTGCTACTTACACTAGATGGGTGCATCATGGAGAACCATTGGAGGTTGTACCACATGAAATTGATCACCATGATGATGAACATAGTCTCAATGATGATTTTGGCATGGATGTGGCTGATGAAAATGACCCTGATGATGGAATTTGTGGTTTGGTAGAGGAGTTGTACACAGCTGAAGAGGAAGGTAAAAGGAAAGAGTCGATGTTTGCATTTCTGTTGGAAGAGATGAAACAAGAGTTGTACCCTGGTGGTCCTTGCAAAAGGTTTTCTTTTGTGGTGAGGTTGCTTCATATCAAGTCATTAATGCAAATGCTCTCGCAACGAGTGCAATGCCGTGGCAATAAAATATTTGGCAACCAAATTTTATCATGACAATAAATGCTATTGCAACGCATCAATTAACCTCTTGCAACAAAGCCTAGTGTTGCAAGTGTTCCTATTGCAACGTGTCAAACGACCTCTTGCAACGAAGTCTAGTGTTGCGAGTGCTCATATTGCAACGTATCAATTCAGCTTTTTGCAATGAATCCTAGTGTTGCAAGAGCTCATATTGCAACGCATCAATCGAACTCTTGCAACGTAACCTAGCATTGCAAATGCTCATATTGCAACTCCAATGGGCGTTGCGACAACATTCAATTGCAACGCTTCGCAACGAACCACTATGGTTGCAATACATATTAGCACTGGCAACGCCAAACTAAAAACGGTTGTAATAACTTATTGCAACGTGACTTATTGCAACCATTGGCAACGCCAGTGTTTTGGTGGCAATTGCTACATATTGCAACCAAATAGGGCCTATTGCAACGCTTTTGTAGTGTTGTGATAGACATAGAAGTTAGTAGTGCAAAGATTATTTATTTCGGGACATCAGAACACTAACCACAGAAAGAGATGAGAAAGGGGGCTAGGAAGCTCTGACTTCGGTCCTACAAACACCGATCCGAACGAGGTGGAATACGTTGACCGTTAGGGCTGTCACTACCCTAGGGCTACCACAACAATCCGCAGGATTAGGTGTAATTCTAGGTAATTGCAAGACTAAACATCACGTTTAATCTATTAATTACTACTCTAGCGTTTCAAAGACTAGAGCACTTGATGCAAGCGGGAATCCAATAAATAATTTGAATGTAAATAAAAGTAATTAAAGAACTCAAGAATTATGAATTAAAGAACTTGGAGAACGATGAAGAACGAACCTGTTGCTGCAAAAGTATAATGTTGAGGAAGATCCGACAGATTCGGCTCCTCCTCCGCTCACCTCTTCTCTCTCTCTATTTTCTAGATTACAACTAGAACTAACTAGAACTAGAACTAGAACTAGATGAACTAGAACTAGAACTAGATGAACTAGAGGGATCCTCTCTACTTTGATGAATAATTGAAACCCTAGCTTTGATTCTGTAGAAGAGATATATTCTCCAGGGGCCAGGGGGCCTGCTTATATAGCCCTTCCAAATGAACGTGGGCCGTTGAAAGCCCTAGTTTAGTTTTGGATAATTGATGAAACCCTAGTACTAACCTCCATAATAAGTGTGTGTAGACTTAATGAGGTTGGTACATGCCAAGTGATGGAGCAAGTGATGATCATGGTGATGATGGTGATGACCACAAGATGATCAAGTGCTCAACTTGGAAAAGAAGAAAGAGAAAACCAAAAACCCTATGGAGATCAAGGTAAAGGTATTGCTTAGGTTTTTTGGTTTTGGTGATCAAGACACCATAGAGGGTGTGATCACATTTAGGATAGATAGCCGTACTATAAAGAGGGGAATTCTTTGGCTAAGCGGTTATCAAGTGCCACTAGGTGTCATTGTTCTTGTGCATGCATTTAGAACCTAGTGAGCTAACTTAACTCCTTCGAAGAAAATGTTTGTGAAAATGCTAACACACGTGCACACTTGTTGGTTTACACTTGTGGTGTTGGCACACTTTGAGAAGGAGGTGGAGTTTGGAAGGTAGAGAGAGGATGGGTTCCTCTCTCGCAAGCTCGGCAGGATTCGGCGCTTTTCGAGAAAATGAAGTGCATATTTTCTATTGCGCCGGTGGGAAACTTTGGAGAAGTCGCGGGAGTGTTTCTCGCTGAGAAAACACTCACCGGACGCTGGCTCAGAGGCACTGGACGCTGTGTCTGAGCGTCCGGTGTGCAGGCTGCCTGGCTCAGCTAGGGTTAGGCACCGGACGCTAGGCACCGGACGCAAGCTGGAGCGTCCGGTGGTCGGAGTCCGGTGTCCGCACGTTTTGCAGACCTCTCTGGGTGTGAGTCCGGTGAGCACCGGACGCTCAGGGTGCGTCCGGTGGCTTGCGTCCGGTGACCCTGCGAGTTTGCGGAGCTCTCTGCGCATGAGTCCGGTGTGCACCGGACGCGTCCGGTGCTAACTTGCTCAGCGTCCGGTGCTCTGCAGGTTACCGTTAGACTCTGACACGCGGCTGACGTTGGAGCACCGGACGCTGGTGTTGAGCGTCCGGTGCCCCTTTAAGAGCGTCCGGTGACCCTGTTTTTCGCCCAGTGAAAGAGCCAACGGCTCTATTTGCTTGAGGGGCTATAAATACGTGTTTGGTCGGCTTAGGGCTCACACTCTTGGCATTCTTGACTACTAGACATCCTTGTGAGCCTAAGCAAACACCTCCCACTCATCTCCTTCATAGATTAAACATCTTTGTGAGATTGGGAGTGATTCCAAGTGCATTTGCTTGAGTGATTGCATCTAGTGGCACTTGGGGATCGTTCTAGCTGCGGTTTTCTTGTTACTCTTGGTGGTTGCCGCCACCTAGACGGCTTGGAGCAGCGGAGGAGCTTTGGCACGAGTTGGTGATTGTTCGTGGCCATCTCCCGGTGATTGTGAGGGGTCTTGTACCTTCCCCGGCGAAGAGCCGAAAGGTAACTCTAGTGGATTCCTCGTGTCATTGAGCTACCTCACTTGTGGATAGGTTCTTGTGGTGTCCTAGTGAGGACGAGGTTCGTGCTACACCTCTTAGCCACCGAACCACCAAGTGTTGGTCGACACAACGGGGACGTAGCGTGCCGGCAAGCACGTGAACCTCGGGAGAAAAATCGGTGTCTCAATTGTGTTTGATTGGCATTCTCCCGGTGCTTGATTGTTTATATTGGTGATTGGTTCATCCCCTACACGGCGGTATAAATATCTCTTCTTATCTTTACTTACCGCAAACTAGTGTAATTAGTTTAGTTGCTTACTTTGACTTGTGTAGCTTAGTTCTTGTGTGCATAGAGATCTTAGCAACTAGAATTGTTGGGTAGGTGGCTTGCAAACACCCCTTTAGAGCTAGAGCAAAAAGCTTCGCCTTGTTTTTACTAACCTTTTGCTCTAGTGAGTTTGTAGAATTTTTAAATAGGCTATTCACCCCCCCCCCCCTCTAGCCATATTAGGACCTTTCAGCCGTCGGATCAAACCGACCTTAATCGCACGGTTTTCCTTGATCCTCAAAGGCGGTGGAGCACGATCCGCGAGACCTGCCCTGATTGGTCACCAGGGCAGGGCGGGCGCCCTACCCCCGGGCCCGCTCGGCCTCCCGTTCGTTCCCGTGGCTTCTGGAGTCTTCTAGATGATAGAAAATTGGCACACACGTTAATATCTCTATGTAAACCCGACGTGTGGGCCTTTCCTCCATATTTCCCCCCTGCAGAAATAGACAAACACCAAAACTCATGGAATTCTGTCAGATAAAACCCTAAGTCTAGGTGTCGGTTGCATTTGGATCCCCTAGCACTGGAGGTTATGAAAAACACCTATAGAAACGTGTTTGGAACTGCTTGTAGAGAGCTTCATTCTGCTAGTTGTATGTAATATATGGTAACTGTTATTCAGATTGACGATCTGCAGTTATTTGTATGTACAATAGTAAAGCCCATGATATAATGATATATTGTAAGGGAAGCACACAACAACTGTTTTTAGTTTTTAAGTTCGACATCTCTACATATCCGTGAACTACCAGATAAAGAAATAGGTCAACAGCTTCCACAAATTACAGGAAGACACTTTTTATGGCCATAAAACATAACTCCAGATTCAGAAGCGTGCCTAGAAGAAGTGGAGGAGTTAGTAAAGACATACCCAATAATTTTGCAATAAAATAAAATAAAATAAAATAGCATGCAAAATACATGTACATACATTTGTTATTAGATTAGATCCCAAAACAAAAAGTTAAAGTTAGGGTTCGGGTGCTCTGGTTTCGCACAGCAGTAAAGAAGAGATGGGGGTGGAGTAAGGATGAAAATGAAAACAGACAGAAAATAGCTCTACATGGCACGGAGGAGAGGACAGCCGCTGGACCTAGACTGGGGAGGAGGAGGACACCGAGTGAGGAACTACTTGTGCGGCTACACCCCCTGCATCTATTGTGACTGGAGACTAGACAGGAGGATGGGTCACGGCCTCACGGGAGTCAGGAGGGTCGGAGGGACTCGATTCGGATTGCGTGTGCGGTGTGTAGATTAGGCCATTAGGGTTTATGTTGGGATAAATTGGGCCTCCATGGACTGAGCGGGTCTATCCTGGGATACTATGAAACAAGATGAAAACGAAACATCCCGATTCAAAAACGGAATCCAGTAAAAGAAAAGTCCACGTTACCTCCCTCAACTTTCATAAAAATCCACTTTTTCTCTTGAACTTCAAAATCATGCAAAACACCTCCTTCAATTATTAAATTTGTTAATAACAGAAGTGAAGCTGTTAAGTGATTGGATGTACTTGCTTAAGTGAATGTTAGTTGAACCGTTGAATTTGTTTATGTGTGATGACCTATCGAGTGTTTGTTAAACCTTTGAATTTATTAATGTGTTATGTGTGATGAACCTTTATCTTGCTGTTTCTATTTTCATGTGTGCTCAGGTGAATGATGTTGCTGCTGCTGCAGTAGATGATGATGATAATGCCGCTGCAATAGATGTTGCTGCTGCTGCAATAAAAGAGTATTACTTGTGGTGTCAGAAGAGGAGGCAAAGAATTGCTACTATTGATGGCATGGTCGATATGTATCACTTTGACATGTACATGAACAAATCAGAGTACAAAGTACCTACTGAATCTAGATATGGATGGGTCATGAAAACATTAGGAAATAGGACTTATTGCTACAACATGCTTATGATGAACAAAAATATGTTCAATAAACTTTGTATTTGCTTGTGGAGTCATATGGATTGAAGTCCACTCGTATGATGTCATTAGTGGAGGCCAACATACGAGAAGACATGGATACACCACTCAGAATGTGATGGCCATATGTGACTTTGATATGAGATTTACTTTTGTCATGGCGGGATGGCTTGTCTTTGTTCAAGATATTAGGGTGTTCAAGTATGCACTTGACAAGTTTGGCGACAAGTTTCCACATCCACCTCAAGGTATTGGCGTGTTCTATGGTCTCTTTTTTCACATAGTTGCAAATCCTTTCCATGTAACTATCAAAATTTTTTGAATGTGTAGGAGAGTTTTATCTTGTCAACTCAGGGTACCCAAACCGACTGGGTTATCTTGCACCGTACAAGGGTACAAAGTATCATCTCCCAAAGTTTTGACAAGGCCTAATGCCAAGAGGTAAAAAGGAGCTCGTTAATCATGCACACTCTTCACTTCGAAACGTCATCGAGTGGTCTTTTGGAGTTTTGAAGATGAAGTGGAGGATTCTGTTAAATTTACTGAGTTATCCTATACCAAACCAAAGCCAAGTAATTATTGCATGTATGACACTTCACAAATTTCATTAGAGAGAGGCTCTAGCGGATGAAGACTTTTACTTGTGTGATTAGGATGAAAACTATGTTCCATTGTCCGAAGCATCTTCTACTCAAGGAAATAGAGTTAATACACGTCATGGGGACGAAGATCAAAACATGAATCAGTTTCGAGATTGGGTTGGATAGCCTATGGTTTGTTTAGTAGGTCATAGTTGTGAAAGGTGAAATTGTTTTTTTAAATAAGTTTGCACTTTATTATATCTGGGGAGAATCATTTACATCATGAGACACCAGTTCTCGTACAAACTCGGGAGGGGATCAATCCAAACATGCAAACGATCCGGGTCCCAATTCGACCAAGCTCATGTGCACACCTATTGCTAGAGCGTGGCACATGAACAACATCAACTGGAATGAAATTCATAGACATTAGAAACTTTGCTTCTCTAAACAACACGCCACAAGCTGAAAATGATAAGAGCAGTATTGTAGAGCATCAACTATAATTGTCGAATCAGTCTCCAAGATGATCTAGGACAAACCATGATCCATTGCTACATACAAGGCAGCAAGACAAGCCTGGGACTCAGCACTCAATGCATCATGTACCACATTGATTCTACCTGCTCCAGCCACCACTGTAGCACCTTTGTGATCCCTCACAATAAAACCCCAAGCACCTTTCTTCTCAGCTTGTATAAAAGCCCCATCAATATTAATCTTTAGGACATCAGTTGTTGGGGGGACCCAACAAGAAATCCCAATTTTCCTCTTAATTGGCCTCTCCTGTGTATAAAGAGTATCAACATATTTCATTGAAAGCATCTTGTGAACCATCTCCTTAGTAGACATGATTTTATCCTCAGCATTTGCCTTGTTACGAGCATCCCACCAAAGCTAAAGAAAACCAATCACTAACAATATTTTATCCTCCTCGAGAGAAAGAATTTTGGTGGCAACCTGTGTTTGGCAGAGTTAAGATCAATCAAAAGCTAGATGAAGCTCCTCTAAGTTCAAAGCTCTCCAATATTTCTTGACAAATTTGCATCTAAGAAAACAATGTCCACTATCCTCATTTAGCCTCCAATAGACAGGATAATGTGTATCAATATCCATTCCCCGATGAAGAATATTCATGCGTAGGGGCAAGCTATTATGTGTAAACCTCCAGGAAAAAGTTTCAATTTGCCTTCTTTTCGATAGTTCTTTTTTATTTGTTAGAACGTGATATGCAAATTTGACTGAAAAGTCTCCCTTTGGATCAAAATGACAGGCCAAAGTATCCGCCATTCCATTTTTCAATGGGATAGAAAGAATGTTTTTTTGCATCTGCTTCCCGAAAAATTGTGTCCCATTCACCAGAAATTAGGCCAATTAGTTCAGAGACCTTATTTAAACAGAAGCAAAGCAGGGCAGCATGGCATTGGTCCCGGTCACTTTGACAAGGCCCAGTCCTGTGCTTCATAGATCTGTTTTGGTCTTTGCTCATCATCTTTAATGGTCATTGGTCCCGATCCAGGGACTAAACAGAAACAAAGAGACCCTATATTTTTATCGCTACCTGTTTGCGTGTCAGACCCCACTCAACGTGACACTGGCACCTGAACCAGAGCCCAAAGGTTGAAAGTAGCACTTGTATTTGTATGGCGTAGGCCCAATACACCAGTACTGTAGTGTAGAGAGACCATCGATAGGTACAGCTGTACAGTAGCATGCAATTCAACAATCCTGACGCATCAGCTGGCATCCCCATATCCTTCCTCCTATTTTGTACGCTATAATCGTTTTTTAGTTTTGAGGATTCAGTACCACTTGTATAGTTGTATGGGTACAGTAATATGTAATTCAACAATTCTGACGCATCAGCTGACATCCGCCGTATCCTACCTCCTGCTTGTACATAGGACTGGTTTAGTTCACGGAATTTAATTTTTTGGTTTTGACTACCGTAACACTTTTATTTATATTTGCTAATTATTATCAAATTATGGACTTCGTAGGGCACGGCGTTGTTCGGACGTTGGTTGTTCCTTTTATGTAATATCGAACTGGGGAGCAGTCTACTAGGTTGGTTCACTTGTTAGACCACCTAGTATGCTAGATGCGTGTTGTTTGTATTGGAAACTGTTTTCTTCTTAATAGCAAATGATACGCAAATCTTTTGCGTATTTGAGCAAAAAAAGATTCGTCTCGTAAATTATAGATAAATTATGTAATTAGTTATTTTTAGAATCTATATTTAATGTTTCATGCATGTGCCGCAAGATTCGATTTAAACAAAAATCTTGATTTTTTTTTTTGAAATTAAACAAGGCCATAAGTTCAAAATGGACGCACGCTATATAGTCCTTTTGAGGATTCAGTCCACTCTGATTTTAAATAGGCTGACAATATCGACCCGGACTGCGGCGCGTGCAGCAACGACGAGGACGACCTCTGCTACGGGTGCCAGTCGTGCAAGGCCGGCGTGGTGGACGCGGTCAAGCGCGACTGGAAGCGGGCCGCCATTGTTAACGTCGTCATCCTCGCCTTTGTTGTCGTCGTTTTCTTCGTCGGCTGTTGTGTTGTGCCTTTATTAGGAACAGCCGCCGGGACAACTACGTCTACCACAGCGGTTGCGGATGGAAACGAAGCGGTGACGCTTAATCTAACTTCTAAATAGTCTGTAGAGAGATGACTGATTTACTAGCTGCTGGCTGCCGATGTAGGTTCCCTGTGATCTGCGTTAGTTCAGTATTACATCAGCTTGTATATTAGCCTGAGTTCGTATCACTTAGGCCCTGGTTGGATCCCACAGTCTAAACTTGTCTGGCAGATAAACTCAAGCGAATAGACTTATATGAACAGATTCAGTTGTACGCTCTGGGATTTCGTAATTCCATTCCCTCTTTGTTCATGCATACAATTTTACCTTTCTTGCAGTATATCAGCCAGTGATTCAATGTACGCTTGGGATTTCTTAATTCCATTTCCTCTTTGTTCATGCAAGTACATTTTACCTTCCTTGCAGTATGTTAGCAAAATTTCGCTGCCTGTTCCAAACTTCCAATTTCCCATAGATCAAGTATGCAGGCAAAATTTATTGTCATTTGTTAGCAAGCCCAATAGAGACAGCACGTGACTTTCGAACTAGGGAAGAAATATGCCTCCTTTTTACTGATACTTGTAGTTACCTGTTATCAAATCAGTAGTAATGGTACTGATAATAAAGTGGCCATGAGAACTTATCTTGCCACCATGATGAACATCCATCATCTAAAAATTCCTTTTACCGTAAGCTAGAGATTGTCAATTTATCTTCCACATGATCATTCTACCGTATGCTACAAATTGCCAATTTGAGATTGGCAGCCTTTTCTATGTAAGAACAGCACTCGAAATTCTTGATACCCCGTGTAGTCAGATTGCAGCTGAGCAAGGCACTTCAGTCACAATCTCTTCAACTAAATTTCCTTTCACGCTGATAGAACCAGCATTTCATTAAGAATACTACAATAGTACACTGACAGAATGCATACAAGTTCCAAATATTTATGTATCACAATAGAGACCGATGGAAAACAAGTCAAAGGCATACGAGATTTAACACAAGTACACAACATAGTCCATGGTGGCTATTCTTAGTATGGTTATTCAAAAGCAAACACCCCATTGGAAACACTAAAGCTATGCACCAGTCCCTCAATCCTCGTCTCTCTCAGGAGGGAGGCCACAAGGAAGCAGCATTTTCTGTGTAAAGAAACAGTCGAGCAATAAATTTAGTGTTATCTCATTAATGCAAGTGTATGCTAGAAAATGGACAAATATGCAAATGAAGCCCGTGAACTATGTATATGGAGAAATATCAATAATCTTCTGGTACACAAGTATGAGGCATGCGAACAATGAAGCCTGTGAACTATTAACTATGGCAATATTCATATCCCACTAAAACTTTTGGCTTGAAAAAAAAAAGGGCAGCAATCCACTAAATTTGATGGAAGGTTAGATGCCAAGTTCACACATGTATGGGGTTCATTATCATTGTGCGTACTCCAGTTCTGTTTTTAGATACAGTGTTGCATGCCCGTGTTGATTTCACACTTAGCTGGACCACATTAGTTGTCTCCATTTATTTTCTCGATACATATTCACTTGCAATAGAGATTGCACAAAAGGGTTGTGGACTCATTTGCTTCAAAGGATACAATGCTTATAAAATTTGTGAACAACCAAGAGTGACTGTTTCCCAGGTTAAGATGGATCCTAGTTCAATAACTTTCACTAGATGGCTGCTGGATGATTTGAGGATGAATTGGGATAATATCATGAAAGATATATATGACTTTCAGCTAGTAGATGATAAGGACTTAGTCACATAGAAACTAGGGGAGAAGGGCAGTTTTTCTGTCAATTCTGTGTATAATGCCTTAACCAGTAATGATGCTGGCCCTTATAATAAACAAATTTGGAAAGGAAGAATACCAGCCAAGATTAAAATTTTTTTATGGTTGGTTATGAATAACGCAATTCTCACTAAGGATAATCTAATTAAAAGAAAATGGGTTGGAAGTCCACAATGCCACTTTTGTGCTGAAGATGAGACTGTTTTTCATCTCCTTTTTCAATGTAGCATGGCCAGAGCTGTGTGGGCTGTAGTTGCTCACTCTATAAAAGCTGATAATGTCCCCAGGTCCCTTCAGCAATGTTGGGCTTGGTGCGAAAGATGGTTGCCAGCTGGAAAAAAGTTTCATACTTTAGGGATTGCAGCTATATGTTGGAGTATTTGGAGAGTTCGAAATAGTATCTATTTTGAAGGCAAAAAAGTTTCAAGCCCAATATCAATTATTTCAATGGCTTGTTCGCTCATGTGTTACTGGTCAGGCTTGTTTCTGGAAGCGGACAAAGATGATCTGGTGGCTGGCGCTAACTCGATGCTGGCAATTGCTCTGAAGCTTCTGAACAAGATGTTGAAGCAGAACCCTCTCTTGTTTAAGGATGATAAAGAAGAAGACCAGGACAGAGAAGCTTGAGACTGCCTTTCGCATGATGGATGTTTGTTGGTGTCCTGAAGGAAGATCTGGAGCCAAAAGCAGTAGTTCTGTTCTTTTGCAAACTTTATTGTTTTCTGCAAATTCTCTAAATCTGCTTTGTCTTAGTTCGTCAGGCAGTTTGCTGGTGGGGTCTTTTTTTGGTGGCTGATTATCATGTTATCTCTTTGTTTCTGTCTAAAGTCTGTTAAACTCGATAACTTTGTATTTCTGTTGATCTCAATGGAAATGGGGAGGTTCCTCGTGTCAAAAAAAAGAAGAACAGTTAAGCCAGAAGAGAACTGGTGGCACTTAGGCATTTACAATGGAACACAGTAACTGCACTTAGATACTCACACATGGCAGGCTATAAAAAAAAACAGCAATGATGCTAAGTACGGAAACCCTCATCTTGCACTAGCCATAATTCTACTACAATATTTATTCTCTGGAATTGTTCTATACATTTGAGCTATAACTTAGAAGAGTGGAGGCAAGTTGTCTTACATACCTGCATGAAATTGTAACGTTCTCTTCCGATCGATTCATTCTCAGCAATGGCAAAATATGCTAGCATTGGATAGTGTCCAATATAAGAGGCATAGCTGTCTCTCTGGATGTTTACAGCCCATTCACTGTAAATAAGGAAAACATTAAGTGATAATGTCTTATAATTTTGTAACCTCTTTTGTTACAAAAATAACAGGGTACTTACAATCTGGACAAATCAGCATGCCCTGTACCAACATATTTGGCTTGAAGATGCTCAAGCTGAGAGTTTATGTTGAATCTATCGCTAGCCTTTCAAATGGTAAATTGTGTTAGAAATATTGTATTTAAAATGTCAGAAAACCTAGCTAAACGAACACTGAAGACTAAGATCCAGTTGAGCCAAAGTGAGCATAAAGAGAAAAGGGCAGAAAACATCAGAAGTCCCACAAGCCCAGGTAACACCCACCACATTTCTTAAAGTCTGCCAGACAGAGAAATGAACTACAATATCTGAAATTCAAAGTGTGTACGAGTGAACTTTAATAAATAAACAACAAAACACAAATCCATGCTCTTACAGAAGGTATATCAAGTCCCTATTACACCAGGGCTATGTGAAATGATCCATGTCCCATACAACTACAATCCTCCACAACACTCGAAAAAAATATATGCACAATGCACTCCAGAAAGAGTATATATATTATACAAAATTAACGCCCCAAAGCATTAATGTAAGCTCAATCAAATAACAAGCAGCATGTAGAACAAGCCCTAGTGGGTAATGCTTTGGTTATGATAAAAAAGAATAGCAATTCCACCACCAAACACTGAACCGCACGTCCAATCCGCCCTACGCTAAATTTATCAGACAAAAAGGGATTGAGTTCATTGTATTTCAGGCCTCTATCTAAGAGTTTCGTAATTTCAAAACAGGACAGGAAAAGCGTGGAAGAACAGTTCTCCACTTTTAACCAAATGAAAATTTCTAGGACCACAGCATATAGAACACAGATCACAATATGTTGCTTTAGTTGCCCTAACTGCAGAAGAAACCAAACGACTGCGTGTCTGCATCAGCCGCACGCAACCAATCAAGAGAGATAATCCAGGGAATACCAACCTGCATGATGGTGTGCTCTGGTTTGGCACCTCAAGCGAACGCTGACAACTCCGGATTTAGAAGCGTGCCTAGAAGCAGTGGAGGACATGGGCGTACACCAGGGGCGGATCCAGTAAAGAGACATGTACACCCAATAATTTTTGCAAAAACTTCGAAGTTAGGAGGATTGTCAATCAAATAGCTAAATAGCTTTAGGTTAGGGTTTCGGTGCTCAGCTTCGCACCGCATAAGGGAAAGGAAGAGAAGGGGTGGGAGTACCTGGTAGGTGCTCGTCGCCGGCGAAGAGACCAAGGAAAGCCTCAGCACCTGACCTAGGGCGGCGGCGGCCCAACAGTCGTCTGGGACTGGGAGCGAGAGCAAGCGAGACTCCCAGGGAACGAGATCGTTGGCATTTAATTTTCTCTTCTTGTTTCTTTTTATTTTTTGGTATATTTTTTAGTTCATTTGTTTTCTTTTCCTTTTCTTTTTTTCCTTATCTCCTATACATTAGTTTCTCTTTTTTGTTTCATATATTCTTTTTTTTCTTTTCCTATCTTTCATTTCTTTTCGTGCTTTATTTTTCATTTATATTATCTTTACTTTTTATTATATTTATACTTATATTTTTTTATTTTATAGATGTTCGTGATGTACTTGTAATGTTCTATTTTTTTCTTTTGATTTCCTTTTATTTATTCCTTTTTGTTTTCTTTTTGTAATTATCTTTTTCTTTGATTTATGTTTTTATTTCTTAATCTATTTTATTTATTTTGTATTACTATAGTTAATTATTTTGTTTGTTTTATTCTGTTTTTGTCTCTGTGTTTCTTTTTTTGTTTTTCCTTAATGTTTTTATATATCTTTTATTTTTCCTTGTTCTATTTACTCTAGTTAATTGTTTTAATTTTTGTGTTTACTTTTTTATTTTATTTTATTTTATTTTCATGACATGTTATGTTTACTTTTTAGTTTCTCCTTTTTTTCTTTTTTTTATATTCGCACATGTGATTTTATATTTTTTATTTCTTTTCTTTTGTTTCTTTTCTAATTATATTTTTATTCAATTCATGTTTTTTCTTAATTTTTTTTCTTTTCTTTTTCCTTTTTGTGCTTTACATATTTTTTATTTTTATTTTAATTTTTATGTGTTTATTATTATTTTAATTTTTTATAATTTTTGTATTTTTTTACCTTCCTTTTATTTCTTTTTTCTTTTCTTTTTTATATTATCTTTTATGCTTTACTTATTTTTTATTTTTATTTTAATTTTTATGTGTTTATTATTATTATTTTCATTTTTTATAATTTTTGTATTTTTTTTACCTTTCTTTCATTTCTTTTTCCTTTTCTTTTTTTATATTATCTTTTATGATGTTCTACATTGTTTTTCATGATTATGTAGTGATGTTCTTTTTTATGTTCATGTACATGCGATGTTCTGTGATGTTTTCTTTGTGTTCACGTGATATACATATAATGTTTCAAATATATGATGTTCTCGTAGTATACATATGATGTTTTATGTTATTTTTTGTGATGTTCACATAATATATACGATGTTCTATAATGTATTTAGTGATGTTCTATGGAGTTTTTTGTGATGTTCACTTAATACACATATGGTGTTCTATGATTATTTAGTGATGTTCATGTTCTATAATATATTTAATAATGTTCTATGGTATATTTAGTAATGTTCACGTACTACATAAGTGATGTTTTGTAGTATATTTTAGGATATTTAAAAAGTATCCATGTGATGTTCTTTTAATTTTTCTCCATTACATGTTTTTATTCTTTTTTCCTTATGTGTTTTCTCTAGATGTTATTATTTGTACTTAAGACATTTTATTTATTTGTTTTTTGTGTATATCATATTATAAATTTTACGAATCTAAAACTAGAATACCTATTCAATAAAAGAAAATGTTTTATCTTTATAAGATAAATGGTCGTTAATTAAATTTTATTCAAATATATTCATGTGAGTCCTTGTTTTGAGCATTTGCTGCGAGGAATGTAATGGTGTAATCAGAATTTATTTTTGATATTTGGTTCAGGAGTTATGACTTTTTTTATAGTTATAAGATTTATTAGCATGTATGGGTGAGTAGGTCAATGGTGATGGGACAGCTGTCATATGTCTCCATGTTCTCCTGCTTTACCAGTGCAGGTTAGGCCTTGTTTAGTTCTAAAAAATTACAAAAATTTTCACATTCTCCATCATATCGAATCTTTAGACGGATGCATAAAGTATTAAATATAGATAAAAATAAAAAAATTAATTACATAGTTCATCTATAATTTACGAGACGAATCTTTTGAGCCTATTTAGTCCATGATTAGATAATATTTATCAAATACAAATGAAAGTGCTATAAAGCCAATAAACGAAGGGCCTAATAATTTATGTGTTGCCACAATTTCTAGCCAATTACGAACAAGGTTAACGTTGCCGCATGCATCAAAACAATAAAGGAACAATTTAAACAGTCTACACTAAAAGACTAATAATTTAGACGCGTCTAGTCTCGGTGAAAAACAATACAGGCGAGAAACGCAGGAAAATTGTCGGACCGACAATTCGGTCCGAACCGCCGGACCCAAGAGCCCCCAGCTGTCTGCCAACCGTAGTGGTGTAGTCTTGCTGGCAGAGTGGGGCCTGGCCGCCTGGGCGAGTGGGGACACCGGGGCCAAGAGCGGACTGCAGGAGGGCGCAGCGGACTCGCCCATTGCGTCACGTGTTCGGATCTCCGCATCGACTCACGAGGAGAGGGAAATCGCCGAATCTAGGGCCTTGTTTAGTTCCTGAATAATTTTGCAAAATTTTATAAATTCTCTGTTATATCAAAACTTTAGACATATGTATGAAGTATTAAATATAGATAAAAATTAAAATTAATTGCACAGTTTGATCGGTATTGAAGAGACAAATCTTTTGAACCTAGTTAGTCTATAATTAGACAATATTTATCAAATATAAACGAAAGTACTACTATTCCTATTTTACAAAAAATTTTAAAAGTGAACAAGCGTCGGGGTGGGCTATTGGGCTGGCTGGCCTTTTTATCATGTTTTTATGAAACTTGTTCCCACAGTTTTTGGGCCTCGCTCCGAGCTACAGCCTGGTTAGCACGGGGCCCGAATCCACCTCTGGACATGCCAGACCATTCGTCTCATCTGTATTTGGAGAGTACGAGGCAATGCACCTCGATCTGCTACCGTATCATGTGACCCATGTTGAAAACGGACGGAAACAACGGAAAATCGCTCTATCATTTTCATTTTCATATTTTTAGACGAAAACGGAAGCGGAAGCCGGATAACCGGGAGCGAAAACGGTAGCGGGATAAACGGTAATACGAAAACGGGTAAATACGATCGAAAATAGACGGAAACGAGCGGTAAGCGAAAATTTAAACCGGAACATGTAAGCCGCATATGATAGCGCAAATACAGAGACCAAAATATAATACCAAATATCAAATATGCACTGACCAGTGACTAGTGACCATATTAATACAATACCATATATCCATAGTCCATAGATCATAATTCACACAAATATAAATTATACATACATCGCATAAGAACATATCCATAGTTCATAGATCACAATTCACACAAATATGAATTATCCATACATCGCATAAGACAAGAGACATTTTGGGCCATATTGGGCTTAGGGACTATGTTGGCTACTTTCCCGTTTTTATGAAAAACGGGATAGAAAACGGGATATCCCGGTAAAAAACGGGATTCCGCAAATACGGACGGACAAACGCTCTACCGTTTTCGATCCCGCTCCCGCTTTAATCCGTCCCGTTTTCGGTCCGTTTCCGTTTATCCCGTAAAAAACGAAAACGAGCGGGAAAATACGGTATACGGTTGCGGACGAAACAGGATTTGTCCGTTTTCAACTTTACATGTGACCAAGCAGTGACTTCCTTGCATATAGGCATAGGCTGCTGCAAATGCCACACATGCATGAACAAACTAATTAAAAGGGACCAAAACAAATGAATGATTTTCAGAAGCACTACTTGTCCATGGAAAGTTCACTTGGATCCTTCTTTCAGTCATTAATTATTACATCTACACTATCGGGCGCTATTGGGACAAAATTGAATGCCTATTCAATCATGAACCATATGATGAGGTTCATGCCCGATCTTTCGAGAGGTAGATGATAAATTCGATTTATGGGGAACTCGACGTTGACGATCTGGCTTCAAATCAGCACGATTCGAATCCTGCAACTATTATCCCACTGCTCCGTTGGTTATCAACCAAGCACAACTTGATTGACCTTGTCAAGAAGACTTTTCCTGCAAGTGAATCGAAGAACACGAGAAAAAAGGTATAAACACACAATTTGAAATTGCAAATATGAATAACACAAATATTCAAAGAGGGTTGAAGAACTCGGTTCCAAAGGACTAATCGACACAATGGAGGAGATCAATAATGGGGGCCCTAGATCACTGTAAAAGGATTTGTCGTCACAATTACAATGAACGATTCAGTTTCTCGATGGAAAACTAAACTCTAAATAAAACTCAAGTCTAAATAGTGACGGCTGCGTGAAATAAAAAAGAGAGGCGACCTAGGATTGGAGGCGACCAGAGGGAGGCGCCCATAACTTGGACTTAAGGCCCCAACTCGATACATGACCAAGTTGGCCCAAAATAGGTGACGTAGCACCTTTTGGTGGTCACACAGATTAATCCACGGCTGCTCTGGAGCTGGGACCAGATCTAAAATGACGGCGTTGTTGTCCCCTTTCCAATGAGTCCAAAATCACCCCGTTTCGATGTCGTATGAAGAAGTAATGATCAAAACACTGACGACGTGTCTGCTAAATTCGAGAGTGACGTGGTAGCTGAGTTGGAGATGAATTGCAACTTGGAAAAGACGATGATGTCAACATGTCCAGCGTGGCGATGTCCTCATCATCCTCCCCTTCTTGAATTTGAGTCGTCCTCGACTCCATCTTGGCGATGTCCTCATAATCATCATATTTATCTGAACTTCCCTGATGTGATTGAATTATGCCTTATTTAGTTCGTGAAATTTTTTGGCTTTGACTACTATAGTATTTTCGTTTGTATTTGACAATTATTGTCCAATCATGGACTAACTAGGCTCAAAAGATTCGTATCGCAACTTATAGGCAAATTGTACAATTAGTTTGTATTTTTATCTATATTTGATGCTCCATGCATACATCCAAAGATTTTAGAACTAAACAAGGTAGTCTAAATGAAGTGAGATACAGTGGCATACGCCTGTTATGCAATAAGATTATAGCACATATGCAATTATCAGGCATTTCAAGAAGTTTGTAGTCAAAGAAATGCATCACCTGATCAATAAATGCCCTGAAAAGAAAGAAAGCTGTTGTTACAGGGGCTAAGAGATTATTTGAATTATTCCAGTCTTCACTCATTTTTATATTTACCATGTAGAAACATCTGCACATGTAAGACCATTTCTAACATCTGAATAGTAGATTGCTAACAATGAACATGTCATTTAATCCATCAGCAATATATGTCTATAATAAATCTACTCTATATGTACAAACCTTTCTTCCATATAATCCGAACACCTTCACATGACAATCATACGATTTTCGAGCCCCTTGCCTATATGATTCTGTTTAATGCACTATAGCTCATATTTGTTGTGTAGGAATGAGACTGGAGCCTAAAAAAATATCAGTGAGTTCAAACAATTGGAAGACACAAGTAAATTTCCTCTGACTGTGTTTTTTTCTCATATTCTCTAATAACCTAATTTATTGATGGTCTAAAAGCTATGATATGGCAAAAATTAGTGAATCTTTTTTGGTATCTCCGTAAAGCATTCTATCGATAGTGAACAATTTTTTGTGCTGATACAGAAAGAACCAAATAAGGGGAGATAGCACGTGACCTTCTAGATCAAGGGGAATAGCGACAGGTTGATGACAGAATCCAAACATCGAAGGTGAGGTAGCAGCTGTCATGCTAAGCTTGGTTACTGTAGGCACCACAACATAAAAGTGTATAGAAATAATAATCTTGTGATAAATTGAGAGGGGACAGACCATACGTGGATGCACATCTTCATAGGGGTAGGATTGGAGTAGGTTTTGGATCGAATAGCAATGACAGGAGTTGTGCCATCTTCCAGCAGATCTCGCTGCCTCCTTGTCTTCACCGCATCTTGCATCGTCCGCCAATCTAGATCCAGTCATCTTGCGCCGTCCACCAATCTAGATCCAGTCATCTTGCGCCGTCTGCCGATCTACATGATCAGCCTTGTTTGTTTGAGCTTATCAGTCGAATCTGTCAGCCATTCAACAATATTTTTCTCTCATAGTAATTCAGTCAACAATATTTTCTGTCATGACTTATCAGCCAAACGAATAAGGCCTTGTTTAGTTCGCAATTTTTTTTTATTTTTGGGTACTGTAGCATTTCGTTTTTATTTGACAAACATTGTCCAATCATGGAGTAACTAGACTCAAAAGATTCATCTCACAAATTACAGGTAAACTGTGTAGTGTTGACGGTCCTTAATGCTCACATTTAACCGTCAACTAATCATTGAAAATGACCTATATGCAACCAACATCCAAAATTAGGGTTTTATCTGACAGAATTCCACGAGTTTTGGTGTTTGTCTATTTCTACAGGGGGTTATCAGAAAATATGGAGGAAAGGCCCACACGTCAGGTTTACATAGAGATATTAACATGTCACGCAATTTTCTATCATCTAGAAGACTCCAGAAGCCACGGGAACGAAGCGGAGGCAGAACGGGGCCTGGCCCAGGGCGCCCGCCCTCCTGTAGTGCCCAATCATGGTCAACTTCGCGGATCGTGCTCCACCGACCTAAGGGATCAAGGAAAACCGTGCGATTAATGTCGGTTTGATCCGACGGCCCAGATTCACTTGAGGGGACTATATAAGCAGGCCCCCTGGTCCCTAGAGAACATACCTCTTCTACAGAAACAAAGCTAGGGTTTCAATTATTCATCCAAGTAGAGAGGATCCCTCTAGTTCATCTAGTTCTAGTTCTAGTTCCTCTAGTTCTAGTTCTAGTTGTAATCTAGAAAATAGGGAGAGAGAAGAGGAGAGCGGAGGAGAAGCCGGATCTGTCGGATCTTCCTCAACATTGTACTTTTGCAGCAACTGTTTCGTTCTTCATCGTTCTCCAGGTTCTTCAATTCATAATTCCTGAGTTCTTTAATTACTTTTATTTATATTCAAGTTATTTATTGGATTCCCGCTTGCATCAAGTGCTCTAGTCTTTGCAACGCTAGAGTAGTAATTAATAGATTAGACGTGGTGTTTAGTCTTGCAATTACCTGAAATTGCACCCAATTCTGCGGATTGTTGTGGTAGCCCTAGGGTAGTGACAGCCCTAACGGTCGACGTATTCCACCTCGTTCGGATCGGTGTTTGTAGGACCGTAGTCAGAGCTTCCTAGCCCCCTTCTCATCTCTTTCTGTGGTTAGTGTTCTGATGTTCCGAAATAAATAATCTTTGAAGTAATTCTTGATTCTTAGATCAACTAGAGAACTCTCAGGAAACTTCCTCTCTTCCCACCAAAAATAATTATATAATTATCCTTGGGCGATCTTGAATCTTAATTAGTACACTCACGTTCCCTGTGGAAAATCGATACTCTGAAATACTCCCGGGTGAAAGCTACATCGGTATCCGTGCGCTTGCAGATTTTTCTGTTTGCGTTTAAAATACCCAACAAGCTTTCTAGCGCCGTTGCCGGGGAACGGTAACTGTGCTAGTTTCGAACCAAGTCGTTCGTGTATCCTTTTTCTTTTCCTTTTTTACCACTCACCTTACCATTTTCAGCACACCACATGGATTTCACTCCTATCTATAAATTATTTGCTCCAAAGGGCGAGTTATTAGAACCACCACCATCATCACATCCAATTCTTACAGATGGCTACGATCTCGGCCCTGATCTAATAGCCATGATTCAGGAGCAACCCTTCTCTGGGCAAGTAGATGAAGATCCATACACCCACCTTAGAGAATTCGAGCAGTTGTGCTCTTACCGATCTATTTCCGGCATGACACAAGAAACCCTTAAATGGAAATTATTTCCGTTCTCTCTTTTGGGAAGAGCAAAAAAGTGGTATGCTCATTCTGTAGGATGCGTTAATGGAGATTGGAATGAACTTTGGGACAACTTTTGTCTCGCTTTCTTCCCACTTTTTTGGATCGCTGATCTTAGAATCGAAATTCTTACATTCAAACAAAGAGAGAAGGAAACTTTAGGAGTAGCTTGGGCTAGGTTCACAAGCCTTACCAATTCCGGTCCAAACCTTTCCCTGCCTGACCATGTACTGTACTACCACTTTTATCGTGGTCTAAACAAGGAAGCTGCTCTTCACCTCGACATTACTTCAGGAGGCTCATTCACACATAAACTCACAGATGAGGGGAGAGCTATCCTAGAGAGAATCCTTAAAATACCCCTTACACAGACATTTATGATGAGTTTCCTGAAGAAGAAAAAGAAGTCGAGCCTGATCCTAAACCAAAAGATGAGGAACTTGTAACCGAGTTAGAAATTCCACCTGACCCATCCATTAATTTGGTTGTAGAGAAACCTCCTGATAAGGGAATGCAAAACCAACTAAGGGATGATGAACCACCACCTTTAGAGCATCCCTTTGAATTCGAGGAAGATCTTTTTGAAGATTACGGAAACACCTCGAATTTTCCTATCTAAACTCTAGCAGGGACCACTCAATCCGTTCTAAGAGTAGAATCTATTGACATAGAACACATCAAAAGCCTTTCGGCTATTTTGAGTTATGAATAGCTAATAGAAGCTGAGCTGTCTCCTGAGGTAGCTCGAATCATCACTCCTTCAACCATTCTTCTGTGCCAAATTAGAGGGTCCGCTAGGAAGGTCCACTACAATCCATCTGTTGGGATAAATGTTATTTCCAAGGAATTAGCTGACACTCTTTATCCCAACGAGTCCATAACCCCATCTCAAAAACTTTTACAAAGTCCATCTGGATTAATTCTAGAAAGCCATGGGGTATTAAGGGTAGTTCTGTTAGAATCAAGGACTCTGGAATATGTCTAGATTTTCACATTTTTGACATAACGGAGATTCCTCTCTTGATTTGCAGACCAATCATGAAACTTCTACAAGAACAACCACAACGAGGTCATTTAGACTTCAAGGTTGGGAATTCCACTATTGTTGTTCCTCTTGCTAGATCAATTAACACGATAGTGGAACCCAAACTTGAATCAGATCCTATTGAGGAGATCTTAATGCTGACTCAAGAGGAGATGGCCCAACCATTCTTTAATCATGAACACTTTGTTCAAGAAGAAGAAGAGTTGGTAGAACCCGTTGAGCTAGACAAAAATGAACAACCTTCACCTCCTTCGATAGAGTTAAAACCTCTTGCTTCTGGCCTTAGATATGTCTTTTTGCACAACAACCCAAAAACTCCAGTAATTATCAGTGACAAGCTTTCCGATATTGAAACACAACAACTTGTCACTGTTCTTGAAAGGCATAGACCAGCATTTGGCTACTCTCTCGAAGATCTCACGGGCATTAGTCCCATTCTCTGCACTCATCGTATCCCTATTGATCCCAATTTTACACCTTCAAGGGAACCACAACGGAGACTTAACAATGCTATGTGAGAGGTTGTTAAGAAAAAGGTCCTCAAACTCTATCATGCTAGGATTATTTATCCTGTGCCACATAGTGAGTGGGTTAGCCCTGTCCAAGTAGTGCCAAAGAAAGGAGAAATGACGGTCGTTAGGAATGAGAAGAATGAACTCATCCCTCAACGAATTGTAACTAGGTGGCATATGTGTATTGACTATCGAAAACTCAACAAGGCTACAAAGAAAGATCACTTTCTGTTACCCTACATTGATGAAATGTTGGAACGGCTTGCAAACCACTCTTTCTTCTGTTTCCTTGATGGTTATTCTGGATATCACCAAATCCCAATCCACCTAGATGACCAAGAAAAGACTACCTTTACATGCACGTATGGAACTTATGCATACCGACGAATGTTGTTCAGATTGTGCAATGCTCCAGCTTCTTTCCAACGGTGCATGATGTCTATTTTCTCGGACATGATTGAGAAGATCATGGAGGTTTTCATGGATGATTTTACCGTCTATGGCAAAACCTTCGATCATTGTTTGGAGAATATAGATAGAGTCTTGCAGCGATGTGAAGAAAAGCACTTAATCCTGAACTGAGAGAAATGCCATTTTATGGTTCAGGAAGGAATAGTGCTAGGACATAAAGTGTCCGAACGTGGTATAGAGGTGGACAAAGCAAAGATTGAAGTTATTGAAAAACATCCACCTCCCACGAATGTGAAAGGAATCCGTAGCTTTTTGGGACATGCAGGGTTCTATAGACGCTTTATCAAAAACTTCTCTCAAATTGCTAGACCCCTAACTAGTCTCCTATCTAAGGATGCACCTTTCATCTTTAGTGATGAGTGTCATGAATCTTTTCAAACTCTTAAGAAAGCACTCATCTCAGCCCCGATTATCCAACCACCTGATTGGAATCTTCCTTTTGAGATCATGTGTGATGCTAGCGATTTTGTGGTTGGTGCCGTTTTAGGACAAACCAAGGATAAAAAGCATTATGTCATATCCTACGCTAGCAAAACCTTGTCTGGACCACAGCTCAATTACACTACAACTGAAAAAGAGCTTTTGGCTATTGTCTTTGCTATAGACAAGTTTAGATCTTACTTAGTGGGGGCAAAGATAATCATCTATTCATACCATGCTGCCCTCAAGTACCTCCTCACTAAGAAAGATGCTAAGCCTCGTCTAATTCGATGGATTCTTCTACTCCAAGACTTTGACATAGAAATCCGAGATAGGAAGGGAGTAGAGAATTCCGTAGCCAACCACTTGTCTAGGCTTCAATATAAGGAAACACATGATGAGCTTCCCATAAATGACTACCTAAGGGATGACACCCTACTTAAGATAACATATGCAGATCCATGGTACGCAGATATTGTAAACTTTATAGTAAAAGGCTATGTCCCACCTGGTACAAACAAAAGGAAGTTGCTTCATGATAGTCGTTTCCACATTTGGGATGAGCCATATCTTTTCCGAGTCTGCGCTGATGGACTCTTGAGAAGGTGTGTTCCTATGGCTGAGGCTACTCAAATTATGGAAAGATGCCATGCCTCGCCATATGGAGGACACTATGGAGCATTCCGGACACATGCTAAAATTTAGCAAAGTGGTTTTTTCTGGCCAACAATGTATGAAGATACAAAGGACTTTGTCACGAGATGCCACCGATGTCAAAAACATGGGAATATCAACTCACGTAATGAAATGCCTCTCACAAATAATCTTCAAGTAGAACTTTTTGATGTATGGGGCATTGATTTCATGGGGCCATTCCCTATGTCCGGGAATTGCGAGTATATCTTAGTAGCTGTGGACTACGTGTCCAAATGGGTAGAAGCCCTACCTTGTCGATCAGCTGATTCAAAACTTGCCAAGAGAATGTTCCATGAAGTAATCTTTCCTCGCTTTGGTATACCCCGGATAGTTATAAGCGATGGAGGTTCCCACTTCATCGACAAAATCTTCCAGAAGTACCTAGCCGATCATGGAGTTCGACACAACGTCGCAACACCATACCATCCTTAGACTAGCGGTCAAGCCGAAACATCTAATAAACAAATCAAAAATATTTTACAAAAGATCGTAGATGAGATGGGTAAGGGGTGGAAGGACAAACTTCCTGATGCACTTTGGGCATATAGAACCGCATTCAAAACACCCATAGGCATGTCACCTTATCAACTTGTATATGGAAAAACTTGTCATTTGCCTATGGAAGTAGAGTTTAAGGCTCATTGGGCACTCAAGAAATGGAACATGGATCTCCACCTCGCTAGCGAGAATCGTCTGATGCAACTATCTGAGCTAGAAGAATGGAGAGAGAAAACCTACCACAATTCAAGGATCTATAAAGAGAGAACAAAACGATGGCATGATAAGAGAATCAAGCACAAGGAGTTTAAGCCTGGAGATAAGGTTCTACTATTCAATTCAAGAGTTAAGCTCTTTGGGCATGGTAAGCTACGAAGTAAGTGGGATGGACCATACAAGGTTATTGACACTTCAACTCATGGAGCCATTACCATCCAGGATGACATAGGTAACACTTTTAAGGTAAATGGTCAACGCTTGAAAATCTATCTCGAGCCACAAAACAACCTGGTAGAGGAACTTGATGTGATTGAGTTCATAGAATTCTCACATTAAGCTCTCATAAGCTCTGGACAATTTCCTAACCCTTAATATGCTCCACAAGTTTTGTTGTCTATTTGGGGTTGTGCAGGATTTTGAGGCTTAAGAAGAGTGAGACCGAACATGCAGGCCACAAGAGTGAACGACTATGTCAACATCCAGCTTGGGGGAGGCACCCCCACATGTATCTAGATAAGTATTACTTTCCTTTCTTGGTTTTATTTACTAGTATTCGGAAATAGATAAATAAAATACATAACCATGAAACCAAATAAAGTTTTTCTTTTGAGTAATATACAATAGTTTTGTGTAATCCTAAGTTTTAAATAAAATAAAAAGAAAGTTTGATCCAAGTCTAGGTAATTGACAAACATGATATGAGAAGGTCTGAGCTACTATTTAGCTTGTTCTAAGTTTCGCTAGAGTTCTGGAGATTTTATCTTTTGAAAATCTAAAAAAATTTGAGATCCTGTTTGACATAATACCTAGAGTCTTATAAGATATAAATATTAAAATTGTGGGCACTTGCTTTGTTCAATCCATTGTTAATTCTTGTAGTTTTGGTTGAGAGAATTATTATGCTCCAAAGATCAAGATCTTTTTGTTTTAAAAATATAAAAGATTCACTCTTCCGAAGTATTATTGCGTTAGAGGCATGGGACTATGCAAAAATTTGATTCGAAAAAAAAAGAGTGAGACAAGAGGTAAAAATGGACAAGTGTCCGAAGTAGAATTAGGGGTACAAAGATACCCACCTGAGTGGAAAAAATGGACATGTCCGATAGTAGAATTAGGGGTACTTGGTGCCCACTTAAAAAAAAGAGAAAGAGAAAAAAAATGATAGCCCATGGTCCCTCTAATAAGCAATATGCCAGTAAGAGATGACAAACTTTTCAAAAAGGTCAAAGGTCTTGATCTAGGAGTATGAAATTCTTCTCCCTTGCTCCGAGCATTGACATAGCAAAATGCAAAGTAAGTATGCTAAAACTTTTAAAGCTCTACTTATATATCTTTCGAGAAGAAGGCAAATGCCTCAGTTTTATTTTGGAGACTTAAAAAAACTCCAGAACAAAGGTAAGACAGAAGAACTTGAGACATAGTACTTGATCGTCCTGTTTTTCAATCACTTAAGACCTTAGTGATAATTTAAAAACCCTATAGTAAGAGGCATAAAAGTAACTTCTGTTTTCTTGCTGATTTTAGCTTTGCTCAGGGACGAGCAAATGTTAAGCTTGGGCGAGCTTGTTGACGGTCCTTAATGCTCACATTTAACCATCAACTAATCATGGAAAATGACCTATATGCAACCAACATCCAAAATTAGGGTTTTATTTGACAGAATTCCACGAGTTTTGGTGTTTGTCTATTTCTACAGGGGTTATCAGAAAATATAGAGGAAAGGCCCACACGTCGGGTTTACATAGAGATATTAACGTGCCACGCAATTTTCTATCATCTAGAAGACTCCAGAAGCCACGGGAACGAAGCGGAGGCAGAACGGGGCCTGGCCCAGGGCGCCCGTCCTCCTATAGTGCCCAATCAGGGTCAACTTCGCGGATCGTGCTCCACCGAC
This sequence comes from Sorghum bicolor, assembly GCF_000003195.3. Taxonomy (NCBI): domain Eukaryota; kingdom Viridiplantae; phylum Streptophyta; class Magnoliopsida; order Poales; family Poaceae; genus Sorghum; species Sorghum bicolor. The sequence continues at coordinate 12,691,673 of NC_012873.2, read as the reverse complement.
CTAAGGGATCAAAGAAAACCGTGCGATTAATGTCGGTTTGATCCGACGTCCCAGATTCACTTGAGGGGACTATATAAGCAGGCTCCCTGGCCCCTAGAGAACATACCTCTTCTACAGAATCAAAGCTAGGGTTTCAATTATTCATCCAAGTAGAGAGGATCCTCTAGTTCATCTAGTTCTAGTTCTAGTTCCTCTAGTTCTAGTTCTAGTTGTAATCTAGAAAATAGGGAGAGAGAAGAGGAGAGCGGAGGAGGAGCCGGATCTGTCGGATCTTTCTCAACATTGTACTTTTGCAGCAACTGTTTCGTTCTTCATCGTTCTCCAGGTTCTTCAATTCATAATTCCTGAGTTCTTTAATTACTTTTATTTACATTCAAGTTATTTATTGGATTCCCGTTTGCATCAAGTGCTCTAGTCTTTGCAACGCTAGAGTAGTAATTAATAGATTAGACGTGGTGTTTAGTCTTGCAATTACCTGGAATTGCACCCAATCCTGCGGATTGTTGTGGTAGCCCTAGGGTAGTGACAGCCCTAACGGTCGACGTATTCCACCTCGTTCGGATCGGTGTTTGTAGGACCGTAGTCAGAGCTTCCTAGCCCTTTCTCACCTCTTTCTGTGGTTAGTGTTCTGATGTCCCGAAATAAATAATCTTTGAAGTAATTCTTGATTCTTAGATCAACTAGAGAACTCTCAGGAAATTTCCTCTCTTCCCACCAAAAATAATTATATAGTTATCCTTATCTCGAATCTTAATTAGTACACTCACGTTCCCTGTAGAAAATCGATACTCTGGAATACTCCCGGGCGTAAGCTACATCGGTATCCGTGCGCTTTTAAAATACCCAACATGTAGTTAGTTTTTATTTACTCACGTTCCCTCTGGAAAATCGATACTCTGGAATACTCCCGGGCGAAAGCTACATCGGTATCCGTGCGCTTGCGGATTTTTCTGTTTACGTTTAAAATACCCAACATGTAGTTAGTTTTTATTTTTGTCTATATTTAATGCTCCATGCATGTGACCAAAGATTTGATGTGACGGAAAATCTTGAAAATTTTTGCGAACTAAACAATGCCTAAGGCTGGAGGAGCGGTACCTAGTGGCCGTCGCCGCCACTGTTCAGGCCATGCACGAACCGTGCACGCCACCAGGATGCCGTGCACAAATGCCTAGGCTGCTTGAGCCTTCTCGACGCCACGCCGTCTCTATCGCTAGGATGGTGGCCTTGCGGCACTGCCTAGGGCGGATTTGCTCCGTGCTGGAAGGGCGAGCGTGGATGCGGCGCGGGTCAGGAAAGGGCGAGGGGTGTGATTGGTGGCTGCAGGTCAGGGAAAGGTCATGAAAAGCGAACGGGGAGGGTGCGCGTACCTAGTGATGGGTGGTCGTCTTCGGTGAAGATTGAATCAAGGTCTGATGAATGGACCGATGAAAATCTAGACACCTGTCGTCAGGCGTGGGCGTCGTCGGCCCTGCAGTTGCCGTATGAGAAAGGGAGCGAACGAGCACGCGGGCGTGGACGGGAGATTGGGGCCGAGATTTGGACACTGCGATTTTCTTCACATTCCTTCTCACGGAGCGTTGAGGCCTTGTTTACTTGCAAAATATTTTGCAAAATGTCAATAGTACCAATTTCGTTTGTATTTGACAAATATTGTCCAATCATGGACTAACTAGACTCAAAAGATTCGTCTCGTCAATTCCGACCAAACTGTGTAATTAATTTTTATTTTCATCTATATTTAATACTTTATATATACGTTTAAAGATTCGATGTGACGAGAAATCTAAAAAATTTTGTAAAATTTTTTGGGAACTAAACAAGGCCTGAGTGGGGGCACAATAATTTCATGGTATGAAGTGAGGCCTTGTTTAGTTTCCAAAATTTTCCAAGATTCTCTATCACATCAAATCTTTAAATATATGTATAAAATATTAAATATATATATATAAATAAAAACTAATTATATAGTTTGTCTGTAATTTATGAGACGAATCTTTTAAGCCTAGTTAGTCTGTGATTGAACAATAATAATTAAATACAAACGAAAGTGCTACAATACCCAAAACTAAAAATTTTCACGAACTAAATAAGGCCCGAGACAAAAATGGATGAACCAAAACAAACATCACATCAAAAAGCGTGCACACTTTGTTCTTCTTTAGGCCTGTTCAGTTTTAAAAAACTTTTAAGATTTATTGTCACATCAAAATCTTGCGGCACGTATATGAAACCCTAAATATAGATGAAAAATAACTAATTACATAGTTTATCTGTAATTTCCGAGATGAATTTTTTAAGTTTAATTAATTTTAATAATTAGATAATAATTACTAAATACAAATAAAAGTGCTACAAATTTTCACCAACTAAACGACTTAGTTGTGGGAGATTGGTGCTTGCGCGAAGCAAATCTATCCTGTGTCCTGCATGTTGGTCAGATTTGTGCGTCCACAGGTAGTGTCCCGGTCTCAAATTGGGTCCCTACCTCACGCGGTGAAGATCTCGTGTAACAACCCAGGCTGTCACAAGGGAGTGAGGCGGGCGTCATCCATGTAGGGAAGCGTAGAGTTAAATTCCTGTTTTCATTACAGTGTATGTCGTGTGGGCCCCTGGCCAGAGTCTGTAATCGGCACATAAGTGTCTCACCCGTGAGGGGAACTCTCCATTCAGACATTCAGAAAGCAATAGATCGATCGGAAGAGGAGATTCCTCCCGACGTTCCTCACACTCTCTCACTACTATTGCGGCTCACGTCGACGGCGATCCCTCGCCGGCGGCCAGGGGTTACAAGTGGTATCAGAGACGGTGTATCCTCGGCCCTACTCTACCCTGCTCGAGTCTCGGTTCGTTCCTTCCGATCCGAGCGCACACGAGTTCGGTCCACCACTCCAATTGCTGGATCGATCCGATCCACCAACCACAGAGAACGGCGGCGGCGCGGAGTTCCAGCGTACCGGTGGATTCCCAGCACGTGGCGTCGGCGGGACGGCGGGCGAACGCGGGGTACCTCGGCTTCGTCTCCGATTTCGGCGACGCATCTTCGACTAGGGTTCGGCATCGACTTTGTGGGGTTCGGCGGCGGAACCAGGGTGAGCCTCTTCTTATCTGCTCATCTGTTATCTCTAGCTCGCGTCGAGTCTTAGCCTAGGGTTGCGGAGCACCTGTCTCCGTGTAAAATTCCGTAAGCTAGATTTGATTCAATTGCTGAGTGGTGGCGTCCGGCGGGAACTGTCCTTCGATTTGGGTTGCGGAACATCGTTTCCGTTGTAAAATCCCTCGATCGAGCCTCAGTTCCGGGAGTTGGGTTTTGGTGTAGCATGTTTCGGGGGAGGTATTGACTGAACCTATTGCTATATCCATCTTCGTTCCTGTTCTTCACACCAATATATCATCACGGCGCCTTCCAAACCTCCCAAGCCGTCGGCTCAGACTCAGATCATATTAGAGCATATGTCGACTACAGCTGAGGAGGAGAAAAATCGTTGGGATGAGGTTATGGACAGTTTCAGTCTTCTGTTCACCAGGATGAATGATATGGGGGCCATTCAACAGGAGCTTAAGACTCAGGTGCAGTTAAACAATGCAAAAGTGGATCAGTGCGCTAAAGATCAGCAGCTGATAGCGCAACAAGTTAAAGCTAATGGTCAGGCAGTGGCTCAATTGACCTTACGTCACATGGCAGTTGAGGACAACTCCTTCAGTTCCAGCTCTGAGTCCCTGAACTTCGAGGAGGAGGAGGCTCCTTTTCAGAATGTGTTTGCTACTCAACCAGGTCCTAAAAGACAGAACCACACTAAGCCTCACAAGACCCAGTTTGATCCTGAGAAGTCTGGCAGTGTCCCACATCATGCCTTGCCCAAGATGTATTTTCCCAAGTTTGATGGCACTCATCCTAAGATTTGGATTGATAATTGTGCAACATATTTTTCTATCTATGCTGTGCCTGCTTCTGTGTGGTTATCTTCAGCCACTATGCACTTGGAAGGGAATGCAGCCAAATGGTGGCAAGCATATAAGCAGCAACACCCCAAAATCACATGGATTGCATTTTGTTTGGCCATTGAGCAAGAGTTTGGTGCTGATGATTATAGGTCTGCCCTGGCTAATTTGATTGCCCTCAAGCAGACTGGCACTGTGGATGAATATACAACACAGTTCCAAGCATTGCAGTTTGATATCACTATGCATAGTTCCCATTATGATGATTTGTTCTTCACATCTCATTATATCAGTGGTCTCAAGGAGGAGGTTAGAGCAGTTGTTGAGCCTCAAGTACCCACCACAGTAAAAAGGGCAGCGGTCATTGCCAGGATTCAACAGAAAGTGCTGGACAGGGGCAAGTACAAGTATCAACGCAACAATGCTACCAAGCCCAACCAACTGCCTCGGGGTGAAACCAAACCCACACAGGCCCCTGGTACTTTGTGGCGGGATAGGCAACTTCGCGACTATAGGAAAGCAAATGGACTGTGTTACGGTTGTGGTGAAAAGTTTGAACCTGGCCATAATGAGGTCTGTTCTAAAAGAGTCAAAACCCATGTTAATGCTATTGTGGTGAATGATCTGGATAGAGAGCTTAGTGATGATGTGTTGAATCAGCTGGCTATTGAGGACGCCTTACCTGATCAGTTTTGTCAGCTATCCCTCAATGCTATTTCCCGTTCTGACCACAGCAATTGCATCAGACTCAAAACTAAGGTGCAGGACAAAGTGATGCTCATCCTGGTTGATAGTGGCAGCTCCCACAGCTTTATCAGTTCAACATTTGTCCAACTCACAGGCCTGCCAACTGTCCATACACCACCCAGAAAGGTAAAGCTGGCCAATGGTGAGTGGTTAGTGACTGACAAAGTGGTATCCAATTTGAGGTGGTATTGTCAAGGCCACACACTCACTTCCACAATGATTGTATTGGATATGCAACCATATGACGCCATCCTCGGCTTCGATTGGCTCCAGAGTCATAGTCCCATGAATTGTGACTGGACAAACAAAATCTTAACCTTTGTTGAAGATGGTCGACAGGTTACTCTCCATGGCCTTCAGCACCCTCACCAGGAGTTCAGTGCTATTTCAAAGCCACCAAGGTGTATAACTCATTCAAAGGCAATGATGTCTGGGCATTTGTCTTGCTGGACTATGTACCAGCAAATTCAATGTCTAGTGATGTGCCAGAGGCTTCTACACCTAAGGCTATCACTACACTATTGGAGTCCTACCAGGATGTGTTCAATGATCCTAAACAGTTGCCTCCTCAAAGAAGCTATGACCATTCTATACCCCTATTACCTGGTTCAGTGCCCATCAACTCTAGGCCTTATCACTATTCTCCTCAACACAAAAATGAGATAGAGAAGCAAGTGCAGGAATTGGTACAGGGCGGGTTGATTGCTCATAGTCATAGTCCATTTGCATCCCCAGTGCTCCTAGTCAAAAAGAAGGATGGTTCCTGGAGATTCTGTGTGGATTACAGGAAACTGAATTCCATGACCATCAAGAATCGGTTCCCAATGCCTGTTATAGAGGAGATATTGGAGGAGTTGCATGGCGCCAAGTTTTTCACTAAGCTCGACATGAGGTCGGGTTATCATCAGGTCAGGATGCTTCCAGATGATGAACACAAGACTGCTTTCAAGACGCATCAGGGCCACTATCAATTCCGGGTAATGCCTTTTGGTTTGACAAATGCACCTGCTACATTTCAGCATGAATCAAATACTTCAGCCACTCCTGCGACAGTTTGTGCTAGTCTTTTTAGATGACATATTGATTTACAGCAAAACGTTGGCTGAACATGTGGGCCATTTAGAGCATGTTTTGGCAGTGTTAAGGCAAAACCAATTATACTTGAAAGCCTCTGAGCGCTCTTTTGCCCAGGACAGTTTGGAGTATTTAGGGCACATTATATCAACAAATGGGGTGGGCACAGACCCAACCAAGATACAGGCTATGCTACATTAACCAGCACCTACTTCTGTCACAGAATTGAGAGCCTTTCTGGGGCTCACTGGCTATTACAGAAGGTTTGTGAGGAATTATGGAGTGATGGCTAAACCCTTAACTCCTGAGACTTAAGCAGTTCAGTTGGACTCAGGCTGCCCAACAAGCTTTTGATGAGCTCAAGGTGGCAATGACAAGAACACCGGTGTTAGCATTGCCTGATTTTCAACAGCCCTTTACAGTGGAGACCGATGCTTGCCAAGATGGCATTGGGGCAGTTCTCATGCAGCGTGGCTAACCAATTGCTTATCTCAGTAAAGCCTTGGGAGAGAAGCACAGAAGCTTTTCTATTTATGAGAAAGAGTTCTTAGCACTGATCATGGCAGTTGAAATGTGGAGGCATTACCTACAGCGGCAAGAATTCACCATTGTCACTGACCACAAATCCCTGGCTTACTTAAATGAACAGAATCTTCACTCTGACATGCAGAGGAAGGCAATGACACGCCTCATGGGCCTTCAGTTCAAGATAGTGTATCGCCAAGGCCGAGACAATGTCGCTGCAGATGCTTTGTCTCGAGTAGCACACCTGATGGCAGTCCAGGCAGTGTCCATGGTTCAACCAGCTTGGGTTCAAGAGGTCTTAAACTCTTATGCTACTGACCCTCAAGCAAAACAGTTGTTGACTCGGCTGGCTATTTCCAGTCCTGATGAAGCAGGCTATTCTCTGGAACAGGGTCTCATCAAACATAAAGGGACCATATGGATTGGTCAGAATTCTGCTTTACAGACCAAACTCATAGCTGCATTCCATTCTAGTCCCTTGGGGGGTCACTCTGGTGTCTCGCCCACATATTACAAAATGAAGAAACATTTTTCGTGGAAAGGGCTCAAGCAAGATGTCGACAACTTTATTAAACAATGTGCTATATGTCAACAAGCCAAACACTCCTTACAAACATCCCCGGGGGTTGCTGCAACCCTTGCCTATTCCAGAAGGGGTTTGGAGGGACTTATCCATGGATTTCATTGAAGGGCTGCCTAAGTCAGAAGGATACAGTGTCATACTGGTGGTAGTGGATCGGCTGACAAAGTGTGCTCATTTCCTGCCACTGAAACATCCATACACCGCTTCCACAGTGGCTCAAGTATTTATGGACAGGGTGGTGACACTCCATGGCTTGCCTCATTCCATAGTGACTGATCGAGACACAGTTTTTCTTAGCCACTTTTGGAAAGAATTGTTCAAATTGTACAAGGTCAATCTTCATCTAAGCACAGCATACCATCCCCAGACCGATGTCCAAACTGAGCGGGTGAACCAATGTTTAGAAATGTTCCTTCGTTGTTCTGTGTAGGACTCCCCAAAAGCTTGGAAATCTTGGTTGTCTTTGGCTCAACTCTGGTATAACTCCTCTTACCACTCCTCTTTGGGTTGCTCACCCTTTAAGGCGTTGTACGGATATGAATCCAGTCTCGGTGCCAACCCAACCATGCCTGATAATGTATCCACATCAGTGGCAGAAGTGGTGGATAACAGGGAGGCGCACCTGGAGTCTCTCAAGCATCATTTGGCTCAAGCTCAGAACCGAATGAAGTTGATGGCTGACAGGAAACGCATAGATTGTCAGTTTCAGGTTGGGGATCAAGTACTTCTGAAGTTACAACCGTATACACAATCTTCAGTTGCCAACAGACCATATCCCAAGCTTGCCTTCAAATATTTTGGTCCATACAAAGTACTGGAACGTGTCGGCGCTGTGGCTTACCGTCTGGAACTGCCTGACAATGCATTGATTCATCCAGTTTTCCATGTGTCCCAGCTGAAACCTTTCATTTCTGATCATACTCCAGTGTTTGACTCTCTGCCAATGACAACCGATCTGGAAGCAGCAGCGGCGGTCCCTGAGGAGATTCTGGAGCGCAGGCTGGTCAAGAAAGGTAACCGTGCCATTCCACAGGTCCGCATCTCTTGGTCTGGTCTATCGTCCAGTTCGGCTACCTGGGAGGACTATCATGTGTTGAAGCAACACTTCCCGACAGCGCCAGCTTGGGGACACGCTGGTTCTTCAGCGGGAGGAGATGTAACAACCCAGGCTGTCACAAGGGAGTGAGGCGGGCGTCATCCATGTAGGGAAGCGTAGAGTTAAATTCCTGTTTTCATTACAGTGTATGTCGTGTGGGCCCCTGGCCAGAGTCTGTAATCGGCACTTACATTCAGAAAGCAATAGATCGATCGGAAGAGGAGATTTCTCCCGACGTTCCTCGCACTCTCTCGCTACTCTTGCGGCTCACGTCGACGGCGATCCCTCGCCGGCGGCCAGGGGTTACATCTCGTCACCACCGTCTGCGGTCATCTAGCATATTCCGGCAACGGCGAGTGGGCAGAAGGAGGACAACGACGCGGAGGAGTAAGGGACGAGCAAGGTAGCCGCCGCCGTCGGAGGAGGAAAGATGATACTCCCGGTTGCTAAGCTCGGGACCCTGTTGCTGAAAACGATGTCGAAGCCCATCGCGACCAGGCTAAAGACGGAGGCCAGCCGCCACCCCAAGTTCCGGCAGCTAATCATCAACCTCGCCCAGGTAGCGGTGTTGCGTACCTCTCTTCGAGTCGTTCTATAAAAATCATAATAGGGTACGGAGTGGATTTTCCGGCCGTGTAGGGTTTGTGGTCTGGTTTATTTTAGATCACTGGTTCCTGGTCCGACGGCCAAAGGCTACTAACTCAAATCTTCGTTACCTGTTCTTGTTTAGAAGCTTGCTATTTGACCTTATTCAGATCGCTTTTGCTTGCTTCTACCTTGGCTGGTGCTCGTTTCTTCACTTGCTGGTTACTTGGTTAGTATATGAGGGGCGCAATATGAGGTCTGGGGCCATGGATTATTGATGGAGCACCTGGTCAATTTACATTTATTAAGTCTGATTTGGATCCAGAGCGTGATTGCACGAAATGTTCTTTTTTCCTGTTTTGTTCTCATGTACGATGGTGCTGGTTGTTGTGTTAAATTGTGGTGTTCTGACGCTTTAACTGCTGGATGGATGTCATCCACCTGCCCTATAAATGAACCTGTCTTTTGATGGTAACTGAAAGGGGCTTTAGCCCTGAAACTCTATAATGTTTGTTCTTAAATGGCATGTTCCTCTAAACTAAGCAACATGTCAGTCTGAAATTGGCATGTTTCTTCACCTCAATTGACACACAGCAAATTTCCATCTGAATGTGCAAATTTTGTAGCTGAACTGTTCACCTCTTTCTAGAGCCCGCGATCCAGAATACAGAAAGAAAACACACAATTATTGAGGTGACAATGGCATATCTAGCGACTAGCTAATTTTCCTATGATTAATAAATCATACAACACAGGAATTGTATAAAAGAACTGCATCGGCTTGTATTGAGGTACCCAAACCAAAATTCAGTGACCTTGGACCTTGTGCTGAAATTGCTTGGATTTCACTGGTTCTATTCGTTATTCCTTTTTTCCAGAACCTTACATTTGCATATGTCAACATGACCATGGAGACTAAAATTGGATCCCAAAAATGACAGCAGCTCCTATTGAAGCAATGAAGCTAGCTCGGTATTCTTAAGAAAAGGAGAAAAAGGAAACACTTCCTTTTTTTTTCTAGGTGTCACCTTAGTTTGCTTCTTGCTCTAAGCTGAAAGAGTTATCTGAAATCGTAGGTGTTTTTTTACTTTATCCTTGTGCTAGATCTATTCCTAATTAAATTTTCTCCAATACCCTATTTTCACACATGTATCAACTTTACAGCGTTTCCAACTTAACCAGAGCAACATGAAGATCTGATAAATTGATAGTTCTGTGTCTCATCTATGATTTCTAGTTATCAGCATATTAGAAATAGCATCTATAGATGATCGTTTGGGATTTTGGGTGGCATTCACTCTAGGAACCGTTAAAATTTTGCTGGGATAGATGTTTCCTAGTGAGAAGAAATAATTTCATTGAATCTTTGAATGTCCTTTTTTAATAATTCTGGTTATTCCCTTTTTACTTTCAATAAGTTGGCAAATTTTAAAATTACCAGCCTTGGAATTTTATCATTTGCAGCATACATTTTTTTTGTCTGTTCTGATGATATAGTGAACCTTTGTTTCACAATTCATGCAAAGAGCCAACAAAGTGCAGGCTCTCATAGAAATCACTAAGTATGTTGGTCATTCATATGACGTAGTGTATGTGGATAGATGTATAAACCTTGCTCTGTAAATCATGACAACAGTATATGTATTAAAAGGATTCAAAAATTTTTATTCCCAGATTGAGTATTAACTGTTTTCAGTACTCGCCTGATGACCTGCTATTTTAGTTTTTCAAGAACAAATTGAACATTGGAGTATTGGACTAGAAAATGCCAAATAGCATGTGAATGGTAAACAGATTCCTTCTGAATTCTTATCGATTGCTGTCATGTGGGGCCACACCTACACACGGAGAAGGCGCGCAAGGGACGAGTGGAGGGCCGTGGCAGCAACAGTACCGTAGGCTCAGTCCAGGTGCATGGTATTATGCCTTGGAACAAGATGAGGACATTGCCGCCATGGGAGCGCTTTCGTCAGCTATGCTCACTCCACTTCGGTCCGGTGGTTCAGGGCACCCGCCTAGCCGAGCTGGCGCGCCTTCCCTTCCTGTCCACAGTGTAGGACTACTCCGAGCGCTACAATGCTGTCCTCTGCCACGAATGTGACCTCTCCCCTCGCTAGAAGGCGGAGCTGTACGTGGGCGGGCTGCCGGAGCAGATCAAGCTCCATGTGGAGATGCGCGCCCCGCCCGACCTTCAGTCCGCCATGTACCTCGTGCGGGCATTTGAATGGTGCGTGCCAGCACCAGCGGCTGCATCTCCAACGCGTGGCGCCCGAGCACCCCAGCGCCTCGGCCTGCCTCCACCGCCCAGTGCCCTAGGGGCACCTGCAGCCGGCGCGCTGCCTCTACCGGCTCCGGGACAAGGCGGAGCACCTGCGGCGCTAGCCACACGTCCTTTCCGCCGTCTCTCATCAGCAGAGCAGCTCGAGCGCTGCCGCAGGGGCTTTGCTTCAACTGCGATGAGCCTTTTTTTCGCGGTCACGTGTGCCCATGCTTGTTCTACTTGGACGAGGACGACTACATCGATGATGATCTAGTCGCGGCCGACGCGCTCGTGGTCATTCACTCGACGAACCCGGCCGTCCAGGAGCCCGCGGCCACGGCTAACTCATTTGTGGTCTCTCTCCGTGCTGTTACAAGAATCCAACTGACCAACTCCATGCTACTGCCCATCACTCTCAAGGGCGAGCGTTTTCTTGCTCTCCTCGACACGGGCCGACGCACAACTTCTTGCAGGGTGCGGCCATGCGTCGCCTGGGTCTCTCGCCGGCTGGTGATGAGCAACTCCGTGTCACGGTCGCCAATGGCGACCGCCTTGCCTGCGAAGGGTTCGCCCGCAACGTTCCCCTTCGCATTGGCACCGAGGACTTCACCATTACGTGTGTGGGTCTCAACCTGGGCGGCTTCGACTTCATCCTCGGCTTTGACTTCCTCCGAACGCTGAGGCCCATCCTTTGGGACTACAGGGCTCCCACTTTGACATTCTGCAAGGATGGATGCCACATCACTTGACAGGGTGTGGGGTGCTCGCCCGCGCCGGCCAGCCAACCACAGCTGATTGCGGTCATGGCTGACCCAGGGCTGCCCTTGCTGGATAACCTTCTTCAGCAGCACATCACCATCATCGACGAGCCTCAAGGGCTCCCTCCGGTACGCTGCTGCCCGACATGGCTCTGGTGGCTGTACGGCCGTACCGCTACCCCCAGCTGTAGAAGGACGAGTTAGAGTGCCAGTGTGCGACGATGCTTGCACAAGGCATCATTCGCCAGATCACGTCTCCGTTCTCAGCCTCCGTCCTCCTAGTACGAAAGGCGGACAAGTCTTGGCGTTTCTGCATCGACTACTGTGCCCTCAACGCCAAGACCGCAAAGGACAAGTTCCCGATTCCCGTGGTGGCTGCTTGATGAGCTCATTGCGCCGCTTCTTCACCAAGCTCGACCTGCGCTCAGGCTACCACCAGGTGCAGATGCATCCCGAGGACATCGCCAAGACGGCGCTCCGCACGCACCACAACCACTACGAGTTCCTAGTGATGCCGTTTGGCCTCTCCAATGCCCCAGCTACCTTTCAGGCCTTGATGAACGATGTCCTTTGTCCGTTCGTCCGACGGTTCGGGCTGGTGTTTTTCGATGATATCTTGATCTATAGTGCCTCGTGGGCTTAACACCTTCAACATGTCAACATCGTCTTCAACGCACTGCGGGTGCACCGTCTCCTCAAGCGCTCCAAGTGCTCATTTGGGGCCTTGTCTGTGGCCTACTTGGGCCATGTCATCTCGACTGGCGGCGTGGCCATGGATGCCGAGAAGGTCGTCGTGGTTCGCGCATGGCCAACGCCTCAGTCCTCCCGTGACCTCCGCGGCTTTCTCGGCCTCGCGGGGTATTATCGAAAGTTCATCAAGGACTTTGGCCTCATTGTGGCTCCACTTATACGTCTCTTGCGGTGAGACGCGTTCGTGCGGGACGATGAGGAAACGATGGCCTTCACGGCGCTCTAGGGCGCCCTCACGACAGGCCTTGTGCTTCAGATGTCGGACTTCAACAAGGTCTTCATTGTCGATTGCGACGCGTCCGGGGCAGGGTTTGGCACTGTTCATCAGGGTGCTGGACCACTCGCCTACTTCAGTTGACCGTTCGCTGCTCGACACCTTAAGCTCGCCGCCTACGAATGCGAGCTCGACACCTTAAGCTCGCCGCATACTTGTGGGGGCGCCACTTCTTGGTGCGTACGGATCATTACAGCCTCAAGTTTTTGCTTGACCAGCGTTTATCTACAGTTCCCCAGCACCAGTGGATCAGCAAGCTCTTTGGCTTCGACTTTGACGTCGAGCATTGCCTTGGGTGGCTTAATACGATGGCCGATGCTCTTTCGCGGCCAGCAACGGCTTTGAGGAGGCTGCCGCACCTACAGGGACGCTGCACGCTCTCTCCGGGCCATCCCTCGCCTTCCTCGATGACGTCCGTCAAGCCACGGCGGTGGTCGCGGACGCCCAGACACTGCTGCAGCGTCTCTAGGCTGGGGAGCTGACAGCCCCATGGCGTCTAGATGAGGGCCTCTTGCTGCACGGCTCACACATCTTTGTCCCTGACCATGGGGACTTGCGCCACTAGGCCATTCTCCTGGCCCATTCAGGAGGCCATGAAGGGGTACAAAAGACACTTCATCGCCTTCGCGCTGATTTCTACATTCCGGGTGACCGCGTCCTCGTCCACGACTGGGTACGTTCGTACAGCACCTGCCAACGCAACAAGATGGAGACGTTGCAGCCGGCTAGGCTGCTGGAGCCCCTCACTGTTCCGTCTTAGGTGTGGGCGGATATTGCGATGGACTTCATTGAAGGTTTGCCAAAGGTCGGTGGCAAATTGGTCATCCTCACGGTGGTCGATCGATTCTCCAAATATGCACACTTCATTGTGCTCGGCCACCCCTATACAGCAACTTCGGTGGCGTGTGCCTTCTTCGATGGCATTGTCCGGTTGCACGGGTTTCTCTCTTCCATCGTCAGCGAAAGGGATCCTGTGTTCACCGGCCATGTGTGGTGGGACTTGTCCAAGATGACGGAGTCAAGCTTCGCATGAGCACAGCTTTTCACCCCCAGACAGATGGCCAATCGGAGGTGGTCAACAAGGTGATTGCTATGTATCTTCGATGTGTGACAGGTGATCGTCCGCGCGCTTGGGTGGACTGGCTGTCTTGGGTGGAGTATTGTTACAATACCTCCTTCCACACAGCTCTCCGTGCGACTCCATTTGAAGTGGTGTACAACCGACCATCTCCGCCCTTGCTGCCCTATATGCCAGGAACTGCCCGCACGGAGGCGGCGAACGCCCTTGTGTTCTCGGGATGAGATCTTGGCGGAACTCCGCCAACGTCTGCTTCAGGCTCATGAGCTGTCCAAGTGGTACTACAACGCCGGCCATCGTGATCTGGAGTTTGCTGCTGGCGATTGGGTGTGGCTCCGCCTCCTTCACCGCACCACCCAGTTCCTGGACCCTCGCGCCAAGGGCAAGCTTGGGCCACATTATGCTGGACCATTCCGTATCCTCGAGCGTATCAGGCAAGTGGCGTACATGTTGGAGCTTCCGGAGGGGTCTCGTCTTCACGATGTGTTTCATGTGGGCTTGCTGAAGCCCAATCGTGGTGACCCTCCTGCAACTCCTGGCACCCTCCCTCCGGTGCTGGATGGGCGTCTTCTTCCCGGGCCGGACCGTGCCTTGTGTGCTCAGCAACGATGCAGCGAATGGAAGGTCCTCATCCGCTGGCATGGGCTTCCCAATGAAGATGCGACCTGGGAGTCCCTTTATTTCCATGCCTCCTACCTTAGACTTCTAGCTCGAGGATGAGCTGTTTTAGCAGGCGGGGAGAGATGTTATGACCGCCGTCCAGTATGCACGCCGAAAGCCCATGAGTGGCTAACCTGGCTGCCGGCATAAGAGGGGGGGGGGGGGGGGGGGGCTAAAAGCCCATATTATTAGATATATTCCTATTATTAGAGATATTTACTGAGAGAGAGAGAGAGAGGTAATTATATATATGGCTTCTAAGACTTTGGAATAATTAAGCAGAAACAATATAATTGTTTCCAGCTTCTTCAGGGAGCCGGGATTTGCCCTAGCCGCTGCCCTCCTCTTCCTGCTCGTGCTCTCGCCACCTTGCCACTGCGCCTGTACGAAGGCAGCGAGGTCCCAAGCCAGCTCCTCCTCCCTCTCACCCCTACAACCTACGCACTGTCCCTGGTAGGATCCGAAATCCTATCACTGTCCCTCGACGCCTTTGACAACTGCTTTGTTTCAATAGATCTAATATCCTGTGTGCTAAAGCAGAAAATCTAATTATATTGGGGGGGGGGGGGGTGGGGGTACAAGTGTGTTGTGTGCACTATAACCTTATAGACACCTGATTATTAACAGAATAATTTAGAAATTCGGTTAGTAGCTAGTCTGGGTTAATGTATTCAGTTAAATAATGAGTCAGTACATTGCTCATCGAGATCCAGTCTATAGAGGAAAAAGACGGGCACGTGGAAATAATTGCCTTAGTTATTGTGGCTTATCTTACCTGGCTTAGATGCTTTCCATTTTCATAGTCACCTTACTTAACATTTGCATTAATCCCATGCACTAAATGGCTTATGAATTATTAAGATAAATCTCTTGAGTCTTGGACAGTACACCTTTCCACTCAAAATTTTTTGATTTGTTTTTCGCCTTTGCTATTATTTGATTGTCACTTATTTAGGGAGCTTTGAAGATACCTACTTCTTTTGTAGGCAAATCACCGTATCTCCACAAACATCCAAAGAAGAGTATATGGCCATTCAACTAGTGTTGAGATTCGGCCATTGAATGAGGAGAAAGCTGTTCAAGCTGCTGCAGATCTTATTGGGGAGCTCTTTGTTTTCTCGGTATTCACTAAATCAAAGCTAAATGTGTTCCAAACCTGCTACATATGTTCCTTGTTATCCTCACTTTTTGTATGATTCTGTAAGTGTTATGCAAACCTATTATTTATGTATGACCAATGAGCCAATAAACATATGATATGCTCATTAGAAACTCGAAACATTATCAAGACAAACAAGAGTGATTCAGACTCTTTTTGTAGACTTCATTTCACTAAATTTATTGTTTATATAGTTTGGTGATTTTTTTTTTATTTCAGCCATTTGCTAAACTTACACAAAAATTATGTAGTAGGTTGCTGGGGCTGCTGTAATCTTTGAGGTGCAAAGAAGTGCAAGGTCAGAGGCCCGAAAGGAGGAGGCTCGCAAAAAGGAAATTGAGGTAATATCCCTGGGATGTCCAGTTTTTTTCTAACTCGTGGTCTATTGTGCTTTCGCAAATTTCTGAATTTCTTGTAATTCCCTGGTACCACCACATGTTCCAGAGAACTGAATATCTTTTAGTGTATGTAATCTAGAAAATGTGGCCCATGTTTTAACATAGTTTCCTGCTGTTTCAACTCAAAACAGAAAATATCAACAAAAAATCTACTGCTGTTAATCTGCCCAATGCTTTTCAATGTTTCTGCAGGAAGTCTTGGGCAGCCATTAGTTAGTTTGACTGAAAAAGATGACTTACAGGTTTTCCAAATTAGGAACCACAAGTCCACTAGGCTGTTTTTGACCATAACATATCAAGTTTCTATGTTTGAGAGTACAACATGTGGAATAACCTTGCTATTGCTTGTTCTGTATTGATCACCCTTTCTTTGGCCACGGTTGTACAGGCATATCTGCTCTAACAGCGATTCAAGAACCAAAAGCAATTTCCTAGTTATTATCTGCATTTCATCCTTTCAACTGATGTTCAGATATCATGATTCACAAGGATGTTTCCATGCCCTTCAGAAATAATTATAATGTGTAATGCTGTACTCCGTATTTTATTATGCACAAATAGTAGTATTAAAAAAAAGGGATCCTGGAGAGGAGATTTGTGTCAGCATTTTCTGTAATATTCGTTCATGAGTTATTTTGACTAAAAGCAGCATTGTTGCATGCCAAGCACATTTGCATCCCATGCTCCAGTTGATTTGTGTCAAATGGGTTTTATACAAAAAAAATTCTGTTGTAGCTGTTTATCAATAATTCCTAAATCTTTATATGGTTGTTACTTCTGTCATGAAGGCAATAAGGCAAAAGGAGGAACAACTGGCTCAAGATTTACTAATCATGAAGCAGAAGCTTAGTGACTTAGAGCACGTTGCTAATTCACGAGGTCTCTCTGGATTATTCAGGAGCAGCAGTGTGCCAGATCAGAGGCCACATGCCTAGTTGGTTTGACTGAAACAAAGCTGTCGCTTCAAGGACAAAACTCTTAACCAGTTGAACCAACGACTCTCCTGCCCTGTTTCTTGAAGCTCCCACCATGTTGATTGTGTTGTCCCACTAACCATTATGGGATGACCCCATCGGATTTGAAAGACCAGAGTTTATTTTGGCATGCTGTCTACTTGGTTCTGGCAAGTTGCACTAAATGCACGAGATGTATGGGGCGTGTTGTGAAGACAAAAAGACTCATTCAGATGTCATGTTGTGGAGGATTCCTCTTCTATGCAGTTTCTCTCTTTGTGCTTTGGAGGTGTTTTTTTTTTGTGTACGATAAGGGTCTAGTTGTAGTTGTGCTTTTTTGGTAGAATTTCTGGAATCCATCTGGGAGTGCAATATTTTGCTCGAGGATTTTTTTTTTAGACCAAAGACCATTGGCCCCGCTTTGTATAAAGCATAAAAGATTCAGCTGGGGAAACCAACGTTTAGACCTTGTTTAGTTACACTCAAAATCCAAAAAAATTTTAAGATTTCTCGTCACATTGAATAAAAAATAACTAATTGTATAGTTTGGTTTTAATTTGCGAGACGAATCTTTTGAGCCTAGTTAGTTCATGGTTGGACAATAATTGCTAAATACAAACGAAAGTGTTATAGTATCAAAATCCGAAAACCTTTTTGGATCTAAACCAGGCCTTACAGAGAAAGTGTACAAAATGGTGTCTAAGGTATAACCCTCAGGAAAACAAACAGGTTCAGATAGATACATCCAGAATACCAAAAAGCGTCAAAAGCATAAGCTAAACTGATCGCTAAGCCACTATTTTTGGACTTTTTGCTCCAAATGATTTGATATCCTTTCTGCCGTCGAAGCCCACCTCTTTTCCTTCTCGAGTAATGTACTCCATTTCTACATAAAAATGATTGATCGGTGTACCACCACGTTAAGACTGACAATGATTTTTTTGCTGAAAACATAGTCATTACGAGTCAGCCAAAGACTCCAACAAATGCACGCTAGTAAGAAGATCATCTTGGTCTTTGGAACATCTCCCTGACTCCCACTAGAGTCTAAAAAATGTTGCAGGTTTATGGGCAAAATTTTGCAAAGGAGAGCATCATGAAAGGTCCACCAGCAGTAATTTGCAAAACAACATTCAAACATAATGTGCTGGGTTGATTCAATCTATCCACACCACTTGCAGTGTTCATCACCCGGCCAATTTCTCTTGACAAGTTGATCAGCTGAAGGCAGACAATCAGACTAGATGGACCATAAAACAAGTTGATTTTCATTGGAATTTTCGCTCTTCGATCAGATACTCATAACTTGTTCACCACTCCTGGGAAGGTCATCTCTCTGTACAAAGAGGCTGCAGTGAAGTTGCCTTTCTTCTCTAAAGCCCACGTTACCGTGTCATGATCCTCTGTTAACTGCACATCTTCCACCATGGCTATGAGTTGCTGCCACTCCTCTAATTCTTGTTTTCCAAATGATCGTCTAAAAGTGAGATTTATACCATTATCTCTAAGGATGTCATACGCTGATTGTTCGTGCTCATTGTTGATAAGATAGATATTATTATACAGGATATAAAGCGGACATTGTCCCAACCAGACATCTAATCAAAACCAAGCCTTTTTGCCATTATTAACCACATAGATCAAGCCTCGAGACAGACTTGTTTGACATCATGTAAGCCTGTCCAGAATTGAGAACTCCCTCTACTCAATGAACCAAAGAAACCCCCTTCACCTAAGTATTTAGCTCTCAACAGATTGCAGCATGGGTTTGAGTCCCCCTCTCTAATTTGAAAATCCACTTTGAAAGAAGACACTGGTTCATTACTCTTGTATCAGTGAACCCCAAACCACCTTCTTCCTTAGGGGTGCCTAGCACTTCCCATCTCATCATATGGTACTTCTTTTTTTGTCCAGGGCCGTGCCAGAAGAAATTAGATCTAGCAGTCTCCATCTTGTGGTGAGCTTCTCCTCTCAAGTGGAAAATTCCCATAACATAATTGGGTATAGAGCTAAGACAAGACTCAGTTAGAATCATTCCACCCCATATGATACAGAGCTAAGCTAAGACAACCCTTTCTTTGGCAAACAGCTCTGCCAAGTGGGTACTCTCTTTTCAACCTTTTGGTACACCTGAGCAAAATCAGTTCAGCTCATATAACACTTATCCAACATTACTCCCAGATACTTCAGAGGTTAAATCCCCTATGTTACAGTTAAAAAGATCTGCCACCTCTCTTTGTTTTCCAATTGTAGCCTCTAAAACAAAGATTTTACTATTTATCTTCAATCCTGGCCTCAAAACAGTAAAGCTGGAATTTTGTATGACAGGTAGTCTCTTCATCTATGCTTAAGAAAAGGATCGTATCATTGGCGTATTGCAAATGTGTCAGTCCCCATTCTACTAAGTTAGGCACCAAACCTTTGATCGCTCCACTGTTTTTTTGCTCTATCCAGCATTACCGATAGGGTATCCCCCACCAGATTGAAAAGAAGTGATGAGAGAGGGTCTCCCTATCTAAGCCCCTTGAAAGTCTTAAAAAAAGTACCAGGCCTACCATTGATAAGAATTCCTACTCTGCCACCCTCTATAACTTACTACCTAAGTGCTCTACATTGGTTATACTTAGGTGTATATTTGAAGAGAAGGAAGAGACACTGCTACAGAATGGCGACATCAGAAAAGTAATGTGCACGAAGGTTCGGATGTCCGAAAGTGATCCCATGAATGTTCGGACGAAGATTCGGACATAAGAAAGTAGTCATAACTCTCAACTCCTTGAAGCTTTGGAGGACCATGAGGACATTTTGGAAAGCTCATCAAGTCCACTTTCCAATGCCTCAATCCCTACCTCATTTGGACATTGCAATTAAAAGTTATGTTTGGATTAGTCAAGACTGCTCAGAAGGTCAACAATCTGTCGTGACAAAATATTGATTCAACTTTCCATGCAAAATTGTATCAATCTACAATGTTTTGTGGCGCATGGCATACGTTGTTGGAAAGCTCTTGGAGTCTAGTTTCACAACCAAGAAACGGTTCATCATTTGGACTTTCCAATAAGAAGTTATGGTCAGTTTATTAGAAACTACTCTGGAGACCAATAGTCACGCGAAACCACTTCAGCAATCCATTCCAAGGGGCCTCTCACATTGCCTTCCCTTCAGAGACTCTATTTTGTTTTCATACCTATCTAGGAGGGTTATTCCTAGTACAAATATTCCCTACCTCTAAGCAACTTACAACCTTTGATCATTTAATAAACTATATAATATTGTAGGCACACTGCTGAGTGCCTTACTCAACCTTTATTCTTTCTTGTTCTTCTTGGACTTATGAAGTGATTTCTCTAGAATTCCCTACTTCGTGCTCTACGACTTCCATTTGGCTTCACCGTATTGTGTGGATTAGTTCCGGACTGTAGTTCTATGGTCGCTTGTAGATCGAGTCGAAATCTTCGTGGTTTCGGTGTCTCTCTCCCCGTCACTTGATCGCATCCAACCTTTGTCAGGTATAAAGCTAGTTACCCCCGTTGTTCTGTAGCAAATTATCCTTATTCTTTAGCAAGTTATCTTCAATTTTAAATCTAGTGTCGTGAAGATTGAGCCACCATTGTACCGATTCATATTAGTACCTATCACAGACTGGGTTGACCCGGTGCTCGACTGGGTGGTCTCTTTTGGAATCTAGGAGAGTGAATCTCCTTGAGTCTGCCTGATCTCTACCATATTGATGATGGGAGTAGGATGATTGACATCAGGTAGACCTAACAAGTATAGATATGAAACATGGTCGTGCTCAGCAGAATCCACGAACAAATGCGAGATATGATGCGTGTATACAGAAGCTGCTAAAACGACCTAGATTTTTCCAAAAAGGGAAAAATCCACAGATTCGAATTATAATGTGATAATTCAAAAATTGAACCATCTCATTATCATATATCAGCTGTTATCATAGTCATACATCGTGAGAAACAAAATTACAACACATTTACTTTACAACTCTTGGTCGACAAGCCTATTACATCGTTTTTCTAGCGGAAACACACACGGGTCTTTATCAGAGTCGATGTGGCGCGTCAGCGGTGAAGGCTCCTCCTTCACGGGCAATCATCAGAGTCGGCGTAGTTTATCAGCGGGCGTAGTCTTCATCTTTGAACCAAACTTGAGCGCAGGAGCGAGACCACCTAATCCTTCTATTCTTCGTAGTTATCGTCATAGACCACGTTCAAAACCTGCTAAACAATTTTCAATATGATTTGTACTGGCCACTGGCTCCCACCCTATGCTTTTGCGTAAGCTTTGTGGTAGGTGGAAATGCAAAAGGTATATCAAAAAGGCCTATATATAAGGCTGTAGTCTTTCCTATGCAAGTTCATCAATATTTTATAATAATAATTCATCAAGTTTTATTCCATCTCATCCACACATCCATCCATCCATCCCATCACACACACCTTACCACACTCTCACTCTCTAGGCGGCAAGTACGACTCCCGCTCGTGCCTTGCCTCAACGGCCAACGCCGGATCCAACACAAACCCAGGGGAATGTAGAAGGGACTCCTCTCTCTAGTCAAGTGAAGCGGAAACATAGGAAAGGTCCATAGCCGAAAAGACGGCATATGTATCGATCGATCAACCAGAAACTCTGCAGAGGTTTGCACTAACCACAAGATCACCATCATCAGTGGTGCGCCCCACCTAGGCTGATGCCGGGCTGCCTTCCAACTAAGTACGATGCCACCCTACCACTCAGAACTGGGACCATACCGGAGTACCACCGGTACGCTGAGACTGTGAGGCGTAGTACCGGGCCCCCAAAGGTCACTACGCTATCTTAGGAGGGTGTGGGTCCTCATGCCCGTACCTCCCTACACTATCTACCAACAACCTAGTAGTAGTGGCACCACCCTAACTGGTCGTACATCCGTCTCCTCCCCATAAGAGCGAGTGGGGTGCAAGGCTTCCTACGAACCGGTTCTCAGAACATCTCAGTCCTTAGGGTGACCGAACAGGACATCTTCACGAGGGGCCAACCGATGCTCCGCTCGATGGGACATCCGGCTACCCCGTGCTAAACAACACCTCCCATCCTGGTGCTTCGTCCCACGAAGACACTCCACTCCGGGACCTCTCCCTGTCACATGTACCCGCCACAGGTATCTCTCGTGGAGAATGCCCAGGTAGCATTCTCCGGCAAGACTTGTCCCAAGACTCGTCGTAGATCCTGCTCGGTCGACTCAACGCTCACCACACACCCAAGACACACGCCAAGATCTCCCCAAATCCATTACCATCTCATTATCCATTTATTGGCACCACGTGCCTTATCCACTCACATCCAATCTCCCACATTGCATCACATCACAGATATAATGCGTAGTAGAAGCAGTAGCAAGTAGTATGCAAGCATCTAACCTAACAACGGGTGTGCGAGGGTTATAGGTTGCAACAAGGCAATGGCTCACAAGCATTTCTACCATGCAACCTATCTCAGCTCATTTGCATAAAAGTAAAGCACTAGCATCTACAGTATTGCATGTCTAATAGGATTCTATGAGGTTGGGTGGGACGTGGCACCTGTTGAATGTCATTCCCAAGATCCTCAGTGCACTTGTAGTTGTTCTCATCCGAGATCCTCCTTTCCGCATGTCCTCCCTCCAACGGGTCCTGATCCGATCAAAGCTAACCCCAAAGCGACTACCTCGTAAGCGACAAACAAGGCGAAACAATTAGACCGCTAGACCTAGAAGGACTGCGAAAAGAGGCGACAAAACACTGAAGAACGACCGCACTAAAAGAGCAATGAAAGGATAACGGCTTAGCCCTCTTGGCAGATGTCCGATCCCTGGGCTAAAAGAAACGGGAATGGCTGTTCACTAAGTACAAGTCGGAGTCTTAGCCTAGCCGGTACTTCCCGGGTCAACTGAGTCAACCTATACGGCTTTAATAAATGGCTTAGACTCTAATTCTAAGCAAACACCATAGCTTACAGTCTTTCGATCCAAGTGTCATAGAGATCGACAGGAATCGAAAAGACTATGAGCACGAGAAGTTCCGGTCTCTCTCAATCCATACGTCATTGTAGTTGGCGAGAGCTAAGAGAGGGTGGAACAAAGAGAGAATAAAAGGGGAGTGGTCTACTTCTTCCCATCCACTCGCCATGGTAAGAGACGGGGAATCAGAAAGAGTGACACACAAGAACACAAGTGCTCAAACTACTTGTAGGGTACCACGACCTAGGTACACTAAATGCACTAAGACATCCCTAGGGTTCTTAGCAGTGCGGTTGTCACCGCGAGAACCAAGGAAATGCTATGGTCGATTAGGTACAAGCATACAAGAGTTTAAGCACAAAGAACCAAAAGGCGGGAAAAGACACGGGTTTCACTTTCCATTGATCCACTTGCCATAGCAACGACAGGAATCGCGGGATTGGAAACAAAACATCAAACAAGCAGAAGGGGGGCTCAATCCACATCTTACTGGATCGACGGGGTTTGAGAACAAGAGAGAAGAAGAAGAATGGAGTCCACGTTCTTTCGACCCAACTCATCATGGAACGAACGACGGTTGGATAAAAAGTGATATGACCCCACGATCCAACGAGTAGGGTACCACAACTGTGCAACTAAATTGGCACGAGGCTATTCCTAAGGCCCGTAGCGATGCGGTTGTCACCACTAGGTCCGAGGGAATGCTCTAGTCAGGATGGTACAAGCATACGAGGTGGTTAGGATAAACACCCGAGAAATGGGGTAAAGCCCGATGGTCATGGCAAGGTGGACTTGCGGCCATGAGCTTCACCTAACAAGTTGGCTTCCGACTGTTCTACAAGGGTTGCTCCTAATCTGTATCCCACTAGACTAGATCACAGAGAACTCGAAGGTGCGGGTAAGAACCGCGTCGGTGACGACAATGAGTCCACGATGGCCATGTCTGAGGGACGGGAATAGGAGCTAACGAGCGTAGCGTGACGAAGTCAACTAAACACGGGGAAATGAGTTACGCTCGGCATCGCGATCACGGCGGGATGTACCCACGATCGAAATGATCAAACGTATTTGAAAGGTCCTAATATGGCTAGAGGGGGGGGGTGAATAGCCTATTTAAAAATTCTACAAACTCACTAGAGCAAGAGGTTAGTAAATAACAAAGCAAAGCTTTTTGCTCTAGCTCTAAATAGGGGTTTGCAAGCCACCTATCCAACACATCTAGTTGATATAATTACTAGGCACACAAGAGCTATGTCACTACTTACTCTAGAAAGCTACCTAAAGTTTCTATACAAGTAAGTAAGCTACTCTAGTTTGCGGGAATGTAAAAGAGATGGTTTGAACTTTATACCGCCGCATAGAGGGGACGAACCAATCAATAATATGAAGTCCAATCACGGGGAGAAATCCAATGAACAATCACAATGGAGACACACAATTTTTCTCCCGAGGTTCACGTGCTTGCCGGCACGCTACGTCCCCGTTGTGTCGACCAACACTTGGTGGTTCGGTGGCTAAGAGGTGTAGCACAAACCTCGTCCTCACTAGGACACCACAAGAACCTACCCACAAGTGAGGTAGCTCAATGACACGAGCAATCCACTAATGTTGCCTTTGGCTCTCCGCCGAGGTAGGCACAAACCTCTCACAATCACCGGGAGATGGCCACGAACAATCACCAACTCGTGCCAATCCTCCTCCGCTGCTCCAAGCCGTCTAGGTGGCGGCAACCACCTAGAGTAACAAGAAAACCGCAGCTAGAACGATCCCCAAGTGCCACTAGATGCAATCACTCAAGCAAATGCACTTGGAATCACTCCCAATCTCACAAAGATGTTTAATCTATGAAGGAGATGAGTGGGAGGTGTTTGCTTAGGCTCACAAGGATGTCAAGTATGCTAGAATGCCAAGAGAGTAAGCCCCAAGCCAGCCAAACACGTATTTATAGCCCCACAAACAAATAGAGCCGTTGGCTCTTTCACTGGGCGAAATACGGGGCCACCGGACGCTCTTAAAGGGGCACCGGACGCTCAACACCAGCGTCCGGTGCTCCAACGTCAGCCGCGTGTCAGAGTCTAACGGTAACCTGCAGAGCACCGGACGCTGAGCAAGTTAGCACCGGACTCATGCGCAGAGAGCTCCGCAAACTTGCAGGGTCACCGGACGCACCCTTAGCGTCCGGTGCTCACCGGACCCATGCGCAGAGAGGGTCGCAAAACGCCCGCACACCGGACGCGCACCACCGGACGCTCAAGCCAGCGTCCGGTGCCTATCGTCCGGTGCCTTACCCTAGCTGGGCCAGGCAGCCTGCACACCGGACGCTCAGACACAGCGTCCGGTGCCTCTGAGCCAGCGTCCGGTGAGTGTTCCTCAGCGAGAAACACTCCCGCGACTTCTCCAATTTTCCCACCGGCGCAATAGAAAATATGCACTTCATTTTCTCAAAAAGCGCCGAGTATTGAAATCAACCAAGTATAGATTCTCATATCTAAAGCCTTTGAATATTAAGTTTGTGTCATCTACACTTATGATCTCTACATCATCAACTCCAAATATGCATTTGAAACCAAGATCACAAAGTTGAGCTACGGATAGCAAATTGAAGTTCAAACTCTCTACTAGTGGCACATTAGAAATGCTCAAGTCATTGGATATAGCAATTTTACCAAGCCCTTTGACCTTGCCTTTGCCATTGTCACCAAATGTGATACTATCAACACCATTGTCATCATTTGGATTGATTGAATTGAACATTCTTGAATCACCGGTCATGTGTTGTGTGCACCCACTATCAAGCACCCAATGCCTTCCTCCGGCTTTATAGTTTACCTACAAAACAAATCAATGTTTCTTAGGTACCCATACTTATTTGGGTCCTTGGAGGTTAGTGACTAAGCTTTTTGGTACCCAAATGGCCTTCTTCTTTGGACCCACAATTGGTGTACCAACAAACTTAGCATGCACACCCTTCTCACCCTTGGTAAGCACATAACAAGAATCAAAAGGAATGTAAGGTACATTAGCATTTTTCTTGTTCTTGTTCATTTTATTGCAATTAAGCTCTAGGTGCCCAACTTGCTTGCATTTGTTGCAATACCGACCATTGCACTTCACAAAGCTAGGCTTGTGAGTTGCAAAAGCTTTCTTGCCCTTCTTGGGGGTATAGCCTAATCCCTCTTTGTTGAGAGAAAACCTTTGGCTACCCAAGCACTTTAGCAAGCGGGCCTCACCACCATAGGCCTTGCCTAGGGCGTGAGTGAGCTCATCCACCTCTCTCTTGAGAGTCTCATTCTCAACCTTTAGTGAGGTGTCACAAGTGACACTAACACTAGAAGTGGAGGTAGAGTTGGTGGTGGTGGATGAAGACCTACAAGAAGAGTTAGTGGCAACAACAATAGGTGGGTTGGGTGATTCTTTAATTAAGTCACATGTTGTGCCCACATCACATGATACAACAACCTTTTCCTTGTTCTCTTCTAACAACAAGGAGTGAGCTTTCTCAAGCTTGGTGTGAGCTTTGCCAAGCTTTTCATGGGCTTCCACTAGCCTCTCATGATTAGCATTGAGCTCATCAAAGGATTGCTCAAGAGCTTTTAACTTCTTGGCCAATTCTTTGCACTTCTTGTTTTTAGATTGAATGAGAGAATCGGCTTGTTCTAACATGTCCATGAGTTGTTCATTAGTGAATTCATTTTCATCATCACTATCACTATCATGTTCATTTTCACTTTCACTTTCACTCTCTTCATATTGTACCTTGTGGCCCTTGGCCATGAAGCATGAAGGAGTGTCGAAGAGTGATGGCTTGTTGTTGATAGCAATGCTAGCAAGTGCCTTTTTCTTGGATGCTTTGTCATCATCACTTGAATCATCGTCCGAAGAGGCATCACTATCCCATGTCACAACATAGGATCCACCCTTCTTCTTCTTTTTGAAAACCATCTTCTTCTCTTTCTTTTCTTTCTTCTCCTTCTTGTTCTTCTTGTCATGCTCATCATTGTCACTATTGTAAGGACAATCCGCCACAATATGATCGGGGCTCTTGCACTTATAGCATAGCCTCACATGCTCTTTGTTCTTGGAGTTGTCCCTTCTCTTTCTTGTATGGTAGCCCTTCTTCTTCATCATCTTGCCAAACTTGCGGACAAAGAGTGCTAGTGCTTCATCATCACTATCATCATTGGAGCACTCCTCATCACTTGATTCTTCTTTCTTGGCCTTGCCCTTGTTTTTGCTCTTGGATGAAGAGCTAGCTTTGAATGCTACACTCTTCTTCTTCTTGTCATCATCATCATCATTGTCATTGTATTGATCTTCGGTCATGACATCTCCAAGTACCTCATTGGGAGATACACCGGTCAATCCTCCTCTAAAGATGATTGTTCTCAATGTCTTGAACCTCTTGGGCAAGCACATCAAGAACTTGTGAATGAAATCCTCATCCTTCACTTTCTCACCAAGGCCCTTGAGATCATTGATGATGACTTGGAGCCTATAGAACATCTCCGGTATAGACTCATCATCCTTCATCTTGAAGTTGGATAGCTTGTCCTTGAGCATATACAATTTGGCACTTTTTACCGTTGTAGTGCCCTCATATGTTTCTTCTAGTCTTGTCCACACTTCACTTGCCTTCTCAAGATATTTGACTTGTTCAAACACCTTTGAATCAATGCCATTATAAATTGTGTTGAGAGCCAGGGTGTTACATTGCTTGTTTGCTCTCTCATTGTCGGTGGGGTTGGCGGGGTCAAGGATCACAAAGTCATTCTCCGTAACTTCCCACACTCTATCATTGATTGATCCAAGGTACATCTTCATTTTTCTC
This sequence comes from Sorghum bicolor, assembly GCF_000003195.3. Classification (NCBI taxonomy): domain Eukaryota; kingdom Viridiplantae; phylum Streptophyta; class Magnoliopsida; order Poales; family Poaceae; genus Sorghum; species Sorghum bicolor. The sequence goes on along the minus strand of NC_012873.2, from coordinate 12,664,005 downwards.
TTCCAATAGTCAAAGGAACTTGTGCCATCGAAGAACGGTGGTTTGCCCCCAACATGGTTGAACACTATTTGAGCCATAATTTGAGCACCGAGGTTGTTAAGCCTTCACAAACGGTGACCACGGCTCTGATACCACTTGAAAGGTCCTAATATGGCTAGAGGGGGGTGAATAGCCTATTTAAAAATTCTACAAACTCACTAGAGCAAGAGGTTAGTAAATAACAAAGCGAAGCTTTTTGCTCTAGCTCTAAAGAGGGGTTTGCAAGCCACCTATCCAACACATCTAGTTGATATAATTACTAGGCACACAAGAGCTATGTCACTACTTACTCTAGAAAGCTACCTAAAGTTTCTATACAAGTAAGTAAGCTACTCTAGTTTGCGGGAATGTAAAAGAGATGGTTTGAACTTTATACTGCCGCGTAGAGGGGACGAACCAATCAATAATATGAAGTCCAATCACCGGGAGAAATCCAATGAACAATCACAATGGAGACACACAATTTTTCTCCCGAGGTTCACGTGCTTGCCGGCACGCTACGTCCACGTTGTGTCGACACTTGGTGGTTCGGTGGCTAAGAGGTGTAGCACAAACCTCGTCCTCACTAGGACACCACAAGAACCTACCCACAAGTGAGGTAGCTCAATGACACGAGCAATCCACTAATGTTGCCTTTGGCTCTCCGCCGAGGTAGGCACAAACCTCTCACAATCACCGGGAGATGGCCACGAACAATCACCAACTCGTGCCAATCCTCCTCCGCTGCTCCAAGCCGTCTAAGTGGTGGCAACCACCTAGAGTAACAAGAAAACCGCAGCTAGAACGATCCCCAAGTGCCACTAGATGCAATCACTCAAGCAAATGCACTTGGAATCACTCCCAATCTCACAAAGATGTTTAATCTATGAAGGAGATGAGTGGGAGGTGTTTGCTTAGGCTCACAAGGATGTCAAGTATGCTAGAATGCCAAGAGAGTAAGCCCCAAGCCAGCCAAACACGTATTTATAGCCCCTCAAACAAATAGAGCCGTTGGCTCTTTCACTGGGCGAAATACGGGGCCACCGGACGCTTTTAAAGGGGCACCGGACGCTCAACACCAGCGTCTGGTGCTCCAACGTCAGCCGCGTGTCAGAGTCTAACGGTAACCTGCAGAGCACCGGACGCTGAGCAAGTTAGCACCGGACGCGTCCGGTGCACACCGGACTCATGCGCAGAGAGCTCCGCAAACTTGCAGGGTCACCGGACGCACCCTTAGCGTCCGGTGCTCACCGGACCCATGCGCAGAGAGGGTCGCAAAACGCCCGCACACCGGACGCGCACCACCGGACGCTCAAGCCAGCGTCCGGTGCCTATCGTCCGGTGCCTTACCCTAGCTGGGCCAGGCAGCCTGCACACCGGTCGCTCAGACACAGCGTCCGGTGCCTCTGAGCCAGCGTCCGGTGAGTGTTCCTCAGCGAGAAACACTCCCGCGACTTCTCCAATTTTCCCACCGGCGCAATAGAAAATATGCACTTCATTTTCTCAAAAAGCGCCGAATCCCGCCGAGCTTGCCCTTGAAACTCCACCTCCTTCTCAAAGTGTGCCAACACCACAACGTGTGTACCAACGAGCGTGCACGTGTGTTAGCATTTTCACAATCATTTTCTTTGAAGGAGTTAAGTTAGCTCACTAGGTTCTAAATGCATGCACATGAACAATAACACCTAGTGGCACTTGATAACCGCTTAGCCAAAGAATTCCCCTCTTTATAGTACGGCTATCTATCCTAAATGTGATCACACCCTCTATGGTGTCTTGATCACCAAAACCAAAACCCTAAGCAATACCTTTGCCTTGATCTCCATAGGGTTTTGTTTTTCTCTTTCTTCTTTTCCAAGTTGAGCACTTGATCACCTTGTGGTCATCACCATCATCACCATGATCATCTCTTGCTCCATCACTTGGCATGTACCAACCTCATTAAGTCTACACACACTTAGCATAGAGGTTAGTACTAGGGTTTCATCAATTATCCAAAACCAAACTAGGGCTTTCAGTATTATGATCCCCCGACCGGCTCGAAGGCACGATCCAAAGCGACAAGAACCACACACAACCCGCAAGAACCACAACTTGACAAACGACCAAACAACAACACCAACACGACGATAACTCGGAGTAGCACATACGTCCATAGCACAAGAGATAGAAATGGATAGATAGGTAAATAGACCGGCACGAAGGCACGGCACACGCATGGATATAGGTAAAGATAGGTCATGCAACAAGTATAGACGATGATATAGATGACAACTATCAAGTATGTACAAAGGTACAAGAAAGGACAAGGGTTTTGCCGACGTCGGAGACGATGTCGGCTAGGTTCAAGGTTTGACCTTGCTATTGAACGAAGATCTGCTGCGGGCTTGCTGCTGCTCTTGGCTGGCTTCTGCTCGCTGCGGCTCGGCCGGTGTCGGCGTCTAGACTCGCGGTCTAGGCACTAACAAGTATAAATCTGCGTGACTGACCAAGCTTGGATGGTGATGCAAGTGAGACACAGAGGGTTTATACTGGTTCGGGCTAAGAATGCCCTACGTCCAGTGTAGCGGTGGATTCTGTATAACCTTGCACCCAAAGGTGCTTGCAGTAGGGGGTACAAGCTGGTTGCGAGAGAGGGCTAAGTCCCAGGTCTCGGCTTGGTGTGGACAGAGTGCGGGTTGTTGCTCTGTGAAAGAGTGTTGTGTGCGTGTGTTCTGGACCTGTCCTTAGTTGCGAACCCTGGCTCCCCTTTTATAGCCTCAAAGGAAGACCAGGTATTTACATGAGTAGATTTCTCTTATTGAATGGTAAAACCACAGTCCCGACCCTGTTGAGGCTGGTCCACCTCGTCCTTGAGGGATGGTTGACAGCATGGCTGTTCCTGTAGAGGGTTACCGAGTCCTGTAGGGGTCGCGGGGGTCGGATCGCTAGTACTGCTGCATATCCTGTCAACAGTGAGAAATGACCGCAAACAGTGGTGCTGATTTACCTCACCCATTCCCTTTCTACTGTGCGGTAGTGTGCTACAGTGAACAGGGGTAAGGGTGTATAGTGACAGAGGTAAGGCCACAGTGACCGGGGTGGTTGAAACAGTCGTCGCCTTGCCCTGCCGCGTTATGGGGACCGTCGCGTCTGTCATGTCGCGGGAAGTCTTGTTGCCCAGGTGGAGTGGGGTCCGGCACCCGAGCCAAGACGGGATCGGGCGAAACAGAGCTTGCGTCCGAGACCCTGAGAGGTCGGGCGAGTCGGAACTGGCGTCCGAGGCCCTGGGGGGTCGGGCGAGTCGGAACTGGCGTCCGAGGCCCTGAGGGGTCGGTCGAGTCGGAACCTGCGTCCGAGGCCCTGAGAGGTCGGGCGAGTCGGAACTGGCGTCCGAGGCCCTGAGGGGTCGGGCGAGTCGGAACTTGCGCCCGAAGCCCTGAGGGGTCGGGCGAGTCGGAACTTGCGTCCGAGGCCCTGATGATTGTAATTAGTATGTTTCTTCGCGTTTTTTGTTGCTCTGATTTGGGTATCCCTTATTATGGTACCCAACAGTAGCCCCCGAGCCTCTGAAGAGGTGAGGTCACCTCTTTAGGGGTTCTTTCCCCATGGACTGTAGTTGACTCGGAGCCTTTTGCTGTTGCCGGGGGGTGCGCGCGAGCGCACCCGCCGGGTGTAGCCCCCGAGCCTTTTGGAGGAATGGTGTTATTCCTTCAAAGGCTTTCTCCCCTTAGCATCTTTAGTCTGGAGTGTTTTAAGGGATAGGTTGCGTGTTCTTTACACGTAGTGCCTGTTCCCATGGTGCGAGGAAGTCCCCGAGCCCTTTCCCCGCAAGGGTCGATCAGGTTCTTTCTCGTCTTGTAATTACGTCCCTCATTCTTCCTTTCGCTCGGAGGAGGGGTGGGTCATGCCGTACTACCCTCGATGGGCGAGTGACGACGCTTCCCGGGAGCTACAGGCGGGTAGATCCGAGTGGATGTCCGAGTCCCGTTCGATAGGGGTCGGCTAGTAGCCTTATGGGCACATCTCAAAAAGTACCTGAGGGCAGTCACGGTGGATGTCGGAACCGTTCGCTAGGTCCCGAGGGCTCGGCGCCTCCCTCGATGGGATCCCACTCTCGTGACACCCGCATGGGTCTCGGATATGACTTGCAAAGATGCGCCGACTCCCTGTAGGGTTCGGACCTTGGCCTCTATTGTGCTCATCTCCAGTCATTCCTCACTCAGTTATCCTGAGGCGACTGTTCGAACCTGTGTCGCAGTTCCGTCTCGCAACCTCTGGAACGTAGGTGGCCATGGCCTGGGGATTTTGGGCCTTGAAAGGCTCTCTTCAGACTCGTTCTTTCGCGTCGGGGTCGGGCGAGACGGAATCTGACGCCCGACGGAGACCTCCATGCGACGCTTGGTCAGCGGGGGGTCGGGCGCCGCGTCTCTTGGAAGGAACCGCCCTGTCATAACTTTTCAGGGCGCTCCTTTTGAGGCGCGGCGCGTGGGGACTCGAAACGGCTGTGCCGTCTCGCCTCGGTTTGGACGGGACGTTTCGCCTGCGAATTTAATGCGTGCGTGCGGCGGGCGCGGGAATCGGAGGGAGTTGGCGCTTCGAGTTTTTCACCTGAGTGGGCGACGGTTGCTCTCTTTCTCTCTCTCTTGGCCTTCCTCGCAGGGGCGTGGTCGTGGCTCGCCCCCTTCTATAAAAGCGGCTACTGGGGGCTTGATTTCTTTCCTCTCGCTCCTGCGCCACCAAGCTTTTGCCTCCTACTCTTCCTTACGCCGCCGTCCCTTCCACCTCCATCGCACAGACTTTCCTCTTCTTCCCAGAGCCATGGCCGGCGTCGAGGCGTGGCCGCCTAGCAACGTGACCAAGTCCGCGATGGAGGCGCGCGTGAAGGCCGGGATCCTCCGTCCTCTCAAGGACGTCGGGTTCCCGGAATGGATTGTTCCCTCGGCGAACGACAGGGAGCCAAACCCGCCGCCGGGCTATGTGGCGTGCTTCCTGTCGTTGCTAGACCGGGGGTTCGGAGTTCCAGCCGGCCGCCTGATCAGGGCCATCCTCCACCACTACGAGGTGGAGTTGCATAACCTGAACCCGAACTCGGTGATGCAGGCTGCCGTCTTCACCACGGTCTGCGAGGGGTTCCTGGAGGTTCCGGTCAACTGGAATCTCTGGCTCCACCTCTTCAAGGCGGAGATGTCGGCTCGTTACGTGGGGAAGGAGAAATTCCCCCTGCGGGCCGGCGGCTGCACGCTGCAGCTTCGTCAGCAGCGGGCCGGGCTGTACATATGGAGCTCGATGCCTTCGTCGAACCGGGGGTGGCAGAGCGGGTGGTTCTACCTCCGGAACGACGGCAGCTTGCTCCCGAAGTACTCCGGGAAGATGGTGACGGAGGTTCCCATGAAGTGGGCGTGGGGTGCCCCGTCAGAGGAGCAGAAGAGGCTTGCCCCGCTTCTCGTGGGGCTTCAAAAGTTGAGAGATGCCGAAGTCACTGCGGCCACGGTGGCAATCGCCTTCCACAAGAGGAGTTTGCTTCCGCTGGCGCAGCGACGAGTGCCCATGTTCGAGATGACCCGGGGGGTCCCCTGGGCAGGGACAAGGATGTTGGCCAAGCCGATTTCGGCCTCGGACATCACCGCCCGGGTCGAAAAGACGACGCACCCAGAGATGAAGAATTCCCGGGTGTTGTCGATGCGCCCTGAAAAGGGCTACATTTCCCTGGTAAGTATGGATTTTTTGTGCCTTCTTTTCGTTTCCTTCTCGCCATGTCCTTGACTCCCGATCATTCGCAGAGGATGGGGGTCGTCTAGGACTCCCTACCCCCTGTCCCAGAGGACAAGGTGATCCGGGCCCAGAATCGGGCTCGGAACGAGGAGCAGAAGAAGGCCAAGGAGGACAAGAAGGCCAAGGCAGCGCGGAAAGCGCAGCGGCGGGAGATCTCCGCCAAGAATCATCGCGAAGCCGAGAAGGCAGGGGTCGCCCCGCCTCCGTCTCCCGAGACTTCGGTCTCGGAGATAGAGGGCGGAGGAGACAGCACCAACTGGCTCGACGAGCTTGCGGAGGAGGATGACGTTATCCCTCCAGCCGGCGGGGGGATCGAGGCCCCGGAGGGGTCGCGGGCCCGAGGGGGGTCGGAGGCCCGAGGTGGGTCGGAGGCCCCCCAGGGGACCCAAGTGCTGGGGAGCGGACAGGCCGCCCCCCACATCATTGTGGATGATGAGGATGGCGCCCCTCGTGAGGGTTCGGCCCCGGTGGGCCCTCAAGAAGGGGAGATGGCGTCGGAGGTCGGATCCGAGGCGCTACCTCAACCGGTAGGGCCAGAGGCTCCGGCCAAGCCCGCCCCAGCGACCGGGGTGGGAACTGATGCCTCGGTGGAGGCGTCGCAGGCTGAGACCGCCGCGGTATCTCCTGTGTCGTCGGCAGGCGAGGCCGGGGTCGGACCGGCGGCCCCTGGCGCCGCGGGAGGCCCCTTAGGAGCTCCGAGCTCCCAGAAGAAGTCTGCTCCCCGAGGGAGGTACGCATGGGATTTCTGATTCCTCAGCTGATTTTTTGTTTTTCTCTTTCTTCTAACTTGATGTTGTTCCCCCAGCCGTAAGCAGAAGGCGCCTTCGGTGGCGCTGGCCCCGCTGAAAGCGGTGAAGAGGGGGGCTCAGTCAACTCCCGGGTCGGCTAGGCCCGTGTCTCCACCGCCTCCAGACTTCGAGGAGGGAGGGCACCACCCGGGGCAAGACAAAGGGGCACCGAAGCCCCAAGGACCAGAGGACGCTGACCTCGAAGGCGCGGCCCGTCCTTCGTGCGCTGAGGAGGGGCGAGCCATCGTGGTGTCCAGCGCGGCGCCCGAGGCCCCCGCGGCGGGGAGGGAGGAGGAAACCGGATGGGGCAAGAGCCCCGTAATCTGGCCCAACCTTGGCGATGCTGAGGGGGGAGCCAGATTTGTCCCGGACGACCCGTCAGAGAGTTACCTCTGGCAGGGTCTGGATGCGTGTGGACGCGCCGGTGTCGAGGCCCTCAACCGAGCTACCCAGCTTGTGGGTCGTGACATGTTTAATTTGGCTCAGGTGAGATTTTTATCCGTGTTATAAAGTAGTTTTGTGCTTACCTTTGCGGTACTAACCCCCTGTGTGACTTCTGATCTTGCAGGCGCTCAAGGCTACCTCCCAGGAGAAATCGGTATTTCTACGTCGGGAGAAGGATGCTTGGGCGTCCTTTGAGAAGGAGAGGGCTGCCAGGGAGGCGGCCGAGGGGGAGCTCGCGAAGGAGTGCGAGATTTCTGCCGATCTTCGGCAGAAGTGCTCAGCACTAGCTACCGAGGCTCGGGAGGCTCGAGACAAGGTCTCCCCCCTGGAGGAGAGGATCGGGGCCCTCACGCAAGAGTCTGAGGCGCAGAAAGCGGCGGCTGAGGGGTACAAGGGCGAGGTCGCTCGGCTTGAAGCTTTGCTCGCTGAGAAAGACCTCGCCTTGAACCAAGCTCAGACCGACCTGGTCGGGGCTCTGAGCCAGGTGTCCCGCTGGCATCAGAGCTCGGCCGAGTACGAGAAGCGTGCCAAGGGTAGGACTTGCGCCCTTTTTCCTTAGACGCCTTTGTACTTTTGAGTTAGCTTTTCCTGACATCTCGTTTCTTGTTCTGTTCTTTGATCAGAATTGGAGGTGAAGGTGGTCGAGGCGACCTCTACTGCCGAGGCCTTGAAAAAGTCCCTCGACGCTGAGGCTTCGGACCGCTCGGCTCTTGAGGCCGTGGTCACCTCGGCGTGTGAGGGGCTCGGGGTATCGGTGTCGGGGTCGTCGCTGCGCAGTCGGGTCGAGGCCCTTTACTCCCGGGCTGGGGAGAGGATGAGGGAGGCGCTCCACACCGGGGTGAAAAAGGCCCTGGCGGTGGTGAGCTCTCACTATGCCGGCATTGATTTGCCGGCGGTTTGTGAGGGCTACGTCCTCCCTGACGACGAAACAGAAGCCCAGGAGGAGGTGCAGAGGCTCGATGATGCCGCGGCTGTCCCTGGAGACGCCTTGGCCGCCTTTTTTGATGATGAGGCGGAGCTTCCCCCCCTCGGGGCTCAAGGACCTGAGTAGATAGGGCAATAGGATTCTTAGTTTTTCTTTTCTTTTTGTGGGTGTTGAGGCCGGTGGGCCTTGTAGCATATATATATAATGCTAATGTTGAATGTAAATATAACTGCTCTTTTTGGGCCTTTTCCCTAAGTATCTTATTTCCTTTCTCTTTATACCGATCCGACCTCGGCAGCGCGGGGTCGGGTGAGCTACTTAGAGTTATCGCGCAAGTCGGAGTCCGCAAGCCTAAGTGTTTTTCCTTTTTCCTTAGTAACTCCTGGAAGCCCGAATTCGTTCCCAAATCTAAGGTGAGTTGAGGTGGTCTTCGCTCGTGAGCGCGGATCCTTCCTCGGGCTCATGCCTTAAGATTTAGGGGACGGATTCTCAGTTTCTTGAGTCTTTTTAGGAAGGAGGAGGAAGACCTTGGGTCGGGGTTCTTTTAACTTGTGCGAAAAAAGAAAAAGATTCAGAGTCGACATTGGGGGTTCCCCCCATGTAGCCCCCGAGGGAGGTTCGGACTCTGCTCGGCAGGTCCGAGGCTCCCTGACACCTTAAACTTTGATTTATTCCTTGGAGGCAATGGATGAGCAAAGAAATTTTTACAAAGCTTTAAGAGAAAAAGCGACGTAGCTGTTCTATGTTCCATGCGTTTTTGAAGACCTCCCCTGCTTCATTGGCGAGCTTGTAGGTCCCGGGTCGGAGGACTTCGGCGATGACGTAGGGTCCTTCCCAGGGAGGTGTGAACTTGTGACGACCCTTGTTGCTCTGTCTGAGCCTTAGCACCAAGTCGCCGACTTGAAATGCTCGGCCTCGGATCCGCCGCGCATGGTATCGGCGGAGGGCCTGCTGGTACTTGGCGGAGTGCAGGAGGGCTACGTCCCTGGCTTCGTCGAGCTGGTCCAGCGCGTCTTCTTGGAACGTCTTGCCGCTGTTTTCATCGTAGGCTTGTACCCTTGGAGACCCGTACTCCAGGTCAGTGGGGAGGACGGCTTCCGACCCATAGACCATGAAGAACGGGGTGAAGCCCGTGGCTCGGCTTCGGGAGGTTCTCAGACTCCAGACGACGGCCGGTAGCTGTTTGAGCCACCTTTTCCCAAACTTGGCGGAGGCGTGTGCGCTCTTCTTCGAGCCTGGCCTCCAGCTCATCGAGCTGTGCGAGGTTAGGATGATGTCCCCCAGCGGGGGCAGATGCTACCCCACGGGCTCCGGGATTGGTTCCAGGAGTTGGATTGGGAGGTGGAGTTGCGTCCTCTTGCCTAGAGGGCCCTGCGTCCCCGTGGGCGCTATGCGGCGTGCCTCCGACTTCTATGTTGAAGCATTCTCGTGACGGGTCGTAGCTTTCGTCGTCGGAGTCGGAGTAGCCGAGACAATAGTTGCTGGCCTCCAGGAAACGCATGAAAGTCTTCGGGTCGCCACACCCGGAGAAAGCAGCACCAGCCCACTCGTCGTTGCCCGAGGTGAGGTCCTCTGGGTAGGATGAGACGGGAGGTGTGGAGACGAGATCCAGTGTAGACCTCAAGTGGTGCCCGAGAAGTTCCGCGTACGCACTTAATGAAGTGCTTACGGAAGAGGCGTAGGTAGCGGCGGCATTCCTGAGCCCAAAAGGTAACTCGGGAGGTGCCGCTGCTGCTACTTCATCCGCAGGTGGAGGAGGACGGGACGTCGAGGCCCCTTTGCCCCCCTTGCGGGGGACGGGCGCGGGCCGTGCCTTCCCCTTCGAACGGGGTGGGACGGGTGGCCGCGATGACCCTCTGTTGATCCTGGGAGCGGAGCTTGATGCCCTGCGAGCCCTTCCTCTACCGCCGGTCGGACCGGAGGAGCGGGCGACCTGATGTGGAATATGCGGGGGGAGGACCGGACGGACCCTGGCCTCAGTGGTGGGGTCGGAGATCCTAGATCTTTGACGCCCCCTCCGTGAGCCCCCCGCATGGTGTCCCGAACGTCTCCCACGCGCTGAGTGCGGTGGGATCGGCTCGGGGCTAGGTTCGACGTTGTCACGTGGCGGGAGGAGGATCATGTCGTAGCCGGAACCGAGGGACATGAACTCCAAACTCCCAAACATCATGATGGTGCCGCGACGGAGTGGGTGAAATCCGTCTGCCATCCAAACCTCCCCAGTAGGGACTGGTGAGCGTCGCGCAGAAGGCCCCTACCTGGCGCGCCAACTGTCGGCGTCTAGACTCGCGGTCTAGGCACTAACAGTATAAATCTGCGTGACTGACCAAGCTTTGATGGTGATGCAAGTGAGACACAGAGGGTTTATACTGGTTCGGGCTAAGAATGCCCTACGTCCAGTGTAGCGGTGGATTCTGTATAACCTTGCACCCAAAGGTGCTTGCAGTAGGGGGTACAAGCTGGTTGCGAGAGAGGGCTAAGTCCCAGGTCTCGGCTTGGTGTGGACAGAGTGCGGGTTGTTGCTCTGTGAAAGAGTGTTGTGTGCGTGTGTTCTGGACCTGTCCTTAGTTGCAAACCCTGGCTCCCCTTTTATAGCCTCAAAGGAAGACCAGGTATTTACATGAGTAGATTTCTCTTATTGAATGGTAAAACCACAGTCCCGACCCTGTTGAGGCTGGTCCACCTCGTCCTTGAGGGATGGTTGACAGCATGGCTGTTCCTGTAGAGGGTTACCGAGTCCTGTAGGGGTCGCGGGGGTCGGATCGCTAGTACTGCTGCATATCCTGTCAACAGTGAGAAATGACCGCAAACAGTGGTGCTGATTTACCTCACCCATTCCCTTTCTACTGTGCGGCAGTGTGCTACAGTGAACAGGGGTAAGGGTGTATAGTGACAGAGGTAAGGCCACAGTGACCGGGGTGGTTGAAACAGTCGTCGCCTTGCCCTGCCGCGTTATGGGGACCGTCGCGTCTGTCATGTCGCGGGAAGTCTTGTTGCCCAGGTGGAGTGGGGTCCGGCGCCCGAGCCAAGACGGGATCGGGCGAAACGGAGCTTGCGTCCGAGACCCTGAGAGGTCGGGCGAGTCGGAACTGGCGTCCGAGGCCCTGGGGGGGTCAGGCGAGTCGGAACTGGCGTCCGAGGCCCTGAGGGGTCGGTCGAGTCGGAACCTGCGTCCGAGGCCCTGAGAGGTCGGGCGAGTCGGAACTGGCGTCTGAGGCCCTGAGGGGTCGGGCGAGTCGGAACTTGCGCCCGAAGCCCTGAGGGGTCGGGCGAGTCGGAACTTGCGTCCGAGGCCCTGATGATTGTAATTAGTATGTTTCTTCGCGTTTTTTGTTGCTCTGATTTGGGTATCCCTTATTATGGTACCCAACAGCCGGGAAGGCATCACATCTTTGGCAAAAGCACGACGAGGCCACTGCTTCCCTGCAACAGTGAGAACCATGGCACGAAGGCCGATCTCAGCATGGTGAACGCAGGAAGGGGAAACAAAGGGGTCTTGGGCACTAGTGGCTCACCGGCGGCAGAGGTGGCAGCTTGGCACGATGGTGACCGCGGACTGATGACGCACGGAGCAGAGCACGACACCAACGTTCAGCAAGGCCAGGAAGACATCGCGACGCGGCTCTGGAATAGCTCGACGCGGCGGTGCATGGTGAAGCTCCTACTCGGCGATGGTGGGGCTCGGCGTCGGCGCTCAGCTTGACAGTCGGTGCAGCTCGCGACGTCGCAGAGGGCTTGGCGCGCGGCGTCGATGGCTTCGAGGCGAGGTGCTCGGTGAGGGCGCGGTCACCATGGGGTTGCGGGATCGCGACCGACGTTGCGGACGACGACGTCGTGGTGGAGGGCTCGGAGCAGACCACGGTGAGGACGTCACCGCGGTTCTGCTGCTGCTCGGCGTCGCGGATGGAGCTCGACGGAGAGGGAGGGTGCGACTGTCGTGGGCGTGCTGGGCTCCTGCTCGGTGCGGAAGGCTCGACGCCGAGGAGGGAGCTCGCGGCCTGAAGCAGGGGGTGCGACGAGGAGCTCCGTCGGGGTCGCGACCGTCGTTGCTGCTGCTCGGTGGCGAGGTCCTTGGGCGACGTCATGGCTTGGGGTAGCTCGGCAGCGTTGTGGCGTCCGCGGTCTGACGGCGTCGTAGCGGCGACCGGGGCACGTCGAGGAGCTCCGGTTCGGCATGGCTCGGTGAGGGCACGGAGCTCCTGCTCGGTGTCGGGGTCATGGGGGCGTCAGGGTCGCGGGTGCGTCAGGGCGAGGGCGAGGCCGACACGGCGTGGCGCTGCTTGGGAGCAGAGGAAGAAGGGGAGGGCGGCGGCGCGATTGGGGAAGGGCAAGGAGGAAGACGGCTCGGGTTTTTATAGCACGGTGCCCTAGGGCTCCGAGGGGGCACCGTCCATCCTCGACGTCCGTGCCCAGGGAGGGACACGCGGCGAAAATCCCGAGTGCACGTGGCAGGGAGCAGAGGGGGGCGCGGGCGCTCGTGGCCTTGCCCCCGAGCGGCGGCAGCGGCGGCTTGGCCTGGGGTTAGGAGCATGCTAGGGTTTCCTAGCTGGGGCGTCGTTGTGGGCCAGGTGGGCCTTGGCTGCTGCGCGGGCCGTGGAGTGGGGATGGGGAGCTGGCTAGGCCGCGTGGTTGGAAGGGGGATGGCGCCGGTTGGGCCAGGTCGCGGGCCGAGTGGGATGGGGAGCAGGCTAGCTGGGCCTCGCGGCTGCGCAGTGGAGGGGGAAGGGGTTGTAGGCCGTGCGCGGGGCTGGCAAGGTGGGCCGCGGCTGACTGCTGGGCTAGCAAAGGAAGGAGATAGGAGAGAGGTGCTGGTCCAAGAGAAGAAAAATTATTTTCCACATTCATGACTTAGAGGAATAGAAAGGAAAGCAAAGGGATTTGAAGGAAATTTTGAAAGAAGTTTGAACGAGACTAGAGAAGTTGTCGAAAAAGGATTCAAGAAGAGCTCGAAAAGATTCCCAAGGAGTTGAAAGGGATTCGCTTCGCCTTTGAGATAGGCTCAACGGAGATTCGAGAATACTTTGCTACGAATTTGTGCACTCGAAACCCTAATTAAGACTCAACTCAAAAAAGACTCATGAACGAAAGCACTCGCCTACAAACAAATCTACATGTATGCTACGAATTGTTAGCGGGTTAGGATCGAATTAGACCTAAAACTATATGCTCCACAAGATTACAAGAAAAATTTTAAAAAGCTCGTATTTTTGGTTTTCGTAAAAATCTAGGATGTTACAGCTGCACTCGCCGATCTGTATGGAAAAGCAATGGATCGCTGCTCCATCAAGGCTTCATAGTCCCCCAGCCTCAGGCTGATCGCGGGAACTAGTCGGTGACGAACCATGTGCCCTCAGCAGTTGTGATCACCAGATTTGAACCTAGACGCCTCTTGTGGCTGGTCCAAATAGGTTGGTTGACCTAGTGATGATGGTCGGAGCCATAGCCAACTTTAGCAGATTGATCTCCGGTCAATACCAAGGTAAGGGTCTCAGCTAGGCTCGTGGTGACCCGATCAATGGACTCGATCAGGTTAGAGTCGTCAAGCTACCTCCCGTGGTAGCGAGGAGGTTGGCGACGAGTTCCAAAGAAGGCAATCTCAAAATTGATCCTGTGGTCAAATCTGTCAACATTGATGTAGATTCGGTTGGCACAGGGGAAGCTTGCACCACCTCCATGACTTCGACAACGCCATTAACGCCGGTGGTTCTTCATGTGATGGTCCTAATCATGTTTTTTTATATAAATATAGAGGTATATATATATATTCTTTGGGACGGGTGACTTGATTAAGTAAATTTGATTCACTTTGGTCACCTGTTTGTTTAACAACACATAAAGACATACTCCCTCCATCTCACTAAAAGTATCATTTTTTTTCAGAATTTTTGTTTGACCGTTTATCTTATTCAATTTTTTAAATAAATATTATTTATTTTGTTATGATTTGTTTTGTCAATAAAAATACTTTAGCAATGATTTTTTATTTTACTATTTGTATACAAAAATTGAATAAAACGAACTAATCTGAAAGTAAAAAACGGTTAATGGGTTATTGGGTGAACGAACAAAATGAGTACTCCCTCTGTCTCTGAAAGATGCAACTTCTAGAGTTGTCCTAAATCAAAATTTTAAATCTTTAACTAAATTTATAGAAAAAACTCTAAAATTTATAGTACTAAGTTAATATCATTAGATTTATCATAAAATATATTTTCATAAGATACTCATTTTATGTCATAAATATTGATATTCTTTTTTATAAAGTTAATCAAAATTAAAAAAAATTAACTGACATAAGAGGGAGTAGTTAACAATGACCCGAAGGCTACGCTTTAGCATCATCATCGGTCGTCACCTTGCTTGCCTGCGACTGCGAATCATCAAACGGTTAATGGGTTACTGGGTGACGGACTGACAGGGCGCTATCGTGTGCCCGAGCTGACGGGGATTGGAAAGGTAGAGACAGACCTCTTCAAACGGTTAATTAATGGGTTCTATCAAAAAAAAAAAAAAACGGTTAATGGGTTACTGGGTGACGGGGCGCTATCGTGTGCCCGAGCTGACCGGGACTGGAAAGGTAGAGATTTCAGACCTCTTGTGGAGTCAATCCCGCGACGAGGCCACGAGGGGACCGAAATGGCCTCGTCGTCCTCCTCTGACTCCGGCCGCAACGCCGGAACCCTAGCCTCGCGTACGAGCTCGGCCTTAGCGGCGGCGTCGCTAATCCCGGGGCTCCCGGACGACGTTGCGACTGTCATCCTTTGCCTGCTCACCTTCCCCGACCAGTCCCGCCTCCGCGCCACCTCGCGCGCGTGGTGCTTGCTCCTCTCCGCGGCCACGCTCCTCCCGCTCCGCCGTAGCCTCCGCCTCCCGCGCCGCCACCTTCTCTGCCTCTTCCCCACCGACCCCTCCCTCGCCTCCCCGATCCTGCTCGACCCCGCCGCGCCCACCGCCTGGTGGCCTCTCCCGCCGCTCCCCTGCTCTCCGCAGCTCTACGGGCTCGCTAACTTTGCCGCAATCGCCGTTGGCCGCCACCTCTACGTCCTCGGCGGATCTTGCTTCGACGCCCGCAGCTACCCTTTGGGGCAACCCTCCGCCTCGGCCGCGGTCTACCGGCTCGACCTTGCCAATTCTCGACATTGCTGGGAACGCCTTCCCGACATGCAGCTCCCACGGGGGAGCTTCGCGTGTGCCCACACGCCCAGTGCTGGCGGGCTCCTCGTCGCCGGTGGTGGGTCCCGACACCCCATGTTCCCCTCCAACGGCAGCCGCACCGACAGCACCGAGTGGTATGATGCCACTGCGCAGTCGTGGCACGTTGGTGCCTCGATGCCTCGTGATCGGGCTGGGTGCGTGGGGTTCCTGGCACGCGGAGCAGGGGACGGTGGTGAGGATGAGTTCTGGGTGATGGGTGGATACGACGGGTACACCACGTTGGGAGGCGTGGTGCCAAATGATGTGTACTGCCGGGATGCGGTGGCGCTTGGACTATGGAGTGGTAAGTGGAGGATGATTGGAGACATGTGGGAGGAAGGGGAGAGGAGGCGTCTTGGCCCCATTGCATCTGTATCTGCAGATGATGGAAGAATTACCGAGGTGTTCATGCTAGACGACAATAATGTCTTCAGGTCAGTGGAATTGTCTTTTGCTTTCCTTGCTTGTAATTCTTTGTACACACGTTCCTGTTTATTTTATTTGCTTCAACTTAGTAGTTATTTTCATGATTTTTTTTGTATTTGAGTGATTGCTAAGTAATCTACCTTCCATTTTTACTTCTACTTGCATAGTGTAGACTTTTGTTTTGTGGTTGTCATGCTCCAGTTTAGTTACTAATAGGGTGTTTGGTTTGAGGAATGAGTTAGTCCATCATCTACTCATTCTTCACTTTTTTGTTTGGTTTGTGTAATGAATGATGCATCATCACCTCATTCCTCACAAGATAATAATTAGTACTAGTATGAGGAATGGTGTCATCCCACCAAATTTGAGGAATGGACTCATGATGCATCACCTCATGTAGAATGGAATGGCTCCTCAAACCAAACACACTCTAAATTTCACATGTTCGTTACTGAAGAGGCTGAACCATCTGTTTGATTGTTTACCTTTCTTTTCTATTTGATTGTCTAATAATCAAAGAGTCCAAATTAATCTAATCTAGTGGACATGTGGGGGGCTTGAGGACTGGCAGGGAGCAGCTTCTCACTTTGCTTGGCTCTAATTTTCGCCACTGAGGCGTAGTCTTCCATTATGCTCAGTATCTGATCGTTTTGAGGATGCCCTGCCTTTTGTTTGACAAACTATAATTGAAGAAAAAAATGATATCTTTGTGTTTCTTCCTGTTGTGTTTTAAGATTGTTGTTATCCTGGTGCTTATGATGCAACCGTGTTGTATTGCGGGGGATATCTGCAAACGGAGAATTATGAGCGTTCATTGGAGGAACATGTGAAGCGAACTCTGTTTTGGTTTCTGGATTTTCATTGTCTGGTGGTTCTATTAGTGTGTAGAATGGTGATGTGCGATTTCATAGTTTGTTGTCACCCACTTGTCAAGAAAGACCATTCTGGTATGATCAATTTATTGATGCTTTATATCTTCTCACCTTGAAATTGTCAACTGTTTGCAATGGCAAATTAGTTAAAACTACAGAGCCTATTATCATCTCTTTTTCTTTTTTTTTCCTGAAATTATGAACAGAGCAGTTACATATTATGGATATATGAATCTACTAAATTTGATGATCAGAAGTCAATGTGTACTAGTTCTTATCTAATTTGGATTACTCACAATATTTTTGGTGGCTTTTACATTTTCTTTGGTTCATAATATTGCAGTAAAGTTGTTTATATGGCTCTTTTTTCATGCACAAGTTTCTACATTTGTCTAAGGTGACAGTCCTAGTAAATAATGAACTTAAAATACAAGACCCGAGTTTCATTAACTTGGCCTGTTTCTGTTTACCTTGTCAAGTGCCAGCCACATGCGAAAGAGCCTTTAGCTGCGTTGGTTAGGTGGCTTGAGTAGCACTCCTCTGGTCCTGGGTTAGACTCCCCGTGGGAGCAAATTTTTAGGCTGGGGGTTTAAAATCCCCTCGTCTGTCCCACACCAAAGCACAGGTCTAAGGTCCAGCACCTCGTCTGTCCCACACCAAAGCACAGGTCTAAGGTCCAGCGCCAGTTGTGGTCGTTCTCATATAGGCTACATGCCGCTGTGTATGGGTGGGGCAGGGGTTTGGGGGTTTTCTCAACCTGCATGAGAAGGTCTTCTTTGTAGGTTGAGTTTTTTTTGTGCCAGCCACACAGTGAGATTGTGCCAGGATTCAGGAATTTCATAGTAGCACTAGCATGTCATAAAGCCTTTTTCTGTGGTCAATAAAATGTAGAGGTATAAGTTGCCTTGAGTACCCACCAGTCTCCACTTACGACTCTTGTTTACAGTAGTAACTTACATGTGACTATATAGCTAACATAAGTCTGACAACTTATTTGCTTCTTTGGTGGCCATCAAAATGAATAACCATTTCATCCTTTGGACTGAGTACTGTGTACAGACGTTCACTTCAGTTTACAGATATCTCAATTTCTGTTCAAATATCTGTTATGTGGGTATTACAGATATGGAGTAAGCATGCTGTATTTGTGTTAAGAGCACTCTATATCTGTTCAGATATTTATTACATTGTTCGGTTATTGTTGGTATAGTGTAAGCAAACCGGGTAATTGGCGCATTGATCTGTGTAACAGTCTGCATATAGCTCATCGTAATAAGGTCTTCACTGCAGATTTTTCCTCCTGGTTCTTAGTACATATCCAAAAATATAGATTGGGGGCCTAGTTGTGGTTGGATCCAAGTGTCCTTTAGTATTTTGATAAGTTGGTTGGGGTTTGGAAGGGTGGAGCAAAGAGGCCATGTCAAACTTAGCCACTACCATGGAAGATGGAACCATCAGAGAAAACTTTAAAAGTGAGATAGACAAATAAGAGGGTTGCAAAAAGAGAGTAAAAATAATCACCTTATACAAAAAGATCAACCACGACCTAGATATAAAGATTTTTTATGAAGGTGTTGTTGATATAGTTATCTATGTTTCAGTTTGAACTTCATTGCAAATGTTACGAAATTACAGATTTCAGCGGTTAAACGATAACGTTAACAAAAGCATGTACAAGGCAACATGTCCATGAAAATGTTCACCAAGGGATCAACCTCATGAACGAACAGCGAGTACCAAAAAACCGGCCGCAATACAGGGCTCCTGCCCAAACAGCACGCAGGTCACAAACAGCTGATACCCTCACAACTAACCGACATAAGGAACCAACTGGTGATCATCTTGAGATTGCATCTCCAGGTCCTTGTTGTGGAAGAATAAGGCAATCGTCTTCACAGCTTCCACCCCTTGGATTACCTGCTTCTCCAGATCTTCCTTTAATAGACCTGCCCAGAAAATGATGATAGAGCAAATCATACAAACAATCTTG
This sequence comes from Sorghum bicolor, assembly GCF_000003195.3. Lineage (NCBI taxonomy): Eukaryota > Viridiplantae > Streptophyta > Magnoliopsida > Poales > Poaceae > Sorghum > Sorghum bicolor. Next base: position 12,645,594 of record NC_012873.2, on the reverse strand, counting down.
GTAGGAGATTTAATTCTCTTGTTATCAAAACACAGAACGTTTCCGGTTCTCCAAATCGCCTAGCAAATAGCTGCCAGCCCCATCGCGTGGCAAATCCAATATTGATCAAAATTACCCGGTCTGCAGTTAGACCCAAAAGCATACGCCATTAGACCCAAAAGCATTGCCTGACAAATCCAATATTAATAATGTGCGGCAAGTTCTGTTTGCTTGGCCACATCGACAGCTCCGTCCCTCCACGTCCAGCAGATCGCACCTGGTCACAACACGATGCTTGCGTCCGGAGCTGGATATATGGCTGCACCGATGACAACATCCTCGACCTCGCCATGGAGCCGGATCAGACTGCCCACGATCTCTACGTCGTCATTACTAACCTGTTTCAGGCGAACCAGGAGACCTGTGTCATCGTCCTTAGTCAAGCATTCCACTCTATGACCCAGGGTGATCTCTCCATCGATGCCTACGCCCAATGGATCAAGCAGATGACTGATGCTCTCCTCGACATTGGCCACGCCATCTCTGAGCCTCAGCTTGTGCTCAACCTTCTTCGCGGCCTCAATCTGTGATTTGCCAACACGGCGGACATCATCACCACTTCCGTGGTCCTTCTGTCGTTCATCTCGGCGCACAACACCCTTCAGCTCAAGGAGATTCACCTCGTCAATGACGCCAAGGTCTTCTAAGACACCGCCTTCGCTGCTGTTGGCCCTTCTACGACCACCGCGCCTGCTGCCTGTACCTCCCCCTCCTGCCGCTCCTCCTCCGTCCTGAACCCTAATCGTGGTGGTGGTGGTGGGGGGGGGGGGGGGGTAAGGGCAAAGGTAAGGGCAAGGGTGGCCACAACCAGCAGCAGGAACCTGTGCGTCCCAGGACTTCTCGGGAGGGCGCCCTGGTGTTCAACCAACTGGCCCGTGGGTTTGCATGAACCCGTGGACTGGTCTATCCCCATGGCAGTCTGTGCCACAATGGCGCCCCCAATGGCGCCTCTGCTGCAGGCACATACGGCGTTCGCCCCAACATCTGTGTTCGGCGGCTGGGATCAAGGTGCTCATCGCCTCTCTCAATCAGATGGCGCTGCAGGGAGGTGCGAATGCGAGCCCCCGGGTTCTCGACATAGGAGCGACATCCCACATGTCTTCCAACGACAGTATACTTCTTTCCCGTCTCACTCATTCGTCGTCCTTCATCACAGTTGGCAAAGGGGAATCTATTCCAATTTCTAGTTATGGCACTTCCATTATTCCAATAGCTGATCATAATTTTCAGCTTAATAATGTTCTTGTCGCTCCACATCTTGTTTGCAATTTGTTATGTGTTCGTCCATCAGTTTACTCGCAATAATAACTGTTCTATTGAGTTTGATGCTTTTGGCTTCTCTATCAAGGATCTACAGACTAGGCTTGAGGTTCTGCACTGCCATAGTGGCGGGGAGCTCTACATCCTTCCCCATTCCAGTCCACCTGCTGCCGCATGTCATGTCGCCGCCATTTTATTGTCATTGTGGCACTCCCGTCTTGGTCATCCTGCGCCTGCGGCCATAGATACCCTCAATAAAATTTCAGCTATTTCTTGTAATAATGCGGACCGTGTTGTTTCACACTTGTCAACTTGGCAAACATACACGGCTGCCCTACCCACTCTTCAGCACCTTTTGAACTTGTTCATTGTGATGTTTGGTCATCTCCAATCCTTAGCGTGTCTAGCTTTAAATATTATCTTGTGATTGTTGATGATTATAGTCATTATTGCTGGACGTTCCCTCGTTGGCATAAATCTGAAGCTCATGCACATATTGTTCAATTTGCTAACTATGCTCACACCCAATTCTGCTTACCTGTCAAGTGTTTTTAGGCGGATAACGACACTGAGTTTGTTAACGTTGCCACCTCCACCTTCCTTGGTAGCCACGACATTCTTCTTCGCACCTCTTGCCCTTTTATGTCTACCCCAAACGGCAAAGCTGAGCGGATGTTGTGCATGTTAAACAACATTGTTTGCACCCTTTTGATTCATGCCGCCATACCTCCAGTTTACTGGGCAGAAGCTTTGGCCACTGCTGCTGTTCTCAACCGGCGTCCATCTTCTTCCATCAATAATGGTATTCCCTATCACTTACTATATCATAAGATGCTTGACTACCCCTTGCTTCGTGTCTTTGGCTGTCTTTGCTACCCAAATCAGAGTGCCACGACACCCAATAAACTTGTTCCTCGATCATGAGCTTGTGTGTTCATCGGATATCCCTACTCACAAAAGGGCTATCGATGTCTCGATCTCTCCACTCGCAAAGTGATCGTTTCTCATCACGTCATTTTTTATGAATCTCACTTTCCGTTTGCGGTTGCAAAACCACCTATGGAGTCACTTGATTTTTTTTAATTACAGGATCGATTTTCTACACCTATGCCAGCTACTTCGAATGGCACCTCGGGCCGACCCTTTACTGCCCGGCCGGTCTTCGACGATAGCTATGGCACAGTCTAGTTCTCCAGGCACCTGCGCCTGTCACTATCGACCCTCGCCAGCGGCTGGACCAGCACGTACCGGCTCCTCACTGGCTGCTGCTGGTGTTCTACCACGCCAGGCCAGCATCCTGCCGACCGTCGATCATCCATCAGTACAGTTGGCATCCTCGTCTTGTGCAAGCATCGGCTGCACCTGCTGCACTGTTGGAGTTGCTCAACGCTCCACCGGTCATGGCCTCTCCACCGTCACTAGAGCCGATCGCCACTTCTTCACGCCTCGTGATGCGGCAACAGATTGGCACACTTCCACCTCCGCTGCAGCGTTTGACTTACTCCACCATGCACGCTTCACCAATTCCTGCCAACTATCACAACGCGCTTGCTGATCCTAATTGGCGTGCTGCGATGGTGGATGAGTACAAGGCACTAGTTGCTAATGGCACCTGGCGTCTTGTTCCTCGACCGCCTCGTGCCAACGTCGCCTTCGGCAAGTGGATTTTCAAGCATAAACACCACTCCAACGGCTCTCTTGCTCGCCACAAAGCTCGATGGGTTGTTCGCGGGTTTTCTTAGTGGTATGGCGTTCATGATGAGACCTTCAGTCCGATGTTAAACCAGCAACGATTCGAGTTGTTCTCAGCATTACTGCCTCTCGTGCCTGGCCAATTCATCAGTTGGATGTCAAGAATGTGTTTCTTCATGGTCATCTGAATGAGTTTACTGCCAGTAGGTTTCGTCGATCCGACTGCACCGAATCATGTCTGCTTGCTCTAGAAATCTTTGTATGGGCTCAAGCAAACACCCTGTGCATGGCACCAGCGCTTCACCACCTTCATTCGAACCTTGGGCTTTGTTGCTTTAGTGTCAGATTCATTCCTTTGTGTACAAGGAGGGAACCAGTGTTGCTTACCTATTGCTCTACGTCGATGATATTGTTCTCATAGCATCCTCGATAGCTCTTCTTTAGCAGCTGAGCGCCTTCACTCAGAATTTGCCATGACGAATCTCGAGGATCTTCATCACTTGCTTGGGATTTCTGTCACTCGCTCCGCTGATGGCTTCTTTCTATCTCACTGCCAGTACATAGTGGACCTCCTACAGCGTGCCGGTATGGTTGAGTGTCACTCTACAACTACTCCAGTGGATGCCCGTACGAAGCTCTCAGCTACCGATGGTTCACTTGTTGCGGATCCAACACAGTATCGTAGTCTTTCCGGTGCTCTCCAGTATGTCACCCTAACTCGTCCTGACATTGTCCAACAGGTCTATCTTTTCATGCATGATCCACACAAGCCTCATCTTGCCCTGCTCAAATGGATTTTTGCGATGTCAAGGCCACCATATCCGTTGGTCTTCATCTCAGTGCTGGATTAATTGATACTCTCACTGCTTACTCGGATGCCAATTGGGTTGGCTGTCCTGATTCTCAACGGTCTATGTCGGGCTACTGTGTTTATCTTGGCGATAATCTGGTGTCCTGGTGCTCCAAATGGTAGACTACTGTCTCCCGTTCTAGCGCACAAGCAGAATACCGGGTTGTGGCACATCATGTTGCTGAGACATGTTGGCTTCGTCATCTACTTTAGGAGCTTCATACTCTTACTTCGGTGACGATTGTTTACCGTGACAATGTCAGAGCAATTTATATGACGGGTAACCCTGTTCATCATCGGCGTACGAAGCATATTGAAATTGACATTCACTTTGTTCGCGACAAGGTTGCTCTGGGATAGGTTCGGGTGCTCCATGTCTCGTCATCGCACTAGTTTGTGGACATCATGACCAAAGGGCTGCCTGTACAGTTGTTTACTGAATTTAGGTCCAGTCTTTGCGTCTGAGACTCTCCCGCTGTGACTGCGGGCGGGTATTAGAGATATACATAGATATATACATAGATATGTATAGGCTGATTTGTATTGTACGTAATATACTTGTACTCCAAGCCTATTCGGCTATATATATGAAAGGCCACTCCCCTCATTGGGTGTGCAGTGCATTGTCCCTATCGTTACCTGTCTACACAAGGGCATCACCATGGATTCGGAGAAGGTGGCTGCGTGGAGGCTTGGCCACACCCATGCACAACACGTGCCCTGCTAGTTTCCTGGGTCTTATTGGGTATTATCAGAAGTTCATCGTTGGCTAGGTGGCGTGGCCGACCCATTGATGACATTCCTCAGAGGCCTTCTCATGGTCAGTGGAGGACGTCGCAACCTTCATGGCCCTCAAGCAAGAGCTGATGTTCCCTTCCTGTAGCTGTCCGACTTTGACAGACGTCGGGATGAGGACACCGTGGCTGTGCATGCGCTTCCGGGGCCGCACTTAGCATCTTTGACACCCTGTGAGCTAAACTTTAGTCGGATCTACAGGCCTAAGACCTCTGGAGGTAGCTGGCCGTGGGCACGACCCCGACCAGTTGTCCCTGGTCGATGGTCTGTTGCTCTTCCAGGGCTGTGTCCTTGTCCCCGTCTCCTCTACCCTATGGTGCAATACCTATGAGGTCGGCCATGAGGGGACCTAGAAGACACTTCATCACATGCGTGCCTCCTTCGACAATGCCCATGCCCATTGGCTAGCGCACAACATCATCCGCGGCTGTGTGGTTTGCCAGCGCATCAAGACGGAGCATTTCCATCTGGTAGGTCTTCTGCTGGAGTGACATCACTATGCATTTGTCAAGGGGTTTCCTTGGGTGGGCAACAAGTCAGTCATTCTCAGAGTCATGGATTGCTTCTCTATGGTCCGCTTCTCCATGCTGGCGCACTTGATCGCCTTGAGCCACCCCTTCTCCGCCTGCTCTGTTACATGTTCCTTCTTTGACAACATCATGTGGCTCCACGACATCCCTTGCTCAATTGTGAGTGACCATGACCCAGTCTTCACCGACTTCTAGGAGGTGTTCACGCTAGTGGGGGTCCAGCTCTTGCTACTCAGGCTTCCATCCTCAGATGGACAGACAGTTGGAGGTGACCAATCGCATCATTGTCATGTACCTGCAGTGCTTGGTCGTTGATCGGCCGCGTTCCTAGCCATGATGAGTTCCTTGCTGACGCCTTGTTTAGTTCGCGAAATTTTTTTGGCTTTGGCTACTGTAGCACTTTCGTTTGTATTTGACAATTATTGTCCAATTATGGACTAACTAATCTCAAAAAATCCGTCTCACAAATTACATGCAATTAGTTTTTGTTTTTGTCTATATTTAATACTTCATGCATGTGTCCAAAGATTTGATGTGACAGGGAATCTTGAATTTTTTTGGGAACTAAACCAGGCCTGAGATATGGGACAGGTTGCTGCTGGCCCAGGAGCAGGACAAGAAGCACCGCATGGTGGAGTTTGCTGCGGGAGATTTTGCCTCCAGCCCTCCTTCACAGAATGGTGGCTAGGATCACTCTGGCTTCCTTGTCCAATTTGGGCCCTTGCTTCTTTGGGCCCTGTCCAAGATTGTGCGAGGGTCGTACTGCAGCAGAGGCCACTCGAGGACAAGCTGTTTGTCTGGAAGGATGGAAGTGTTGCGGCCTTGTTCGTGGGCTGGCAATATCACTGACGCTCTAGGCGGCAGCCCAGCCCTCATACTTGGAGGGAGCCACACCGGCGGCATGCTGATCAACATGGTGGCAATGGGAGGGAATTTAAGGAGTTATTAGGCAAGTTTGTTAACGTTAGAATTAGTCCTTCATCCCCATTGGGCCTTGTAGCTGTAGTTGGGCTGGGCCCTCTTTAGCCCAAGCTACCCAACGCTGCATATATGTAGGTATGATTTGTACCACGTTGCCTACTAATGTAGGTTGTTAGTCCTATGCATCGAATATAATCAGCCCATTGGGCTCAATGCAATATATATCTACAATTTGGGTGGCATACCTTCTCTAATATGGTATCTATCGCCTTCTCGGTCCTTTGACCTACATCGCTTCTGCTCCTCCATCATGCCTTCCTCTGACTCCGAGCTTACAGCCACCTCTGCCTCAGGGCAGAAAGCTGGTGCCCAACGCAATGAGGACACTGCCTGAAATGCTGTTGCTGCAGACGCTCAGAACAAGGAAGCCGCGGCCTGTGCAGCTGAACAAGCTCATGCTGCCGTGGCTCGTGCCGCCGAAGATGGCACTGCAATCGCTGCCACCGCATCTGCCCTAGAGCGTGTGCGTGAAGCTGAGCATTCTCCAGGTCAAGCACGATCTCGCGGCACACCTCGAAGAAGAGGCTGGTGCCTCTGTGCACGCCGTGCACCTTCGCCGCTTGAACGAGAGGATTACCATGAAGACCAGGACTAGGACGCCGAATACAAGCCTGCTACGATCGCCCATCTTCATGCTCTGGCGGCTGCAGTCCAGAACATCAAGGCACTCGTCCCCATCACCCTTGATCTCCTGTCCCCCACTACAACAAGTGGCGTGGCTACATCCTCCTCACGCTCAGTCACTATGTGCTCCCCGATGCCATCACCCTCCACGTCCCTGCCTGGTGTCGCATGGATTGTGTTGTCCTATCTTAGCTCTTCAATAGCATCATGACAGACCTCATGGAGACCGTCCACGAGTGTGGCAGCACCACTAGGCATAGAGTAGCAGTTCCTCGGGAACAGGGAGACCTGTGCCGTCCACCTCAACGCCAAGTTCTGCAACTTTGTCCAAGGAGATCTCTCCATCAGGGAGTTTTGTCGCTGCATGAAGGGCATAGCTGATGCCCTCGGTGATCTCATTGAGATTGTCCATGACCGCACCCTTGTTCTTAACATCTTACGTGGTCTCAATGAAAAGTTCCGCTACATGGCTTTAATTAGCATGTCCACCTAAATTATAAGGTGCAAGCTAGTTTGGGATTGTAAACATTGAAGAGAATAAACCTTCCCGTGTGGGGTATGGGTTTCCTCTTTGATGGTGGCGCCGAATCCTTTAGCCGCCATCTACATAGACCACGACCCTCCACCATTTCCTCGATATCCCCTACTATGCTCACCTCTATGCTCTCCTCACCGCTCACGCCGTATCGTAGAATGTGAGCGACTTACTTCCTTACTTGTCCGATACTATCTCTTATATCGTTATGACAATATTTTCAATGGTAAGGGTCCTATGCAGTTGGCCACCTCATCACTGCCAGTAGATGGCTTTGCATCCCTTCTTTAGGGACGACTTAATTTTATAAGGGAAGAGTAACCACATGTCAACCGAATTTATGTTTGGGCCTTTAACTTCAGCGCTGCTCACTCAAGAGGTTGGAATTGTCTACAACAAATTCCTCTTACCTTCCATTAAGATGAATTGATACATCCATATAGGGATGATTTAATTGCATGCAGCTAATGGCTTGTTTACTGAAACCATATTTTTTGTTGTCTTATAATATCTTAATCGTTTTGCTCTTTCTGAAATGTGCATGTTCATGTTTTGCAATTTACAAGCGTTATTAACTTATTATTCAACTGAAACCATATTTTTTGTTGTCTTATAATATCTAAATCGTTTTGCTCTTTCTGAAATGTGCATGTTCATGTTTTGCAATTTACAAGTGTTATTAACTTATCATTCAAGCCCCATTCCTGTATTCAGGCCATCCTATGTTACCATTTGTATAAAAAATCTGTCATTTTTTTGGCTCAAGACTCATGTCACTTATGTTGTCTACATGACTGTGTTCAGGTATGACTTCACTTCAAACAGGTGGCTGAAAGAGGCAACCACGAGAAGAAAGATCCCGAACACTGAATCTTGCGGTTTCATACCAATGAACGGGGAACTGTACGTGCTCAGATCTGCAAAAGTTCGTGTTGAAGCCTCTGGTCCGTGGAGGCAGCTGAAGAAGAAGCTGGCTATGGAGTTTCAGGTGTACAACCCTGTGACGAAGAAATGGAGAGTGCTCACCACGTATCCACCTGTTGGTGCACCCATTGATTTCAGGACTGCAGCTCTGTGTACAGTTGAGTTGTAGATCGATTGGTGGTCACTATTGACTGTAAAGATTCAGGTGACAAGCACGAAAATCGATTGCAAATATAGCTGAAAATGCCTAATGCTTGAAGTGCTCCCAGCAGATAGTTGAAAGTTTATGTGCTAGCGTGTATATACACAGTAGAGGTAACATATGTCCTACATCGCAAGAATTGGTGTCTTTGGTGCTGAATGTGATTGCTGCTAACAAGATACAAATTGCACCACTGTTTACCTACGTTGCTGTTTCGCCTGTTTAACGCCGTGTAAATGGTGTATGGTGGCTTGCCGTATCTGTTTAATCAGCTGTTTATCCTGTTTAATCATCATTTAGTTTGTTTAAATGGCTCTGAATAAATAGCTAAAAGATAGGTGATCGTTTAGTCTGTTTAAACGTTTAGATTGGCACTGGTCAGAATATAGTTTTTCTCAGAGATTTTTAAAAGATTGCTAGTTAAGTGTCTGTGAGCTGCTACAGGCAGGACACGTAGAATCTGTGATATACAACAAAATAGGCAAAACATATGTGAAATTTAATGACATGCAGCAAATTTTAGAATTGGATAAATATTAAGCAATGTAACAATTTAGTCAGTGATTTTGAGATGCTATTGGGCCTTGGTTGTAAACACGTAATTGCCCTAACAGATTTAGGTGTTAGAATAGATGCACAGCGGGGGCAGAACCCCAATATTCTCCTACAACTGAAAAGAACAAAAGTAAGACCACCAGATGCTGTGACTTTTTTGGGTCGCTCCCGCTCTCCTCTACGTGCGAAACAACCAATGCCGTAGGAGGTGAAAGAGTGAAAATTAAAATAAAAAACAAGAAAGGATTTCTGATGCAAATTTACGATAGAGAATAATATATAATCAGAGATGTGGAAGGGTGTAAAATGAAATTAAAAAAAAAGAAAAAAATTCCTGATATAAAATTTCATCGACGTAACAAAAATTTTGGCTCTGCCGAGCCTGCGATACCCTGCCGCTCGCCCCGCGACTTCCCTCCTGCGATCCCCCGCCGCTCGCCCCGCAATCACCGAATCAATCAGCACAATCTACATCGGTCTGCCTTCTCCCCTGCACTCCTCAGGCGGTGGATTTGGCCTTCCTTCCCGATTCCTCAGCCCGTCACCACCATCACGAAGTTCTTGCGACTGCTGCCACCATTCTGCTTCCTCGCAAAAGATGCCGCGTGCCACCCACCATCGGCACCACCAACACCGCCCTCGCCCTCACCCTGCAGTCCGTGGAGTAGATCGACGATCATCACCATCTCTACTGGTGGGTGGCACTGCCAGAACCCTGCAATCCGTGGAGCACCGCCCTCGCCCTCACCCTCGCCCTCGCCATCTCAACTTCTTCATGATCTTGTCTGTCGGGTTCCATGGTGTGCAGAGGGATCAGACGAAGGCGATTCTATCCAAGAAGGCGTCAAGATCGCCACCAAGGCCGAGCAGCATGAGTGCTTCATCTTTAAGGTCATTTCCTGAAGCTGCCTCCGTTTAATCTCTCTATTGCCTGCCTTTCTTCTACAGTTGATGTTCACAAATCTTGCCGCTGCTGTAGTCCCTTTCTTTATCCGAATATAAGGGAATTATTGGCCTGCGTTTTCCATAACCAATCCAATCCGCATCCAATTTTGGTGGGCATTGTGTGATGTTACTGTTTGATGATGGCAATGGATTTTTCTCAAGCATTTTAGCGGAAAGAAATAAGTACACTTCGTCTGATTTTTTTTTTGCGTAGTGTAAAGTTCAATGATTTTTATTGCGTAGTATAAAGTTCAATGATTTTTTTCTAAGAGGAAAAAGAACTGCACAGATCAAGTAGCAAAGGGAATCTGAATAATACATATCTCTAGAGTCCTTACAAGGAAAGGAATGTATAAGATGTAAGATTCTTTGAAGAACAATAGTATTTTATAAATTCATCATGTTTTGAACATTTCTGTCAGGCCAACAATCTCATTCTTGGATGAGTTTTCTTCGATGCAAATAAAAGACATGAATTAAAGTCTCTGATATAGCTTGGAAATAAACTGTTGAATGTTTCCTGTACATACAGCTCCCTACCCTACAAATACACGAGTTCGCTAATCCAAATTATTCCTTTCTGCTCCTGTTCTCTGGTGGACCTTGTCTTATATATCTAAATATATTTGCGAAACCAAATTATCTTATATCTCCATACAGGAATCTCATACAGTCATTCTTTAGGTTGGCAGGACAGGTACTAATTATGCACGGTAAAACTTGGTTTCCATTTAGATATTTTCTTTAGCATGCTTCATGCTCTTCTCTATCAAAACACCAGATGATTTTTTGGGTGTGTTTTTAAAAGGCTTTATGATTCTCTGTGTTGATTTATCAATTTAGGATTTCTGTAATGTAGAATTATTTTTATTTAACACATACAAGCTTTGACATATCCTTTACCTAAATCGAATATTGATCTTTGACTTCTGAGTCCTGACATCATTTAGACATGCAAGATCGCATAGCACAAGTAGACTTTGATATATCCTTAGCTAAACCAAACATTGCAATTTGATCACTGTCGGTTCTACGGAATTAGGAACACTATAGGAACACAAAAATTACTGCACTGATTTTTTGGAGAGCCCCGCTGGGTTCTTTGCCTTCTCATGGGCAGTTCTGAATGTATCGACTTATCTGAACAGACACATTGCTGAACTCCTTTATGTACACAGGCAGCAATTTGCAGCACCAATCAAGACAACATTTCTTAGGTGGGTGAGTTCGTTTTTAGTAGCATCAAATAGTCATGTAGGGCATTGGGTATTCATTACATTGGATTTTGTGGACATTAGGGTGTTTGAGCCCTGCCATACACCGATGCAATATCATCTATCATGTTGTCTTTCAATGGAGATGCTCGGTCTATTCACAATGACACAGAATTTGTGCACTATACTTGAATTGATCTGATTTCCTATTGGTGTCTTGTAGGTTGTAATGAAAAGTTGGTCCTGCTAGGCTGAAGAGTTTTCGATATAAGTCTGCGCCTTTGCGATGGGTTTAGGCAATGTGATCACGAAGAAGGTGATAAAGCACAACTCTTTTGATCTTGACATACAACTTGCTAAGAGCTGGATGGTAAAGCACGCTCTTTTGTCTCTATGTGATAATAGTTTGTTTAATGTGGTGAGTTTTGTATGTAATTTTAATCCTGATCAAAATTGCTAAGTTGAATTTGAGAACTCTCTTTCTTTTTTTTTTCTGCACTGAAATGCAAATATGCTTGAGCTCTTCTGGGACATATACTGGATAAGAGCTTGCTTAATTGAATTAGAAAAGATTTTTATGAACTCAATAACTCATAGCATAGTGAGAGTGTTTTGTCAATTAATCTACTGTTTCCGGGCTTGTGAGGATGTTGTATCAGAGATGCTTTCTGGCAAGGTGCATATACAAGTTTTTTTACTCAATCATTATTGCTGATTTTTGTTCCTTGCTGAGGGTACAATGGGTGATGCCGATCATGTTTCATTTTCATAGGGATGGTTCTTGTGATAGTTATACAAGTTCTTTTATGGCAAGTTTTTACTAATTATGTTGCTCTCTTACTTTAGGGATAATAATTCTTGCTTGAGTTGTCGATTCAACAGTTGCCCTATCTCTTTTTTGTAGAAAGTGAAAAGGACTCTCCTTTGGTTAAAGTTAGAGTTTATTGAACTATATAGTTCAATTTCAGGGTTCGTTCCTGATCCTAGATTGGTGCATTATATATATATATATACTATAACTCTTGTTTCATGCACCGTGGTCCATTGAGTGTTTACACTCTAGATTAGGCAATGCCAAGTTGCGTATGTGATATCAATTTTTAATTCTGCCTGGATACGAGATGCATGACTGAAGGCTCGGTATGGAGATGCGGTGGTCGTGAATTTATTGGCGTACAAAAGAAATAGACTTTGGAGATTTCTTCTTGCTGATCTAAAACATTATCTTATCGTGGGCCTTTATAATAGAGTTTATTGGTCTTGGTAAAGTTGCTATTACACTTGACCATTCAATTACAAATATCTTACATGTTGATTCCTTGAAGTACAATCTACTGTCTATTTCTTAATTATGTGAAATGGGCTACAATTATCTCTTCACGGATGAGAGTGTGGAAGTCTCTAAGAGGGATGCGAGTGTGGAAGTCTCTAAGATGAAGGTCTAGAAGAAGAAACAAGGAGGTGTTGAGCATCTAAGGCTACGCCAAACTATACAATGGGATCACCCCGTTGATAACATCCTTGGGAGTATTCGAAAGGGGGTAACAACTCATTCTCATTTAATATATGTTTTTTCAAATATTACTTGTTTGTTTCCTCTTTGAAACCTCTTTAGGTAGAATAAGCACTTGGAGATCCAGATTGGGTCATGGCTATGCAAGAAGAGCTCAACAACTTAGAGAGGAACCAAGTATGGACCTTGGTGGAAAGGCCTAAAATAAATGTCCTTGGCACCAAGTGGGTCTTCCGCAATAAGCAAGATGAGAATGGTGAGGTGACAAGGAACAAGGCAAGATTGGTGGCCCAAAGCTTCGCTCAAGTAGTGGGCTTGGACTTTGAAGAAACATATGCACTAGTGGCAATGCTTGAAGCAATTCGAATGCTTTTGGTCTTTGACGCCCATCATGACTTCAAGCCAAAGAGATGTCAAGAGTGCATTTCTCAACGGCCTAATATAAGATTTGGTCTATGTGGAGTTGCCACAGGGTTTTGAAGATTCCAAGTTCCCTAACCATGCATTCAAACTTCAAAAGGCACTCTATGGGCTTAAGCAAGCACCAAGAGCATGGTATGAATGCCTTAAGAAATTCTTGCTCAAACAAGGCATTGAAATAGGCAAAGCTGACCCTACACTCTTTACTCACAAAGTTGTAAATGCTATATTTGTGTGCCAAATATATGTCGATGACATAATATTTGGTAGTACTAACCATGTGTATTATGAGGAGTTTAGTAGGATCATGACCAAGAGATTTGAGATGTCCATGATGAGTGAGCTGAAGTTCTTCCTTGGATTTCAAATGAAGCAATTGAAGGGACTTTCATATGCCAAACCAAGTACACCCATGATATGCTTAAGAAGTTTGACATGGTGAATGCCAAGCGTATCAAAATTCCCATGCCAACAAATGGATATCTTGATCTAAATGAAGAAGGGAAAGTCATGGACATCAAGGTATATCACTCTATGATTGGCTCTCTACTTTATTTATGTGCATCTAGGCTAGGCATAGTTCTTAGTGTGTGCATGTGTGCTAGATTTCAAGCTAACCGAAAGAGTGCCATTGGACGGCTATTAAGAGAATCATGAGATATTTAGTACACACACCTAACCTTGGCTTGTGGTATCTCAAGGTCTCCAAGTTCAATCTACTTGGGTATTCAAATTCCGATTATGCTAGTTGCAAGGTAGATAGAAAAAGCACTTAGGGGACATATCAATTCCTTGGACGGTAGTGTCTTGGAGTTCTAAGAAGTAAAATTGTGTAGCCCTATCCACCGGTGAGGCTGAATATGTTGCAGTCAGTGCATGTGTGCTGAATTGCTTTGGATGAGGCAAACCCTTCAGGATTTTGGATGTTAATTCACCAATCCCATTGTTATGTGACAATGAGAGCACCATAAAGCTTGCAAACAATCTGTTGACACCATTTTTAGACACATATCTTTAGACGCGTGTCTGGAGTTAATCGGCAGGCGGACAAATAGTGACTGATCTACAGAAGAGTTGCCGATGAGGGTTGGTGCCGATGGGAAAACGACAGAATATGATCAAGTCCAGGAGTGGTGATGGGTTCATGCCGATGACTAGTGCTGGTGGTTGCCGATGGCTGTGAAAGGTGGTTTGCCGATGGTCATGGAGAAAGACGTAGGGATTACCGATTAACTCATGGCGGTGTACCGGTCGGATTGTGGAAGATAATTTAATGTTTTCCATAGTTATTAGAGTTTGTTTTGTATACGGATTCCGTGTAAATTGGAATTCGAGTTCTAGTTGTGTCTGGTTGTAGCTCTTTTAAACAGAGTATAAATATAGACCCCGTGGCAATGTAATGAAAAATCAATCTATCAATCAATCAAACACAAGTTTTTACACATATTCTAGCATCTACTTTTCGACGACTTCGTCATATTTTTCTTTTACTACGAGTTCTTAGGAATTCATCGAGTCAAACTCGGCGTGTTCTCAAGTTCCGCGTGAGCACCTCTTAGCCGTGACATCCAGGCGCATCGCTATTGTCGGGACCAAAGTGTTCGAGTTACCACCTTTGTCGATTGTAAGGTCAAATCGGCTGGCACGCCTTAACGTTTGAATCGGGTATTAGCCCTTTGTGTTTGCAGATCAATTTTTGCATCAACACATCTTCTGGCACGCCTAGTGGGATCATGATCAATATGTCGAACACCGATTTCGACTTGGAGAACGTCATCCCCGTGACGGAAGCCAATCTCAGAGATGAACAGAAGCAAGCTATGGCAAAAGCTATGGAGGACTACAAGCAGCTATGCTTGAAATCCTTCAGCATCAACAGGAGTGGCGAGGTGATCCAGAAGGAAGCATTGCCGGCGCCTCGGCAGATTACTTTTAAAGCCAATCTTGGTAAACTTCAAGAGATGGTCGACAGTGCTGTCAATCGTGCTCTGATCAATCAATCTGGTGTACTGTCCAATACAGTTTTCAATGCTGTGGCTAGAACTTTCAAAGAAGGACAAGTGCCACCATCTTATGTTATGTGGGTCCTGCTTATCATCAGCTAAGGTCATCGGTGGTAACGGCTCCATCGGCCACTACGGCCGTTGCAGGTGCAGAAGTTACTTCCCCTCCAAGCACATTAGGGATGACTAATGCACAATCTACACCGATGGCGACCAACCCATCAACATCGGAGGGACAAGTTAAACTTGCTACAGATTTATTGACATCAGCGATGTCGGGGTCTGTTCCCCCTAATTGGTGGGGATATGGTATGCCCCCAGAGTTTATGCCAAATAGCTCTGGGACGTCTCAAGCGGCTAACATGACAGGCAAGGCTCCTATGGCATCGGCACCCCCAAGCTCGCCGATGACTCAGAATCCTCAGTATTCTACAACTACTACTGCAAGACCTTTCACTGGGAATTCTCAAGCACCAACGTTACAGATGCCTAATGCATCGACAGATCCAATGCCGACGCAACAAAGGTTTATGACACAGCCAGGGTATGTCAATTCAATGATGATGCCCAATTACCAGTCATCAGCAGGACCTACGCCGATGAATGTTAATAATGGATGGACAGGGTAGTTTGTCTTTCCACAGATGCCTCAGCAGAATCATCAGGCTGTAGGGTTTCAACAGGGACTAGTGCAACCTGGGTTTCAGAATCAAGGGTTGATCAACCAGCCGATGAATCTTGGCCAGCAACTTGGTGGTCAGCAGGCGATGGTTAATCCAATGTTCCATGGAGATCGTGCACCTCAGAGACACGTGGAAGCTTATCAGCAGGTGCCAGATCCACAACCACCTCATCGGCAAGATGCCGATGCTTATTGGGCCGACAAGATAGCTGAAGTGATGAGAGACTAATTTGGGATAAAACCCAAAGTCAACACTTACTCTTATCGGACACCGTATCCTCCTGTATATGACTTAATTCCACTTCCAAATCGGTACAAGGTACCAGATTTCACTAAGTTTTCTGGACAGGATGATACATCGACTATGGAGCATGTTAACAGGGTCATCATCCAGTGTGGAGAAGCTACTAATAGAGATGAGTTAAGGGTTCGCTTGTTTTCATCATCTTTGTCTGGATCGGCCTTTACTTGGTTTATTTCATTACCTCCTAATTCAGTGATCACTTGGGCCGATCTAGAGAAACAATTCCATAAATACTTCTTTTCTGGAGTTCATGAGAAGAAGATAACTGATTTAGTAAGGCTGAAGCAACGCAATGATGTTGAAAGTTTTGTGCAAAGGTTGCGAGAGGTTAAGAATAAGTGCTATAGTCTGGTTCTGGATGATCGGCAACTAGCCGATTTGGCTTTTCAGGAATTGTTGCCACATATCAGAGACAAGTATGCTTCTCAAGAGTTCAAAAGTCTGAGTCATTTAGTGCAGAGGATCTCGGACCAAGATATTAAACCTTTTGAACAAAAAGGTGTCATTTGTCGATGAGGCAACAAGCTCGGTTTCTGATGAAGAACCAGTCATCGGCTTGGTAGAGTGGGTGAAAAATAAGAAGCCAATGTCTTGCCCTTTTGGGCACAAAGAACCAAAGAAGTTTGCATTTGTCATCACCAAAGCCGATAGGATATTTGACTTTCTACTTCAAGAAGGGAAAATTAAGTTGTCACCCAATCATGTGATTCCACCGGCAGAGGAATTAAAGAAGATGAAATACTGCAAGTGGCATAATGCAACATCTCACAGCACAAATGAGTGCAAGGTTTTCAGGCAGCAGCTGCAGTCGGCTATAGAATCTGGAAGAATTAAGTTTGATAATTCCAAAGCTCAGAAGCCGATGAAGATTGATCAACATCTTTTCCCTACAAATATGTTGGATGCTAAGGGAAAGACTAAAGTCTTGATGTCAGAGGCAGCTGAAAGAAGCGCATCGGTGGATCCTCAACATCAGATTACTGCTGATGACGCTAAAGGCAAGGGTCTGATTCAGGAAAGAACCAGCTCAGGAAGGCCTCCACGATCTGGTATTGTGATTACTCATAGAAGGCATTGGGAGACCTGGCAGCAGCGTGAAGATCGGTATAGGCGGCAACAGGAGGATCGTCGTCGGGAAGAAGAAAGACGCCGACAAGAGTGGAATCGACATAAGGATCACTGGAACTGCCCGTTCTTTATCCACTGTTGGGAGCAAAACATAAAGCTGCCCACTGTTAGAGACTGCCCTGAGTGCAATGGTTATGATCGGTATGATAGACCTAATCGGCAGTCCTAAACGATGATCGGTGATTTAATGGGCCAATTAGGGGGAGAGCTTCGGTTCATGATCGGCTGGGGGTCAGGATCAGTGTGCATGACAGGCTTGGTGATCGTGTCGGGTATTTTCCTAGAAACCAAGAGGAGCTTGAGGAAATGGCAGATGCATGAGTTCCCGATGAGTTCATATTTTGCAGAGATGCTAATACTTATCGATTGGAGTCAAGGGAAAATCGTCGCCAATCGGTAAAGCAGCCGCAACTTCCTCCATGGTGTCCAGAGGGGCTGACTAGGACACAGAAAAGAAGGCTGCAGCGCGAAAGACGAGAAGAGTTGAGTAAAGAAGAGAATTCTGCTAAGTCTGAAGATCAGCAGCAGCTAGATCCTAAAGGAAAAGGGTATCGATAGGTATCAATATGATGTTTATGTTGCCGATGGAGTTCCTTGCGCCGTCCAGTGATGATGAGGAAGTGGATTTTTCCGATCAGATAGCTCAGTTGGCTCTGGATCCAATGATGGCTATCTTTGAAAAGCCTACCGACAATGAAAGACAACATCTTAAAGCTCTGTTTATCAAAGGTAGGGTTGATGGACAGCCGATGACCAAGATACTCGTTGATGGTGGGGCTGCTATCAATATTATGCCGTATGCAGTCTATCGGAAGCTTGGGAAGGGAGATCAAGACTTAACCAAGATCGATATGATGCTAAAGGACTTTGAAGGGAATGTGTCTCCAGTCAAGGGGGCTATATGCGTCGAGTTGACCACCGGCAGTAAAACCTTGCCGACAACTTTCTTTGTCATCAGTGGAAATGGTGCTTATAATCTTCTGTTGGGAAGAGATTGGATTCATGCTAATTGTTGCATCCCATCTACAATGCACCAATGCTTGGTTCAGTGGGTAGGTGACAAGATTGAAATTGTCCCAGGAGATTCTTCATATGTCATTGCATCGGCAGAAGCAGATACTTATGAGAGGACTAGATGCATCTCGGGGGAGATTTGGGAGAAGGATTTTCTCAAGGTTGTCGATTACGAAATTCCACCGATCCAAGCAGTCGGTTCTGATGAGGAGTTTTAATGGATAGGTTCGCTAATGATGGAAAATTAGGCCAGGAGTTTACATCGGCCGATGATTTAGTAGAAGTGGATATAGGTAATGATGATAGGCCAATGCCTACCTTTATTAGTGCTAAGTTAGATTCTAAGTGTAAACAACAGTTAACCAATTTGTTAAAGGAATATAAAGATTGCTTTGCTTGGGATTATACCGAGATGCCTGGTTTAGACCGATCTATTGTTGAACATCGGTTGCCTATCAAATCTGGATTTCGGCCACATCAGCAGCTAGCTCGCCGATGTAATCCTAATATTCTCCCTGATATTAAAGCCAAAATAACTAAACTCATCGAAGCTAAATTTATTCGGCAATGTCGGTATGCCGAGTGGATTTCCAATGTTGTTCCAGTTTACAAGAAAATGGGAAGCTTCGTGTCTGCATTGATTTCAGGAATCTTAACAAGGCTACGCCGATGGATGGCTATCCAATGCTAGTTGCCGATTTACTAGTTGATGCTGCAGCTGGACATCAGATTATTAGCTTTATGGATGGCAACGCAGGATATAATCAAATATTCATGGCTGAAGAGGATATTCCAAAAACCGCATTTAGATGTCCTGGTCATGTTGGATTGTTTGAATGGATAGTCATGACCTTTGGCCTGAAGAATGCTGGTGCTACCTATCAAAGTGCTATGAATTTTATCTTTCATGAGTTCATCGGCAAGTTGGTGGAAATTTACATTGATGATGTGGTGGTTAAGTCTGGGGATTTTACAAGGCATCTTGCCGATCTACGAAAGGTGTTGGAATGTACAAGGAAACATGGCTTGAAAATGAATCCTAACAAATGTGCATTTGGCGTATCGGTAGGACAGTTTCTTGGTTTCATGGTGCATCAGAGAGGAATTGAAATTAGTAGGAGATCTATTGATGCCATCAACAAAATAGTTGCTCCCACCAATAAAACTGAGCTCCAATCTTTGATCGGCATGGTAAGGCGATTTATATCTAACTTGTCTGGTAAAATTCATGCTTTTAGTCCTCTGCTTAAGTTGAAAGCCGATCAAAAGTTTGTGTGGAGAAGAGAGCAACAGTTAGCATTGGATGAAATCAAGAATTATTTGACAAATCCTCCAGTTTTGATTCCACCTCAGCAAGGAAAGTCTTTCAAATTGTATGTCTACCGATGGGATGGTCATTGGTTCAGCTTTAATTCAAGAATTTGACGGGAAGGAGCGTGTGATTTACTATTTGAGTAGAAGACTGATTGGTGCTGAGACAAGGTATTCGGCAATTGAAAAATTATGTTTATGCTTATACTTTTCATGTGTCAAATTGAGGCACTATCTGCTATCGGCCGAATGCACTGTTATATGCAAGAACGATGTAGTCCGGTATATGCTATCTATGCCGATTATGAGTGGTAGAATCGGCAAATGGATTTTGGCGCTGTCGGAATTTGATCTGCGTTATGAATCGGCTAAGGCAGTTAAGGGACAGATTATGGCTGATTTTGTGACTCAGCATTGCAGTGTAGTGGGGACTTTGGAAATTGTTCCCTGCACGCTCTTCTTTGATGGATCTACGTGTGACCGAGGGGCAGGAATTGGTATAGTACTAATTTCTCCTCAGGGAAAGAAGTATGAGTTCTCTCTGCCGATTGTTGCCATGTCAACGAATAATCAAGCTGAGTATAAAGCTTTGATCAAAGGGTTAGAATTATTGAAAGAGGTTCATGCTGATGCTGTTGAGATCTTCGGTGATTCTATGCTTGTTATAAATCAATTGGCTGGAATTTATGAATGCCGAAGCGAGGTCTTGATAACCTATTATGAAAAAAGTATGCAACTATTGAAGGAATTCAAGGCTTTCCGATTAGATCATGTTCCTCAATTACATAATGAGGAGGCTAATCGGTTGGCTCAGCATGCATCGGGATATCAACCCATATTAAACGCGTTATCGGCAATCAGTGCCGATGATTGGAGAAAGGAGATCATTGATTATTTGAAAGATCCATCTAAAAAGGTTGAGAGGCGCGTCAGGTTTCAAGCTACCAAGTATGTACTCCTTGGGGATGAGCTATATTATCGAACAATAGATGGAGTTCTTCTCAAGTGTTTAGGTGATGATGAAGCTAGAAGTTTGATGGGTGAGATCCATGAGGGGGTGTGTGGAGCACATCAGTCGGCTTTTAAGATGAAATGGATGATTAGGAGAAATTAGTATTATTGGCCGACTATACTTGAGGATTGCTTTAAGTATTTCAAATGATGTCAAGGATGTCAGAAGTTTGGCAATATTCAAAGAGCACCCGCATCGGCTATGAATCCTATTATTAAGCATTGGTCGTTCCGGGGATGGACTATTGATCTAATAGGCCAAATTTATCCACCATCAAGCAAGGGGCATAAATTCATCTTGGTTGCCACTGATTATTTCACTAAGTGGGTTGAAGCTATTCCTTTGAAGAAAGTAACATCGGCTAATATGATTGATTTTGTGAAAGAACACATTGTCTACCGATTTGGTATTCCTCAAACAATTACTACCGATCAGGGTACTATGTTCACATCAGGAGAGTTTGATGAATTTGCAGTCAGTATGGGGATTAAAGTGTTGAATTCTTCTCCTTATTATGCTCAAGCTAATGGGCAGGCCGAAGCATCTAACAAAGGAGTTATTAAGCTCATCAAACGAAAGATTGAAGAAAATCCTAAGAGGTGGCATACGTTGTTGAATGAGGCCTTATGGTCATATCGGATGGCATGTCATGGATCGACCAAAGTTTCACCTTATCGGTTAGTATATGGACACGACACAGTGTTACCTTGGGAGATTAAGACAGGATCTAGGCGAGTCTCTTTTCAAGATCAACTGGCTGCCGACGATTATGCTACTTTAATGAAAGATGAATTGGACGATTTGGTAGAGCATCGGCTGAGAGCTTTGATAAGTATAGAAGAAAATAAAAAGAGAGTCTGTTGACACCGTTTTTGGGCACGTGTCTAGGATGGCAGGATAGGGTGGCAGTACGATGCGGGTTGCCGATGAGGATGGTTGCCGGTGAGGGAGAGGTTGAATGTGACTAAGTCCACAGGCAGTAATATGGTGCCGATGGCTGGATAAAAAGGTCTGCCGATGACTATGGCAAAGGGATTGCCGATGATGCAAAGGAGGAGTCCGGAAGCTGCCAGTTGTCATGTGGAGGAGTTTCGGTTTGTCACGAAGGATAGTTTTGTTATTTCCTTAATTATTTGCATCGTTTTGTATACGGATTCCGTGTAATTTGGAATTCGAATTCTAATCGTGTCTGGTTGTAGCTCTTTGAGCAGGGTATAAATATAAACCCTAGGGCCTTGTAATAAAAAATCAAGAAATCAATCAAATACACGTTTTTACTCATATTCCAGCATCTACTTTTCGACGACTTCGTCATACTTTTTTTCTTTTTATTACGAGTTCTTAGTAATCCGTCGACTTAAGCTCGGCGTGTTCTCAAGTTCCGCGTGAGTACCTCTTAGCCGTGACATCCGGGCGCATCGCTGTTGTCAGGACTAAAGTATTCGAGTTATCACCTTTGCCGATAGTAAGGTCAAATCGGCTGGCACGCCTTAACGTTTGGATCGGGTATTAGCCCTTTGTGTTTGCAGATCAGTTTTGCATCAACACATCTTTTGGCACGCCCAGTGGGACAGGATTCAAGATCAAGATCAACATGTCGATCTCTGACCTCGATCAAGAGAACGTCATCCCCGTGACGGAGGCCAACCTCAAGGATGAGCAGAAGCAAGCTATTGCCCAAGCCATGGAAGAATTCAAGCAGCAATGCCTGAGGTCTTTCAGCATAAACAGGAGCGGCGAAGTGGTCCAGAAAGATGCACTGCCGGCACCACGGCAGGTCACCTTTCACGCCAATCCTGGCAAGCTTCAAGATATGGTTGACAATGCCATCAATCGAGCGTTGATTAACCAAGCTGGTGTACTGTCTAATACGGTTTTCAATGCCGTGGCAAGAACTTTCAAGGAAGGACAAATCCCGGCAGATTATGTGGGCCCCTCCCATCATCAGCCAACGGCACCAGAGGTCACGGCTCCATCGGCTGCCTTGACGAATGCAAGTGCACAACCTGCTGTCCCTCCAAGTACATCGGGGACTACTGGTGCACTATCTATGCCGATGGCAACCAACCCACAAATTTCAGTTGGGCAGCATAAACTGACAACAGATATATTGGCATCGGCAATGTTAGGGTTGACTCTTCCTCCCAACTGGTGGGGTTATGGTATGCCTCCAGAGTTGACGCCGGGAACATCACAAATAACCGACATGAGGGGCAAAACTCCTATGACATCGGCACCTCCCAATGCGCCGGTGAACCAAAGTCCTCGGTATACCACAACTACTACTGCAAGGCCTCACACTGGAAATCCTCAAGATTCATTGTTCCAGATGCCCAACGCATCGGCAGAGTCAATGCTGATGCAGCAGAGGCCTATGGCCCAGTCTGGGTATGTCAATTCGACGACGGTACCCAATTACCAATCATCGGCAGCACCTATGCCGATGAACGCTAATAATGGATGGCTTGGACAGCAAGCCTTTCCACAATCGCCCCAGCAGAGTTACCAGACTACAGGGTTCCAGCAAGGGCAGGTCTATCCCGGGTTCCAAGGTCAGGGGATTCCCAACCAGCCAATGAATTTTGGACAGCAACTCGGAGGACAGCCAATCGGTGGACAGCAGTTTGGTGGTCCGCAGATTGGAGGACAGGTGATCAACACAATGTTCCGTGCAGATCACGTCCCGAACAGACACGTGGAGGTTCGCCACCAAGTGCCAGATCCGCAGCCGCCTCATCGGCAAGATGCCGATGCGTATTGGGCCGATAAGATTGCTGAAGTAATGAGGGAACAATTTGGGATAAAACCCAAAGTCAACACTTATTCTTATCGGACACCGTATCCTCCCGCGTATGATTTGATCCCGCTTCCACATCGGTACAAGGTACCGGATTTTACAAAGTTTTCCGGACAGGACGACACGTCAACCATGGAGCATGTCAACAGGTTCATTATTCAATGTGGAGAGGCTGGTAACAGGGATGAATTGAGGGTTCGTCTATTTTCCTCATCATTGTCTGGATCGGCCTTTACTTGGTTCATATCATTACCTCCCAACTCAGTAATTACTTGGGCCGATCTGGAGAAGCAATTCCACAAATACTTCTTCTCGGGGGTTCATGAGAAGAAGATCACCGACTTGGTCAAGTTGAGGCAACGCAATGATGAGTCGGTTGAAGGATTTGTGCAGAGGATACGAGAGGTCAAGAATAAATGCTATAGCCTGGTTCTGGATGATCGGCAGCTAGCCGATTTGGCTTTCCAGGGTTTGTTGCCACATATCAGGGATAAGTATGCCTCTCAGGAGTTCGAAAGTTTAAGTCATTTGGTGCAGAGGATTTCTGATCAAGACATCAAGCCTTTCGAGCCTAAGAGGGCATGGAATAAGAAAGTGTCATTTGTTGATGAAGCAACAAGCTCAGATTCTGATGAAGAACCAGTAATCGGTTTGGCAGAGTGGGTAAAAAACAAGAAGCCGATGTCTTGTCCTTTTGGGCAGAAGGAACCAGAGAAGTTTGCTTTTGACACCGCTAAGGCTGACAGGATATTTGACTTTCTACTTTAGGAAGGTCAGATCAAACTGTCACCTAACCATGTGATCCCATCGGCAGAAGAGTTGAAGAGGATGAGATATTGCAAGTGGCATAATGCAACTTCCCATGACACCAACGAGTGCAAAGTATTCAGACAGCAGCTGCAATCGGCTATAGAGTCAGGGAGAATCAAGTTTGACAATTCCAAAGCCCAGAAGCCGATGAAGATAGACCAACATCCTTTCCCGACAAACATGTTGGATGCTAAGGGGAAGGCTAAGGTCTTAACATCGGAGACAGCTGAGAAGAGTGCATCGGTAGATCCTCAGCATCAAGTTACTACTGCCGATGCAAGAAGTAAGGGCTTGGTCCAGGAAGGAACTAGCTCAGGAAGGCTTCCTCGATCTGGTATCGTCATAACTCATAGAAGGCCTCGAGAAAAATGGCAACAACGGGAAGATCGGTATCGGCGCCAGCAGGAAGATTATCGACGGGAAGAAGAAAGACGCCGACAGGAGTGGAATCGGCACAGGGATCATTGGAATTGTCCATTCTTCATCCATTGTTGGGAGGAAAATATCAAGCTTCCTACTGTCAGAGACTGCCCTGAGTGCAACGGTTATGATCGGTACGATAGGATCGATCGGCATTATCATGATGACGAACGGCGATTTAATGGGCCGATCAGAGGAAGGGTGTCAGTTCATGACCGGCTGGGGGGCAGATTTAGTGGGCACAACAGACTTAGTGACCGTGTCCAGTATTTTCCCAGGAACCAAGAGGAGCTCGAGGGAATGGCTGATGCGCAGGTTCCCGATGAATTCATATTTTGCAGGGATGCTAACACGCATCGTATGGAGTCAAGGGAGAACCGACGCCCGACGGCAAGGCAAAGGCCACTTCCTCCATGGTGCCCTGGAGGATTAACCAAAACACAGAAAAGGAGATTGCAACGTGAAAGGCAAGAAGAGCTAAACAAGGGAGAGAACTCTGGAAGTCGGCAGCCGTCAGACACTAAGAGGGAAGGTCCATCGGCAGGCGTCAACATGGTCTTCATGTTGCCGATGAAGTTTCTTGCACCAGCCAGTGATGATGAGTTGGAATTTTTTGATCAGATAGCTCAGTTGGCTCTGGATCCGATGACGACTATCTTTGAGAAACCTGCCGATGACGAGAGGCAGCATCTTAAAGCTCTGTTCCTCAAAGGAAGGGTTGATGGGCAGCCAATGACCAAGATCCTAGTTGATGGTGGAGCTGCTATTAATATTATGCCGTATGCAGTATATCGGAAGCTTGGGAAAGGGGATCAAGATTTGACCAAGACCGATATGATGCTCAAAGACTTTGAAGGAAACGTGTCTCCAGTCAAGGGGGCGATATGTGCAGAGTTGACCATCGGCAGCAAAACCTTGCCGACAACTTTTTTCGTGATCAGCGGAAAAGGTGCCTACAACTTATTATTGGGAAGAGATTGGATTCATGCCAATTGTTGTGTCCCATCTACAATGCATCAGTGCTTGGTTCAGTGGGTAGGTGACAAGATTGAGATTGTCCCAGGAGATTCTTCTTATGTTATCGCATCGGCAGAAGCGGATACTTACGAAAGGACCAGGTGCATTTCAGGAGAAGTTTGGGAGAAAGATTTTCTCAAAGTTGCCGATTATGAGATTCCACCGATCCAAGCAGTCGGTTCTGACGACGGTTTTTAATGGATAGATTCGCCGATGATGGAAAATTAGGCCAGGGATTCACATCGGCCGACGATTTGGTAGAAGTAGATATAGGTAGTGGTGATAAGCCTAGGCCTACTTTTATTAGTGCTAAATTAGATCCTGAGTGTAAGCGACAATTGATTAGTTTGTTAAAGGAATATAAAGATTGCTTTGCTTGGGATTATACAGAGATGCCTGGTTTAGACCGATCAATTGTTGAACATCGGTTACCCATCAAGTCTGGATTTCGGCCACATCAGCAACCAGCCCGCCGATGTAATCCTAACATTCTACCTGATATTAAGGCCGAAATCACTAAACTTATTGAAGCTAAGTTTATTCGGCAGTGTCGGTATGCCGAATGGATTTCCAATGTTGTTCCGGTTTACAAGAAGAACGGGAAGCTTCGGGTGTGCATTGATTTCAGGAATCTCAATAAAGCTACGCCGATGGATGGATACCCAATGCCTGTCGTCGATCTACTGGTTGATGCTGCGGCTGGCCATCGGGTCATCAGCTTCATGGATGGTAATGCAGGTTACAATCAAATATTCATGGCAGAGGAGGATATTCCAAAAACCGCATTCAGGTGTCCTGGTCATGTTGGGCTATTTGAATGGATAGTCATGACTTTTGGGTTGAAGAATGCTGGTGCTACTTATCAAAGGGCTATGAATTTTATATTTCATGAGTTCATCGGCAAGCTCGTAGAGGTTTATATTGATGATGTGGTGGTTAAGTCTGGAGATTTCTCAAAGCATCTTGCCGATTTACAAAAAGTGTTAGAGTGCACAAGGAAGCATGGATTGAAGATGAATCCCAACAAGTGTGCATTTGGTGTATCGGCAGGGCAGTTTCTTGGTTTCATGGTACATCAGAGGGGTATTGAAATTAGTCGAAGATCTATTGATGCCATCAATAAAATAGTGGCCCCTACCAACAAAACCGAGCTCCAATCCTTGATCGGCAAGGTAAATTTTATCAGGAGATTTATATCGAATTTGTCTGGTAGGATTCGTGCTTTCAGTCCTCTTCTTAAATTGAAAGCCGATCAAGAGTTTATTTGGGGAGAAGAACAGCAGTTGGCTCTGGATGAAATCAAGAAGTATCTAGTAAATCCTCCAGTTCTAGTTCCACCTCAACAAGGGAAGCCCTTCAGATTGTATTTATCTACCGATGGATCGGTTATCGGTTCAGCTTTAGTTCAAGAATTTGAAGGGAAAGAAAGGGTAATTTATTATTTGAGTAGGAGGTTGATTGATGCTGAAACCAGGTATTCGGCCATTGAGAAACTATGCTTATGCTTATATTTTTCATGTATCAAGCTGAGACATTACCTGTTATCGGCCGAATGCACTGTTGTTTGCAAAGATGACGTGGTCCGATACATGCTATCTATGCCGATTATGAGTGGTAGGATCGGTAAATGGATTTTAGCGCTGTCGGAGTTCGATTTGCGTTACGAATCGGCTAAGGCAGTCAAAGGGCAGATTATGGCCGATTTTGTGACTCAGCATTGCGGTCTAGTGGAAACCTTGGAAATTGTACCCTGGACGCTCTTCTTTGATGGATCTACTTGTGACCGGGGGGCAGGAATCGACATTGTATTAGTTCCCCTAAGGGGAGGAAGTATGAGTTTTCCTTGCCGATTGTTGCCACATCGACAAATAATCAGGCTGAGTATCAAGCTCTGATCAAGGGATTGGAGTTGCTGAGAGAAGTTCGTGCTGATGCTGTTGAAATATTCGGGGATTCTATGTTGGTTATAAATCAATTGGCCGGAAGCTATGAATGCCGAAGTGAAGTTCTCATAACGTATTTCGAGAGAAGTATGCAACTGTTAAAGGAATTCAAGGATTTCCGATTGGAGCATGTTCCCCGATTGCATAATGAAGACGCTAATCGGTTAGCTCAGCATGCCTCGGGATATCAGCCAATGATTAATGCGACATCGGTAGTCGGTGCCGATGATTGGAGGAAAGAAATTATTGATTATCTGAAAGATCCATCCAAAAAAGTTGAAAGACGGGTTCGATTTCAAGCAACCAAGTATGTGCTCCTTGAAAATGAATTGTATTATCGAACTATCGACGGGATTCTTCTCCGATGCTTGGGTGATGATGAAGCCAGAAGTTTGATGGGGAAATCCATGAAGGAGTGTGTGGAGCGCATCAGTCAGCTTTTAAGATGAAGTGGATGATTCGAAGGAATGGATATTTTTGGCCAACCATACTTGAAGATTGTTTTAAATATTTCAAGGGGTGTCAAGGTTGTCAAAAGTTTGGTAATATCGAGAGAGCACCCGCATCGGCTATGAATCCTATAATAAAACCTTGGCCGTTCCGGGGATGGGCCATCGATCTGATCGGCCAAATTTATCCACCATCTAGCAAAGGGCATAAGTTCATTCTAGTTGCCACTGACTATTTCACTAAATGGGTTGAAGCTATTCCTTTGAAGAAAGTCACATCGGCCAATATGATTGATTTTGTGAAGGAGCATATTATTTACCGATTTGGGATTCCCCAAACGATTACTACCGATCAGGGCACCATGTTCACATCGGGGGAGTTCGATGAATTCGCAATCGGTATGGGAATTAAAGTGTTGAATTCTTCTCCTTATTATGCTCAAGCCAATGGGCAGGCCGAAGCGTCTAACAAAGGAATTATCAAGCTTATTAAACGGAAGATTGAAGAAAATCCTAAGCGGTGGCATACATTATTAAATGAAGCATTGTGGTCTTATCGGATGGCTTGTCATGGATCGACCAAGGTATCACCCTATCAATTGGTGTATGGACATGATGCAGTGTTGCCTTGGGAAATTAAGGCTGGATCTAGGCGATTATCTTTTTAAGATCAATTAACTTCTGATGGTTATGCCACTTTGATGACCGATGAATTGGACGATCTAGCAGGGCATCGGTTAAAAGCTTTAATGAGTATAGAAGAGAATAAGAAAAGAGTTGCTAGATGGTATGATAAGAAGGTGAAGGCTAAAGAGTTTGCCGATGGGGATTTGGTATGGAAATTAATTTTACCAGTTGGGACCAAAAGCTCGAAGTTTGGAAAGTGGTCTCCTAATTGGGAGGGTCCTTATCGGATAAGTCGATCGGCTCCTGGTAATGCCTACATTTTAGAAACCCTCGAAGGAATTGAATTTCCCAGAGCATTAAACGGCAAATATTTAAAGAAGTACTACCCCAGTATATGGGTCGATGCATAGAAGTTTAGGTGCCGATAACACTCCTATCGGCTGGATCCAAATGCTTGGGGACAAGACTTGGTGTTTCAAAAGTTTAGGCGCCGATAACAGTCCTATCGGCTAGACTAAAAGCTAAGGAAGCAGGAAAGCACAGATACAATGCCAATGGAAACTCTATGTGTTAAGCAGCGTCTGGATTGCCGATATAGCGCGTAGCCGAATTTGGTTGGCTGCTTCTATCTCCTTGATGTCATCATCGGCAGAACCTTCTATCGGCTTCAGCTTCTTCTTCAGTTGGAGTGCTTTGCGACCATGAGCATTTCGCTCGCGCTCAAGAAGCCTGATGGTCTCTGGCAATTGGCTCTCTTCGTGTTGGGCTTGGGACAGAGCGTTCTCTACTTCCTTAAGCTCCGCCAACAGAGATTCTCTTCTTGCCGATAGATCGGATATCTTCTGCTTCAGCGCATCTCCTGAAGATTTCAGGATACCGATGTTCTTGTGCTTCTCATCGGTCAGGAGTTTCTCTTTCCTCATTTCATCGGAGAGTTGAGTCTGAGCGGCTCTATCGGCAAGACGCCGAGAAGCTCTCTGGTACTGCAGCTGGCGACTCTCCAGATGAGCGGCTTGGAACAGGATTTCTTCGACGTCGACCGGGATTTGGCCTCTGAGAGTTCTAAACAGGGTCTTGGTAGGGTCGGAGTCATCGACCAAGTGCGCTGTATCTTGGTGAAGGAGAACTGACAATTCTTCCAGCCTGGCCCTGATCTCTGCCGATGTAATGCCAACTGTCTGAGAAGAACTTGCTTCTTCGCCTTCTTCTTTAGAGAGATCGATGGCGAAGGAAAATAGGCTATCAGGAGAATCTTGTTCCTGGGACGGAAAGCAAGGTTAGCTCATATTCGGAGAATCGGCAAATAATGTTGGCGGTAAATAGTGACTTACTTGCTTCAAGGCGATCTCTTGCCTTGGACTGGGAGGTGCTGACGGAGCTGCGGACTGACCGGCCAAAGATGCCGATGGAACTACAGATTGATCGGCTAAGGTTGCCGATGGGACGATATCGATTGAAAGGAGACAAGAAAGGTTATGAGACTAAATGAAAATGAGTTCATCGGCAACGGTATTGTTAAAGTATGTTACCTGGAGGGGGAACAACGGTTGTCTGAATCGGGAGAGCCGCCGATGATATAATTGGACCCACCGGACCAGTTGTTTGTTCACCCACAACAACTGATGTACCTTCTGTTTGAGGCTCTTCCTGCTGGGATTCTTCCATCTGTGGTGCATCCTGCATTGGTTGGGGAGATGGCGCTTGCTGTGTCTGGACTTCTGGAGAAGAAGGAGAAGACTCCACTGGGATTGGAGATACCGGAGGAGGAGGGGGAGTTGCCACTTTTTGGCGTTTCGTTTCGGCCCTGGTACTCTTGACACCCTTCCTCTTTGGCTGGCTGGACTGGGTGGCATCGGCACCTTGACGTGTGACCTTTGCCGATGCACTGGTTTGCTGCAATAACGAACAAGGGTTTATAAGTATAAATAAAGCCGATATAAAGATAGTCAGCGTAAAACATAAAGATTTGACAAATTGCCTTGAAAGCCCGCGCCAGAGTGGGAGCAGCTACCGTTGGTGATGTCTGGGTTCTCCTGGTCGTAACTTTCCTGAGGCGCACACCCCGATGCACGATGGAAGCCAGAGTGGGAGCATTGTGGCCGATTGAGGAAATCGGGCCTGATGGAAACAAGTCGATCGGCTTGCCACTCCTGCTAACCGATGGAGGAATATTGTCAACCTACAAAAGGAATACAAGGGTAAGCTGCCGATGGAAGTAATAGTGAGAAAATGAAACGTTGGTTTGAGTTACTTACAGTGTCATCGGGAACTTCGTATTCGGGGTCAATCATGCCGCGGTATGAAAATGCCAATCTGCAGAATAGATGCTCTTTCCATTCTGCCCACCATAACTTATATGCCTGAGTGATAAAAGCAGCCGGAACCCATTCTGACAGATCTACATCTACATCGGCGTTTGGTGGTAGTAGGGCTACTCGAGTCCACTCAAGAAGGTTGTTGATGGTTTCTCTGGGTTTTATCACATCGGCATAGGGAAGTGCAATCGGCAACTGGCCGAAAGCTAACTGGCGAGCTAATGCCGATGGATTGTAAAATTCGTAAGTCTGGGGAGAAGTTTTTGTGCTACCGAAGAAATTCACTGGAATGGCTCTGGGAGTCACAATTGCCATCATCACCTCATTATCCCTGTCGAGAGCTTCATCAAATGGATTGAGGGTCAGAGGGAGCATGCTATCTGGGTCATCATAAGCCAACCATGGTCGTTCATCTCTGGCCAAACCCTCATACAGAGTCTCGAAGAATCGGCCGATCTGATCCGGATTACTCCCTGAACCAGGTAGGACTATGACGGCTTCGCCAAAGTTCAAGGGGGCACGCGTTGCCGATTCCTCTTCACCCAACACATGATTTTCGGCTATGTCTCTTGGGAAGTGCTGTGAGAACAAGTTGAAATCAAGGCGCTTATGCAGGTGCAGATTGAGCCACATATTAATAAACCACCAGGGGCCTCCCAAGTTGCCGATGGATTGGCCAAGCAGGAGTTTCTGGGCTACCTGATGGAGAAGGTGGTAAACAGCGCCAAGCAGGTATCGGCCGAGAGGAAATTGGCCACCGTTAGCTAGTCTCTCTGCTGCCGATAGATAGACGGAAGTCGGTCCTGCCGATCGACCACAGAATACAAACTTGTCCAGCCACATGTTCAGAAAGGTGGTTTGCTCCTTTATGGTGACAGGCCCTCTCCCGCGGTACTTCTGAATGTACCCTGACCAACCGCCGATAGCGCGAGTCTCCACTTTGGCACTGGGGGCAGTATCAAAAAAGTGGGTGCTATCGGCAGAAGATATATCTAGCCCAGTGAGCATGGCTACATCGGCAAGGGTAGGAGAAGCAGGGCCGTGGCCAAAAACAAAAGCATTGAGGGTGTCTGACCAAAAGTAGGACGCAGCTATCAGCAGTGACTCGTTCCTGTGCATATCGGCAATGGATAGCCTAATGCATTGGACTAGCTTCCTTTCACCCCACTGGACTTCATAAGAATTGCTGACCCTCAAGAACCAGTCTTTCCATCCTACGGTAGGGCTAGGCCAAGAGCGAAAAGTGTCTTTCCACAGATCTAAAGAAAAGTTTTCAGCTCTAAAGGGGATCCTATTGGTTTCTGCGTTAATAAGGTTGGTTGGATCTGAATCCCCTAGAGGGCCGAGACATTGAAGGTGTGGTTGATCGGTGGGGATGACAATTTTATTGGACAACTCCTAGTGATTTTGGGGGAATAAAAATACAAAGAAAAAGGAAAAGGAGAATATTCAGTAAGATGAATCGCGGATGAACAGGAATAAAAAAAAATACAGAAGATGAGATGGAGATTTGACCTCAGGGACGACGAAGCCAATGGCCATCTTGTCGTGAAGAGGACGTTGGAGGGCACCGGAGTTGATGAAGAGAAGTGCTTGTCGGAGGTCTTGAAGGTTGTAAATGGCGCCGCCGCTGGAAAAATAAAGTTGGGTAGTAGAATGGTGTGATGGGGAAGGAGTACCCAAGAAGGAACTATTTATAGGACAAGATGGGCAAGGGCAAATCCGACTTATCTCTTTGCCGCATCCGAGAAACCCGAGGGTACTCAGGTGGATATGGTAACTATTCGCACGGTAATCCAGGGATTCTGCAGGTGATTTGATGGGAAGCGGTCATTATCTGAAGATATTTTACTGTGCGAGACCTCCTGGTCGGTCCATCGGCGATATTCTATAACGGTCATCTTGCAGATGGGCGGATAGGGGGGAAGTAACCGTTTTTGCGAATATCCTGGTCAGAGCATCGGCAGATCTTTGTAACGGTATTGTTGCCGATGTACGACTGAGAAAAATGCTCGTTTAGGAAGTTGGGGATTTCGAGGAATCTGCGGAGGATTAGGATCAGAGTTGTCCAGATTGAGGTTGTCGGTTACCAGATTAGGAGCATTAATTGCGGAGAAGGCATCATTACTACAGAGAATTTCGGAGCATTAATAGTTTTATACTCCGAAACTGGGGGGCATGTGTTGACACCGTTTTTGGGCACGTGTCTAGGATGGCAGGATAGGGTGGCAGTACGATGCGGGTTGCCGATGAGGATGGTTGCCGATGAGGGAGAGGTTGAATGTGACTAAGTCCACAGGCAGTAATATGGTGCCGATGGCTGGATAAAAAGGTCTGCCGATGACTATGGCAAAGGGATTGCCGATGATGCAAAGGAGGAGTCCGGAAGCTGCCAGTTGTCATGTGGAGGAGTTTCGGTTTGTCACGAAGGATAGTTTTGTTATTTCCTTAATTATTTGCATCGTTTTGTATACGGATTCCGTGTAATTTGGAATTCGAATTCTAATCGTGTCTGGTTGTAGCTCTTTGAGCAGGGTATAAATATAAACCCTAGGGCCTTGTAATAAAAAATCAAGAAATCAATCAAATACACGTTTTTACTCATATTCCAGCATCTACTTTTCGACGACTTCGTCATACTTTTTTTCTTTTTATTACGAGTTCTTAGGAATCCGTCGACTTAAGCTCGGCGTGTTCTCAAGTTCCGCGTGAGTACCTCTTAGCCGTGACATCCGGGCGCATCGCTGTTGTCAGGACTAAAGTATTCGAGTTATCACCTTTGCCGATAGTAAGGTCAAATCGGCTGGCACGCCTTAACGTTTGGATCGGGTATTAGCCCTTTGTGTTTGCAGATCAGTTTTGCATCAACAGAGTCGCTAGGTGGTATGATAAAAAAGTAAAAGCTAAGGAGTTTGCTGACGAAGATTTGGTGTGAAAACTAATTTTACCGATTGGGACTAAAAGTTCAAAGTTTGGCAAATGGTCTCCTAATTGGGAAGGTCCTTATCGGATAAATCAGTCTGCTCCTGGTAATGCCTATATTTTGGAGACTCTCGAAGGAGTTGAATTTCCCAGAGCTTTAAATGGAAAAATATTTAAAGAAGTATTACCCAAGCATATGGGTTGATGCATAAGAGTTTAAGTGCCGATAACACTCCTATTGGCTGGATGAAATGTATCTG
Organism: Sorghum bicolor; assembly: GCF_000003195.3. Lineage (NCBI taxonomy): Eukaryota > Viridiplantae > Streptophyta > Magnoliopsida > Poales > Poaceae > Sorghum > Sorghum bicolor. The sequence continues at coordinate 12,611,501 of NC_012873.2, read as the reverse complement.
GGGCATAATGTTTTCAAAAGTGCCGATAACAATCCTATCAGCTAGACTAGGGTGATTAAAAGTTTTTCTAAAAACAGAACAAGACAAGTTGCCGATGAAGAGCTCACGAGTTCAGCAGAGCTTGGATAGCCGATATGGCGCGCAGACGGATTTGGTGGCTTCTTCTATCTCCCGGATATCTTCATCGACAGAACCCTCCACTGGCCTCAGCTTCTTCATCTGCAACACCTTGCGAGCCTGGATGTTTCGTTCTTGCTGAAGAATCTTGATCATCTCAGGCAGTTGACTTTCTTCTTGCTGAGCTTGGGACAAAGCCTCCTCCACTTGTTTGAGCTCAGCCAGCAAGGCTTCCCTTTTTGCCGATAGGGTGGAGATCTTTTGCTTTAACTCATCTCCTGAGGACTGCAAAATGCCGATGCTTTTGTGCTTCTCATTGGTGAGACGCTTTACTTGCATTAACTCCTCTGAGAGTTGGGCCTGGGTAGCTCTATCGGCAAGGCGTTGGGTAGCCTTTTGGTACTGGAGCTGACGGCTTTCCAAGTGTGCAACTTGGAAAAGAATTTCCTCGGCATCGGCTGGAATTTGACCGTGAAGAGCCTTTGTTGATATTTGGTAACACAATAAGGAAATGATCCGCAAGCGCACGGATATCGGTGAGCATTTCACCCGGGAGGTTTTCCAGAGTATCGTATTTATATTTTTACCACTGGGAGAAAGGGTGCATCTGACTAACCAAATCTATTGCTACTATCCCTTTAGGCTACAAAGAATGTCTTTCGATGTGAGTGATGTATAGAGAAGACTGCAACCGTAGTCTCGTTCTAACCTTGGTAAGGATGATCTACTGTTCTATTGGGGAGGCTCACGGAATCTAGACAACACAAAGGATGTTCGACCCGCACCTATAACCCTACCCGTCCTGCTAACGAGATGTGATCTACAAAGGTTACTCGAAAATGTCACGTTCCTCGCTACTACCACGGTCCAGCTAGTCAGGGGATATCTATGAGTACCCTAGCCTAAACACCACGTTTACGCTAACAAGTGATTACTCTAATACTCAACCGAAAGAGGATTAAAGTAAACTCATAAACCAAAGAACAATAAAACAAGAACTTACTAGTATTAGAAGTCGAATTACTGAAGAATCTTAGAAGCAAGCCTCGGGTTAGGAGACTTGATCCCGTAGGTACAACTCGGAGTAGACACCGACAGGCCGGCCTTCCTCTGATCCACACCTCCACTCTATCTCTCTCAATCTAGTAGAAACTAGAAGATCTATTTCTACTTTACATTGGTTGCTAAGCCTAAAAAGAAATATTATTTAGAGAAGAGGTTTTCCTTCAAGGGCACCCCTCAATCTCTATGATAATTTCTTGTCTCCTCCAGGGGCCAGAGGGGGTCTCCTTATATAGTCCTCCCCTTCTATGCGTTTTTGGGTCGATAGGCGAGGTGGTACTATGTTATTCTGGATCCAATAGGTCGGTGGAACGTCGTGTGCGAAGAGAGTCCGGAACGGAGTCCAGAGGGGGGGCGGGCGCCCAGGTCCTCAGGGCGGGCGCCCTGGGCCTGGCCCCTTTCGGGCTCCGCTTCCTTCCCGTGGCTTCTGGAGTCTTCTAGATGGTAGAAAATTGCGCGGTGGGTTGATATCTCTATGTAATCCCGACATGTGGGCCTTTCTTCCTTATTTCCTGATAACCCCCTGCAGAAATAGACAAATACCAAAACTCGTGGAATTCTGTCAGATAAAACCCTAAGTCTAGATGTTGATTTCATTTGGATCCTTTTCTGTGTTTATTTGATAATTAAATTTGATACTTAAGGACCGTCAACAAACTCCCCCAAACTTACCTCTTGCTCGTCCCTGAGCAAGGATGAACTCAAGAGTTTCTGCAGTGGTTTCATGCCTTAAAAGTACACACGCATTCAAGCAAGATCTCATCTCTGAGTTAGAATAAACTGTTAAGACTTAAAACTTACTTACTTTACCTACACCATAGGACTTGTAACCGTCACTTCTGTCTTGAGTGGTTAAAAGATAGAACAGTCTAGCCAAGTGCCATGTCTCTTATTCTTGATCAGCTATAGCTCTGGGGTTTTTACAGATTTTCAAATAAAACTCAGAAATTCCTTGTATGATTCTCTCAGGTCTCTCTTTTGTGGTATTTCTGGATCCTTACCAAGGCAGTGATGGTATATGCATTCTCTCAAAATATGTGGTATTTGTGGTATGAGGCATAGTGACATTGCGTTCTCTCTCACCCTACTCTAATAAGGCTTTAATATCTGGAGCTCATAGGTGGGAGATAAAGTATACATACTTACAAGACATTTATTGCATAGTCAAACCATGGATCCAAAGTAACAAATCAATAAGCCAAATCAAGATGTGCATGTGTGGCGAATGAATGGTGTATGGTGATGATGGTGATAACAATGGTGAAAACAATGGAGGTTGAAGTCTAATTCTACTTTGCTCTTTGAGGGGATACATACCTTCCTTGCTTTTTGAAACTTTATGAGGAGAATGAGATGCTCATCTTTTTCTTTTCTCTCAGGTGGGTATCTTGTACCCCTAATTTCTAATGTCAGACACTTGTCTATTTTTACCTCTCGTCTCACTTTTTCTTTTCTTTCGAGGTTCCGAGCACTTGCTCCTTTTTATTTCCTCGTATCTCTTTTTTTTCTCTTTTTTTTTTCAGAGCATTCATCTCTTGAGATAATATAGCAAGTGGTAGTAACAAGATAACTTGAGCATTTATTTCACAGGGAATAACAGGGATAGGAAAATATTTTTGGCTATTCTCTCCCGGATTAGGAGTAGAATATTTTTGGGTGATTCTGGAGATGGAATGGGTGGATATATGTGGATGGTACTTCCGGAGTAGAAGTAGCATATATGAGTGAACGTGCAAGTGAAATCTTGATTTAACCACATGACAAGCTCCTAAGGGTCTACACAGCTTGACCACACTCAATGCTCATAAGCAGTAAATAGTAAATGTGTGGCTCAAGGTCTAGCAAGCATGTATATATGGCTGTGGTAGGAATTTAAACTCTCATCATACAGGAACTCATCATGTGTTATTTTAAAGATTTTTCAAAGATAAAATTCTCCAGAATTCTAGCATCTCTAGGAACAGATGAACAGCAGCTCAACCTTCCCATATCGTATCCGTTAACAACTTAGACTTCAGATCAAGTTTTCATCCCACAAGTTTAGGTCTAGAGCAAGCTTTAAATTATAACAGTTATGCCTAAACTTGAGAGAGATTTCAATTTTAAGAACTAGTCATGGCAGAGCAACTATTCATCATTTCCATGAGAGAGCTTATCATGAGGGTTCATAGCAAATTTTATTTATTTATTTATTTAGCAAACTAAGCAAAGATATATATATAAAAGCACAAAATCTTTATTTGGGTTTTTCATAGTTTATGTAGTTTAATATTCTAATATAGTGTAAGTATAAAGATAGATAGAAATACTTATCGAGATAAATGGGGGTGCTCTCCCCCAAGCTGAATTTTGACGTAATTTCTCTTGATGTAGCTAGCAGGTGGCAGAGGTGTGTTTGAAAGTCAGCAGTATTTTGACAGCGATTAGAATGTCCTCCGTCTGCTAGTCTTCTTGATTCTTAAATTCTGTGGAGCTCAAATAGACAACAAAGCTTGTGGAATTGGTTAAGTGTTAGCATAAATATCTAGCCTTTATCATGTTGAGACTCCTTAATAAATATTACTCCCTGTTTTTATATTTTTGTTTTTATAAAGCAGAAAAATATTTATTTTATTTTTATGCCACCACAGTGAATGTACTTATGAGTTTTATGCCACTCGTCTACTCACATGGGGCTTACAGTTTTTTTCACATTTTTATTTTCTTTCTAGGATAATACGAACATGATTAACTAAGTAAACTATTTGAAATAATTAAAAGGAAAAGGATAACTACCAAGTTTACCTCTTGGCAAGGCGTTCGGTGTTTTTAAGTCCTCCGAGCGGGACTCTCCATTTTCTTAATCGTCCTGAGGTTCGTTGGGTGGCGTAGTCGGTACTTCCGGCAGCGCCTCGTCTTCATTTATAACTATCTTCTCTCTCCACACCTAACTCGGTGCTACGGTCTCCTCAGGACAGTTATGTTCAAGTGGTATGTCTTCAGTCCTTATCACTTCTCCTTCGTAGTCTACCCATCCGTCCTTGATGATTTGCCTCTTCTGGTTGCGGTTGCGTTGTCTTCTTCTTGTCCTGACCTGTTTAGAGTCTTCAACTATATAGTTAGGGTCAGTAAAATAGCTGCGTACCTTCTCAGAGGGGAAGTGCATGTGGACTTCTCCGGTTCCAATATAGATAATGGCTTTGATAGTGCTGAGGAACGGTCTTCGAAGGATGATGGGTGGATCGTACTCGTCGTCTCCCATGTCAATGATCTGAAAATCATCTGGAGCTGAATATATATTGGTTGTAGGGGCATGGTTCCATGCAGGAGCTGATAAGTGACTGCGGCCATTATGTTGGCGTCAGATCCGGTGTCGTAGAGTGTCTTCTAAAAAGAGTATCTGTTAATTGTGCACTCAATGCTTGGAACACTAGGGTTGTCCTTCTTGATCAAGAAAGGTGACTTGAGTCGACGATCTTGACCTCCTTGAACTACAGTGACCATCTTAGCTGACTCGGTCCACATTTGCTTGTTCCTGTTCCTCCTGTTGGTCCTCTTCCTTGGTTGATGTCGGGGTTGCTCTGAAGTTTGTGTAGTCTTGTTCTTGAAGGAAAGTCTCCTTCTTCCCCTTGATGTAGAGACTGATCTTGGCAGCATTAGCGTAGATGACAGCTCTAGTGTTTAGGAATGGCCTCCCTAAGATGATGGGTGCCCTCTCCTCAGTACCAGTCTCTATCACCATGAAGTCTGCTAGAGCATACAAGGTACCAACTCGGACGCAGAGGTTCTTCAATATTTCCTTTGGGAAACTGAGTGTCCGATCTGCAACCCTGGGCATAATGTTGACGCTGGAGCCAAAGTCGCAGAGTGCTTCTGGGAAGTCCACCATGCCGATGGAGATCGGGATGACAGGGCATCCTAGATCACCTCTCTGAGTAATTAGGCCTCTGTTGATTCCAACCTTGATGTTGTTGAGGACGGTTGTAGTAATAGTTGTTATTGTTGTTGATGTAGTTCACGTCCTCAAGCATCTTAGGGCAGTGATTGCCTGAGCGTCCAGTATCTCCAGTGTGTTTGTGCTCGTAGATCCTAGTTCTTCACTTGGTGGAATCTGGGAGTTGTAAAACTCCTTCATATTATGCTCGAAGTGTTCCTGCTCATAGAAACAAGGTAGAGATCAAGTGCATGGGCCTGTTGGTGGAAAACACCAACAGAACCAAAAGTGTATTTGTTCTTCTCTAACCTTAAGCATAGTGAGCAAGACAAAGTTGATGGATCATGAGTGTAGCATTTGTCAGATCAGATGGCTCAACCTAATGGAAAGATAATCTATCTATATTTATGTTTTGTTTATATCTTCCAAAGATTGAATGTGCAATACTTTAGCTTATATGATTAGGAGTGTGGGATCATGAAGGTAGTACGAAGAACAAAGATTAAAGGACTAAACATGCTGAATTAATTGAGTTGGTTAATTTGGAGTTATAAATCATACATGTTTGTCTCTTTTATTCATGTGTATGCCAGAACCAAGGAGAACTTATAAAAGTGATAATCAAGTACTTTAAAATGTTATTGAAGAGTGATGGTATAGTATCACCTTGTGGAAGCTTTCCTTTCTTAGTGGTTGTGCATCGTGTTTGTGGCACCCTCCATGAATCATCTCTTATGAGCTACGTCTTTCTTGTGCAAATTGTTAAACTTCATGTGTCACTTTCTTCATCTCCAATTTGAGTTTATCTCAGGACTTCCCAGGTTGATATTGAAAGTTCTCCTGCAGGGGTTAGTCCCACAAAATATACCAATATCTACTCAAGCAGTTTTTAGTTCAGTAACCAAACTAGACTCCATGTCTAATCAGATTAAGGAAGGCTATTTAACCTAAGCACCACGCTTAATTTAAATGCCATTGGAAGTGTGTCCAGTACTTCCAAACTAACACTTACTAGGATAAACAAAGGTAGCATGATGGCTTTTATAGAGATCTACTCAAGTGGTGTGATTAGTATTTAACAAATTGAGCATGTCTCAAAGGTAAGGACAACCAACATAGCAGCATGGCAAAGGATGTTTTATGTAAAGTACTCCCCCAAGCTTGAATTTTGCAAAATTCAAGATTGGATGAATTTAATTTAACGTTGCATGATGATTGGTTGGGCATACCTTGCGCTTGTCATTCATCCGATCTTCTTGCTCCAATCCTGGAAAGGTTAGTGGCAAGAATACCCGAAGGAATATTTCTATAATTATCTCAATATGCTCAATACACAAGGCAATGTTGCAAACAATTAGAAGTTCATGTTACGATCTGATAAGTGCTTGCTAAGCTTATCCTTGGGAAACCATCAAGTTATGTTGGTGAAGTGGTTTCCCCTCCAACACCTACCTATATCAAGATCAACTCAACGAGATCTACAATATTTATTATAGACATATGCATCGACAACCGCCCTTTTAAAGTTTTTATAAATAGAAAGGAAGAGGGGGTTGGAGATCTCAAATGTGGTGATGATGGAGAGACCGATTGATTGGGGAGATGTTTTATATGCGCAAGGACTCGGTAAGGTATTTATGAAATAACTTCCATGCTCACTGTTGTTTCTCTCATTCTCAAACTCCAAGGACGATTCTTCATGAATGCTTAAAATTCTTCTAGGATTGTCTCTCAAGTTTGTTTTATCTATCCATTCAATGGTGATAGCACATGGATTTTTAATGCCCTCTAGCCATCGATGTTGCTCTTCTCGATCCTCCTTCTTATGCATGGGATGTCTAGAGAGATTCATAGGATTATCGGGAGGTTCAAGAGAAAGAGCATAGTAGAATTTATTAAACTCTAGGATGAGTTGGATAGCCGAATTATGGGATTGAAATGTTTGGAAATCGGTTATTGAAACTTCCTCTTCTTGTATGGGAGATGATTCCTTCTCTATCTCTAAGATTTTTCTATGAAGACTAGTACAAGAAGGATGTCCACGAATGAAGACATACCTTCCTTTACTAATAGATAAAGAAAGAAGGACTCTACCAAAGGTTATATGATTAAGACCAATGTGAAAATATTTAGGAAAACATGGTCTTGTAGGGCTAGGTCTAAACCAGAATTTATAGAAAGATTAACAGATTCCCTAGGTGTAGCTAAAAGTGCATTATCTTTTTGATTAAAAGATAGGACCTCGGCTATAGAAAAGGGTTGGTTTTGACCTATTGCAATCAACTCCGGACACAGATCATAATTAGGGGCAGGACGTGTTGACTCCCATGGTCTATGGCTGGTCTCCGAAGGTGCAAAGAATTCAATAATAGGTATGGAATTTGAGTTATCCATAAAGATAAAAATAAATAGATAAAAGAATAAAAGTATAAAAGTATAATACAAGATAATAGCAAGATTCAAAGTTATCTCAGCAAACCGTCTTTCTCCCCGGCAACGGCGCCAGAAATGCTTGTTGATATTTGGTAACACAATAAGGAAATGATCCGCAAGCGCACGGATATCGGTGAGCATTTCACCCGGGAGGTTTTCCAGAGTATCGTATTTATATTTTTACCACTGGGAGAAAGGGTGCATCTGACTAACCAAATCTATTGCTACTATCCCTTTAGGCTACAAAGAATGTCTCTCGATGTGAGTGATGTATAGAGAAGACTGCAACCGTAGTCTCGTTCTAACCTTGGTAAGGATGATCTACTGTTCTATTGGGGAGGCTCACGGAATCTAGACAACACAAAGGATGTTCGACCCGCACCTATAACCCTACCCGTCCTGCTAACGAGATGTGATCTACAAAGGTAATTCGGAAATGTCACGTTCCTCGCTACTACCACGGTCCAGCTAGTCAGGGGATATCTATGAGTACCCTAGCCTAAACACCACGTTTACGCTAACAAGTGATTACTCTAATACTCAACCGGAAGAGGATTAAAGTAAACTCATAAACCAAAGAACAATAAAACAAGAACTTACTAGTATTAGAAGTCCAATTACTGAAGAATCTTAGAAGCAAGCCTCGGGTTAGGAGACTTGATCCCGTAGGTACAACTCGGAGTAGACACCGACAGGCCGGCCTTCCTCTGATCCACACCTCCACTCTATCTCTCTCAATCTAGTAGAAACTAGAAGATCTATTTCTACTTTACATTGGTTGCTAAGCCTAAAAAGAAATATTATTTAGAGAAGAGGTTTTCCTTCGAGGGCACCCCTCAATCTCTATGATAATTTCTTGTCTCCTCCAGGGGCCAGAGGGGGTCTCCTTATATAGTCCTCCCCTTCTATGTGTTTTTGGGTCGATAGGCGAGGTGGTACTATGTTATTCTGGATCCAATAGGTCGGTGGAACGTCGTGTGCGAAGAGAGTCCGGAACGGAGTCCAGAGGGGGGGCGGGCGCCCAGGTCCTCAGGGCGGGTGCCCTGGGCCTAGCCCCTTTCGGGCTCCGCTTCCTTCCCGTGGCTTCTGGAGTCTTCTAGATGGTAGAAAATTGCGCGGTGGGTTGATATCTCTATGTAATCCCGACATGTGGGCCTTTCTTCCTTATTTCCTGATAACCCCCTGCAGAAATAGACAAATACCAAAACTCGTGGAATTCTGTCAGATAAAACCCTAAGTCTAGATGTTGATTTCATTTGGATCCTTTTCTGTGTTTATTTGATAATTAAATTTGATACTTAAGGACCGTCAACAGCCTTGAACAGAGCTTTGGCTGGATCAGAATCATCAACCAATTGAGCAGTGTCTTGGTGTAGTAAGGCCAGCAGGTCTTCCAATTTGGCTCTGATCTCTACCGGTGAAATCCCTATTGCTTGGGAAGAGATTGCTTCCTCGCCCTCATCATTGGAAATCTCGATGGCGAAGGAGAATAAGCTATCCGGGGAGTCCTGTTCCTGAAAAGAGAAATAAGATAAGTTATTTGATGATCAAATATTAGTGGAAAAGAATGGAAACCAGATAACTTACTTGTTTTAGAGCTATTTCTCGCCTATGGCTGGTTGATGCCGATGGTACCACGGGTTGATCGGCTGGAGTTGCCGATGGAATGACGTCGACTGAAGAGATGATAAAGGTGATTATAATCTGAAGAAAATTCATCGGTAATGGTGTTATGGATAGTACTTTACCTTGAGGAGTTGTGGTGCTTGTCTGTTCTGAAGAGACTACCGATGGTATAATTGGATCTGCTGGATCAACAGTGTGTTCAGGTATATTGGCTGGTGCTTCTTGTAGCTAGAGTACTGGTTGAGGAGATGCTGGTTGAGGAGGAGATGGTACTTGCTGCGTCTGGATTTCTAGTGAAGAAGGGGACAATTCTACATGAATCGGTGACACTGGAGGAGGAGAAGAAGGTGGTGCTGTTTTCTGGCGTTTTGGCTGCATCTTAGTGCTTGTGGGGGCCTTTCTCTTAGCTTGACTAGACTGGGGGGCATCGGCACTTGTTTTGGTACTTTTGGTCTTTGCCGATTTGCCAGTTTGCTGATACAACAACAAAAGTTTCATAAGTACAAATGTAACAGAGTATTGATGAAATTTTGGTTGAAACGGTAAAAGTTACCGATGAGGTTCCCATAGCGGCCGATGTATCCTGAAAAAATTGTGTGAGTATAGAATGGAATCAGTAAAAATTGAGGAAATTAGAGATTTACCTTGAAAGCTTATGCCAAGGTAGCAGCGGTGACCGATGGAGATGTCTTTGTTCTTCTGGTGGTTATCTTCTTGAAACGCATATTCCGGTGCATTAGGGCTGCCAAGGTTGGTGCATTGTTGCTGATGAGAGAAATCAGGCCTGATGGAAGGAGCTCGATCAGCTTTCCACTCCTGCTGACTGTCGGAGGTGTATCGTTAACCTGTTCAAAAGGGAAGAAGTGAGTTACGAATAAGGATAAACGTAATGAAAGGATTGAAGCATCGGTTAAAGACTTACAGTGTTCTCATGGACTTTATACTTAGGGTCAATCATGCCACGGTATATGAGAGCCGATGTGCAGAACAAATGCTCTTTCCACTCCTCCCATCACTGTTTGTATGCTTGAGTAATGAAGAGAGCTGGGATCCAGGCCGATAGATCAATGTCTGACGTATCGACATTTGGTGGGAGTTGGGCTATTCTGATCCACTCAAGGCCACTGGTTATGGTCTCCTTTGGCTTCACCACATCGGCATAGCAGAGTGCAATCGGCAGCTGTCCAAAGGCCAGTTGACGAGCCAGTGCCAATGGATTGTAGAATTCGTAGGTGATGCTGGAAGTTTTCCTACTGCCAAAGAAGTTCACTGGTATAGCTCTCGGGGTAATAACTGCCATCATCAGATCATCGTCCTTGTTGAGGGCATCATCAAAGGGATGGAAAGTGAGTGGGAATCTAGTTTCTAGATCCTCATACGGCATCCATGCCCGCTGGTCTTTGGCCAGACTCTCATAGAGAGTCTGGAAGAATCGACTGACCTGGTCTTCATTGCCACCGGTACCAGGTATGACTATGGCGGCCTCACCGTAGTTCAAAGGGGAGCGAGTTGCCGATTCTTCCTTGTCTAGTTCATGATCTTCGTCTATGTCTCTGGGAAGGCGCTGTGCGAAGAGATTGAATCCAAGACGCTTATGCATATGAACGCTGAGCCACATATTGATGAACCACCAAGGTCCCCCTAAGTTGCCGATGGGTTGGCCTAGCAAAAGCTTTTCAGCTACTTGATGAAGAAGGTGATAGACAGAGCCTAACAAATATCGGCCGAGGGGAAAACGACCGCCCCCGGCTAATTTCTCTGCTGCCGATAGATAAACAGAAGTTGGTCCTACCGATCGGCCGCAAAATACGAATTTATTCAGCCACATATTCAGAAAAATAGTGTGTTCCCTTTCCCCAACAGGTCCTCTTTTTCGTTACTTCTGAATGTACCCAGACCAACCGCCGATGCTGCGAGTTTCCCCCTTAGAACTAGGCTTATTATCAAACAGATGACTGTTATCGGCAGTTGATATATCTAAGCCAGTGAGCATAAGCACATCGACAAGAGTAGGAGAAGCAGGACCATGGCCGAATACAAAAGCATTGAGGGTATCTGACCAAAAGTATGAAGCGGCTATCAGCAGCGACTCGTTTCTCTCCATATCGGCAATGGATAGCCTAATGCATTGGTCCAATTTCCGCTCACCCCATTGGACTTCATTTGAGTTGCCGATTCTCAGGAACCAATCTTTCCATCCCTTGGTGGAACTGGGCCAGGAACGCAAAGCATCTTTCCACAGATCTAAGGAAAAATTTTCGGCTCTAAAAGGAATCCTATTTGTCTCTGCATTTATGAGATCGGTGGGATCTGGGTTTCCCAATGGGCCAAGACACTGAAAGTGGGTTTGATCGGTAGGAATCACAATTTTATCGGCCAATTCCTAAAGGGTTTGAAGATCGAAAGGACAGAAAAAAGAGAAGAAAATGTACTTAGTAAATAAATTCGCAGAGGAATAGGAGTACAACTAGAATATGGTAAAAAGAGAGAGGGGGTGTTGAGTTAATCTCAGGGACGACGAAGCTGATGGCCATTTCTTCCTGAGAAGAGAAGAAAATCGGAGACTTGGAAGATTGTTGGAGGAAGCCCTTGCCGGAGTGCTTGAAGTTCTTGAGCAGTGCCGCTGCTCGAAAGGTGGGTATGAGGCTGTAGAATGACAGGATGGAAGAAGAGTACCAGAGAAGGAAGTATTTATAGGACAAGGCAGGGGCAAAACTGACTTATCTATTCGTCGCATCCAAGAAATCCGAGGGTGTTCAGGTGGATATGGTAACTGTTCGCACGGTAATCAAGGGATTGCGCAGGTGATTTGACAGTAAGTGGTGGAGATATCTTACTGTGCAAGATCTCCTGGTCGGTTCATCGGCAGTCTTATCTAACGGAAATGTTGCCGATGAACGTATTCTGGGGAGGTTCGGTTCGAGAAGTTGAGAGATTCGAGGAGCATGCAGGAGAACCGGGCTGAGGTTGTTTAGATTTGGTAATTGATTACCGATCAGAAGGAGTAATTGCGGAAAGGCATCATTACTGAGGAGAATTTTGGAAGATTAATGATTTTATACTCCAAAATTGGGGGGCATGCGTTGACACCGTTTTTAGACACATATCTTTAGACGCGTGTCTGGAGTTAATCGGCAGGCGGACAAATGGTGACTGATCTACAGAAGAGTTGCCGATGAGGGTTGGTGCCGATGGGAAAATGACAGAATATGATCAAGTCCAGGAGTGGTGATGGGTTCATGCCGATGACTAGTGCTGGTGGTTGCCGATTGCTGTGAAAGGTGGTTTGCCGATGGTCATGGAGAAAGACGCAGGGATTACCGATTGACTCATGGCGGTGTACCGGTTGGATTGTGGAAGATAATTTAATGTTTTCTATAGTTATTAGAGTTTGTTTTGTATACGGATTCCGTGTAAATTGGAATTCGAGTTCTAGTCGTGTCTGGTTGTAGCTCTTTTAAACAGGGTATAAATATACACCCCGTGGCAATGTAATGAAAAATCAATCTATCAATCAATCAAACATAAGTTTTTACACATATTCTAGCATCTACTTTTCGACGACTTTGTCATATTTTCCTTTTACTACGAGTTCTAAGGAATTCGTTGAGTCAAACTCGGCGTGTTCTCAAGTTCCGCGTGAGCACCTCTTGGCCGTGACATCCAGGCGCATCGCTGTTGTCGGGACCAAAGTGTTCGAGTTACCACCTTTGTCGATTGTAAGGTCAAATCGGCTGGCACGCCTTGACGTTTGAATCGGGTATTAGCCCTTTGTGTTTGTAGATCTGTTTTTGCATCAACACAATCCCGTAAGCCACTTAAGAACAAAGCACATAGACATCTAATATCATTTCTTGAGAGACCACGAAACCAAAGGAAACAAACCTATAATTAGAACAATACACCAACAGTAGAAAATAAAGATGAAAAGTTTATAAAATGAATCTACGTTGCACTACGATCACACAGACGTAAAGATCACGAAAATCGGAGCTATAACGATAAAGATATGAATTTTCTAAGATTTCCTTTAATAAAATAATTAATTAAATAGGATCACGAAAATAAAAAGTTGTAAACTTGTAAAACAGTGAGACTAACATGTAGATCTTGTGATTACAAATCTAACACAATTTGAATAGATCAAATCGGAGTTAAAATGAAGATTTTATGAGCTAAACAAATCTGGTGGCAATTTTATAATTATTGAAAACGTATTTTGATTTAGAAACCAAGGTAAACTAATTGGAGCAGAGCACACACCTGGTGGCCAGCCATTGGCAGCAGCGAGCTCCTAGCCGGCGAGCATGAAACTTAAGCCTACAACCATGATTTGATGCGGGGAAAACAAACTCACCAATAGAGATTTCGCAGATAGGTACGAAGCGGAGATGGAAAGCACGGCGACGGGCGGATCGACACCGAACTGAGGGCGATCACGTTGTAGAGAAGAAAATAAAATTTTATTTTACTATCTTAGAAATTCTCAAATTAGAGGCTTCCCATATGGTAGTCTTTGGTGTGCTTTGTCTAAGGGGTTGGTACATATATATAGGAAGAAAAACGCCCCACCTCCACGTCAACTAGCGATATGGTACTAATTGATTTGCACCATTTATCTTTACTAATAGGCCTAATTAATTATTAAAGCCCATTAATAAATAAAGACATGGGCCTTGAGCGTTGAGAAAAATGAGAGATTTATTATTTTCGGAATTAATTAATTTCATGGATAAAATAATTCAAGAAAATCCAGAATTATTATTTAAGCCACGAAAAATACTCCAAAAGCTCCAAAAATTCGAGGAAAATTCTCAGAGACATTATGGAATATGAGGAACCCAAATAAAGTATTTGGAGCTCATGATGAGATAAATTGGAGCATCTAAAAAATAGATCATGCTCACAGAAGATTGAGAACAAAAGCTAGAAAAATTTCCGAAAAGTTTATAGAGATTGATTGATGGATGAGGAACTAAAAGAAGTGCTTTGAGTGATAAAGAAACGATTTTAGGAAGCTCCTAATAAAACTTGAGCTAAGAAACAAGGAATTTGGTTGTAGATAAAGATAAAGACATACCGATAAAGGAAGATTGATCTACTAAACACATTTCAAAAACTTTGCTCACTCTCAACACACAAAGGAGTAACAAGCAAACATCAAATCTTATGCACCAACATGTATGCACAACAATGTTGCTAAGCCTTACGATAAATTTAATTTAATGAAAAATATTATTTTTCCTATATTTTCATGGGCATAAAAATATATAATCAAATTGTTTTAACTCTATTTCGAAAGGAGTAAATTTTAGGGTGTTACATTGCTTCTCCTAAATTCTTCATACAAAACTATTATTTAGTGAAGTCTTTACGAATTGCATCATCAGAATATCATTCGCAATCAATAATATGTCATCCACATACAAGATTAGAAATGTGACATCACTGCCACTTTCTATCTTGTAAACATAAGGTTCTTCTTCATTCTAATGGAAGCCAAACCCTTTGACTACTTCATCAAAATGAATGTTCCAACTCTGAGGTGCTTTCTTTAACCCATACATGAATTTCTTAAGCTTGCATATTTTTCTAGCATTATTTGGATCAACAAAACCTTCGGGTTGTATCATATACATGTCCTCTTCCAAATTTCCATTTAAAAAGGTTGTTTTAACATCCATGTGCCATATATCTCATAATTGAAATAAGTAGCTATTGCTAGAATGATCTGGATAGATTTAAGCATTGCTAGTGGCGAGAATGTCTCGTCATAGTCAATTCCTTGAACTTGCCGAAAACCTTTTGCAACAAGTCGAGCTTTATAGACGTGAACATTTCCATCCATATCCTTTTTATAGATCCATTTGCACTCTATGGGTCTAACCCCATCATGTGGGTCAACCAAGTACCAAACTTGATTGTCTCTCATGGAATCCATCTTGGATCTCATGGCACTTTGCCATTTCTCAGAATCTGGGTTCAACATTGCTTCTGCATAAGTCGCAGGTTCGTCATCATCTAACAATAACAAATCCCCACGTAGTTCGTGGATTTTCACTGACCTTCATGGCTGCGATGGTATTTCTATTGCCATGAGTATCTCAACTTGTTCTGCTACATTAGCATCACTCGTAGAGTCCTTCCTATCTAGCTCATCTTGAACTTCTTCAAGATACACCTTCTGTCCACTTTTCTCTCTTTTGAAAAACTCTTTCTCTAAGAAAACACCATTTCGAGCAACAAACTCTTTGCCCTATGATTGGTTATAGACGTAATACGCTAAAGTTTCCTTTGGGTATCCAATGAAAAAGCACTTGTCCGACTTGGGTGTTAGTTTATCTGACATAAGTCATTTGAAATAAACTTCATGACCCCAAATTTTTAGAAAAGACAAACTAAGACTCTTACCTGTCTAGATCTCATATAGTGTCTAAACTATGGACTTAGATGGTACAAAATTTAATGTGCAAGAGTATGTTTCTAGAGTATATCCCAAAAATGATACTAGGTTTGACTGGCTCATCATTGACCAAACCATGTCCAACAAAGTCCAATTACATTACTCAAACACGCCATTCCTCTGAGGTGTTCTAGGTGGCGTAAGCTGTGGAATAATTCCACAACTCTTTAGATGATTGCTAAATTGATACCTCAAATATTCTCCTCCATGATCAGATCACAAGGCCTTAATTTTCTTGCCACGTTGATTCTCTACTTCATTTTGAAACACTTTGAACTTTGCAAATGTCTCAGACTTATGCTTCATTAGTAGACATATCCATATCTATTAAAATCATCAATGAAAGTTATGAAGTATTGGAATCTGCCTCTAGTTATCGTACTTATTAGTCCACATACATCAGTATGTACAAGTTCTAATAAGTCAGATGCCCTCTCAAGAAAACCTATGAAAGGCACCTTGGTCATCTTTCCCAATAAGCAATCTTCACATGTCTCCTATGATTCAAAATCAAACAAAGTTAAAAGCCCATCAGAATGGAGCCTCTTCATACGATTCTCACTTATGTGACCTAAACGACAATGCCACAAATAGGTAGGACTTAACTCATTAAGCTAGGGCCTTTTAGCACTTATATTACAGATAGGTGCATCATCAAGATTTAAGATAAATAACCCATTCACAATGGATGCAAAATCCACAAACATGTCATTCTTATAGATCACACAACCATTATCTTTACTCGCAAATGAATAACCATCCTTCATCAAACTTGAAGGTGACACAATGTTTCGACATAAACTAGGAACAAAATAACAATTTTTCAATTCCAAAATAAATCCTGATGGGAGGTGGAGTTGCATCGTCTTGATGTTCAACATAGAAACTCTTGCATCATTGCCCACTCAAAAATCAACTTCTCCCTTTTCAATGCTTCTACTTCTTACCATTCCCTGCATCGTATTGAAAAATATGAGCAACCGATCCAGTATCAAATACCTAAGAATTAATATAAGAATTAGCGAGGAAAATGTTTGTCACATAAACAACAAGTGTATGAGCTACGAGAGTACCTTTACTGCCGCCATCCTTTAAGGATGCCAAATACACCTTGCATCCAGTTAGGTTTCTCCTTACATTGAAAGCACTCATCATGAGCAGGTAGTCCAGCCTTAGGCACATGTGGGTTTGGCTTAGAGATCCCATCTTTAGCCTTGCCCTTCTTCTTCCAAGAATTGCCCTCATTTGTCTTGAAGTTAGGCTTGTTTTGGACCGCCATCACATGGCTACTGTTGTCTTAAGCATGCCACATAACTCATTCAAGCCCTTCTCCACTCCATGGTATATGGTTGATCAAGATAAAGTTACCATAGCTGGGTGGAAGAGATGTGAGAATGAAATCAGTAGCCAACTCTTGGCCAATTGGGAAGCCTAGCTTCTCCAACCTCTAAGTGTAACCAACCATCTTGATCACATGTGGCCCAACTGTTGTGCCCTCTGCCAGCTTGGTCTCAACAAAAGCCTTTGAGACATTGAACATTTCAGTCTTGGCTTAAGTCTAGAACATACATTCAGTGTCACGATCATATCATATATTGTATGGTTATTGTCGAACTACATCTATAGATCTAGTTCCATACAAGCAAGCATAAGGCAACTTACTTCAAGATCAGTATCACATGCTCTCTTGTAAGCGTTTTTCTCTACAGCAGGTGCATTATCAACATGCTCATCTGGTAATAGGGTGTCTAGAATTTCTTCCTTTTTCTTAGCCTAGAGAACAATTCTAAGGTTGCAAATCCAATCCGCATAGTTTGCTCCATTCAACTTATCTTTCTCAAGAAATGAACGCAAAGTAAATGGTTGATTAGGTGCCATTTATCTACAACAAAACTAATGCAAAATACTAAGACAATGTATCCATGACAAAGTAAATAATATTAAATAAAATATATTCACACTAAAATCAATATCCCTCTATTGAAACTTAGTGATTCAAGACCCACAACTAACAAGTCTACAAGTGAGCTTTAGCATCACCGCTAAAAGACATGGTAGATCGGTAAGCAACTCCTTGCTAATCATACCACATATGACTCTTACTGTTGGGAAGCATCTCTATGCTTTGGTGCCCAACTACTCATGCTGTAAGATCCCTAACTATTAGGATGACCTTGTTCAAGCAACAAACCCTTTTGTAGTAAGTATCTGATATGAACTTGCTATTGGCATCTCTTACACCGCACCCGCAAGGTTGTCATCCCTAACACGACATAAGAAATATGGTGTTACTTATAATCATGGAACTTGTAAAATATAAAACAAAAATTATCTGCAAGCACATGGATAAAATACTCCTGTTGTAGCATTTCACCTAGGAAAGTCAGGTATCGTCATTTATAATTTTACCACTAGGAGCTTGTAGAAGGGATCTAGAAGAGAAAATTGATATGGCTAAAAGAATTATAAATACATACTCTAGATACAAATCAATTAACCACTTCTATCTAAACATGGGTAAGGCAGATAACGGTGATGATAATAATTATAATAATAACAATAATAATAATAATAATAATAACAATAATAATAACAATAATAACACTAATAATAATAATATTGACGATGACGATGACGATGACGATGACGATGACGATAACGATAACGACAACGACAACGACAACGACAAAGACAACGACAATAATAATAATAATACCGATGATGATGATGATGATGATGATGATGATGATGATGATGATGATGATGATGATGATGATGATGATGATGATGATGATGATGATGATGATGATGATGATGATGATGATGATGATGATGATGATGATGATGATGATGATGATGATGGTGATGGTGATGGTGATGGTGATGGTGATGGTGATGATGATGGTGCAGATGATGGTGATGATGATGGTGATGATGATGGTGGTGATGATGGTGATGATGGTAATGATAAGGAATCCATAATTAGATATGACTCGTAGGATCAAGTAGGATAGAAAAAGTGACATGGTTAGAGATTTTAATTCATAAGTTCACATCCTATCTACTAAGTCTTAGGGCTTATATTCTACTCATTATCAGTTATAGCAAAAATCAATCTTCCATCTAAACATAAGGAACATTACTTCAGAGAATTCAAGAATATAGCAATCCTTCCCCAAGTAACCGGGTTCTACTTGGCCTAGATTTAGGGAGTGGACTATATAGGACTCAATGAAGTTGTCACCTTCGTGATCTAGCACATGGCCCGAAAAAGGGTGCATTCGTAGGTAAATATAATCTAGACCCCACGTCTACATTATTTCTACCACCTAATTCAATTTGGAGTTGAACTAAGTGCTCTAAGAACATATGTCTATGTTGGGAATATGCCCTAGAGGTAATCATAGAGAGATGATATTATGATTGTATCCATGACATATATTATGAGTTCGATGAATATCCATTATAGACAAACTTGTATCGATTGACAATTATGTGAATTTTTTGTGAAACTTTTTTACTTGTATGGTTATTCTAAAGTTGTCTCTGATCAGAGTTCATGTGAGGACACACATGAATATTAGATTAGCACATGCATTAGTTGATGACTATGTTTCACAAGTCATAGACATAGAGATGTCAAACTAATAATGTGGGCACATGTATGACATGTGGCTGGACTGACCCAACATGAGATGTTTTTATTATCTTTTTATGCATCATGTATGTTATGTCCTTAGACCCGCTATTGTCATATGTTCTCAAGATGTGAAATGACCTACTTAGGGACTATTAAACTCTACTCCGTAATAGGGTAGTTATAAAGGTGGTCTTCAGGTTTGTTGGGAGACATGCTGTGAGATATAGATAATCAAGATAGAACTTGCCCCTCTCTATGTGAGAGTGATATGGATCACTCAAGTGATTGGATTAACAAATGGATGGTCATGCTTGGGTTAAGTATTAACCCATGAGTTGGACCAAATATCATGTGGCAAGAGAATAACATGTATGTGTTTGCAGTGGTTTGTCTGATATGGTCTTTGCGTGTGTGTAGGAGTTGTCCCGCCTTGCTAGAGGCCCCTATCAACTATTGGGTGTGTAAAGAGTACTCGACCCATGTCTATATGTATGTGAACCAATACGGTCACACGATTAAGGGGCTAGAAGCATAATTTGGGTTGGACCCGAATTAGACAAAGCTTAGGGTTTTCTAATTGGGCCTACAGCTCGGGGCTGATTAGGGGACGCCTATATAAGAGAGGGAGGGGGCGCGGCCGGGACGAACTCACGCCATTAGGCTGTCGTCGCCACTCACCCACACTCGTGCCTATTGCTCCTCGTGGACCTAGCAGTTCAGAGGCGCGATGCTTCTTCCCTGCACGTGTGGGACACCTCGGAGGTGCTGCATCTAGAGCACAAGGACGAACCGCGCGAGAGGGATTGACGTGGTGGATGACCATGCAACTGCACAACACTGCTACTACGTGCATGATTACATTGAGTCGCTTCCGCTACAGCTGCGCATCTAGTGGTAATCCCATGATCTATAACTAGCAATTGATCCTGTTTTATGAGGTCAAAATTTTTGTTTTCTGGCTAGCATAACATCCCCATAATCCTTCAGTGGTATCAGATCTATTACTGCATTGTTATAGATTTGATTGGATACATATAGAGATATGTGCAGTTTTAGATGAGTCTCTGATCTTGGTTCATGGTCTTGCTGTGCTAGTATTGTAATGATCTACTCGTACCAGTCAGAATTCCGCCATCCAAGTTAAGTGATACATATAAACTTAGTCATGGCGAGATAGAGATCAACTAGATTGATCTAATTGAACCCTAGGTCAAGTACCAAGCACATATGATGCGGGGCGGTACTAGATGGGATCTACTGCAGGGTGCCGGATTGTCGAAAAAAGTGTTGTTCGATAAAACAGTCGTAACTTTTGATCCGTAACTCGGATTGCGACGATCTCTAAATAAAAATCATAGAGATTTTTTTTAAATCTGATTCTCTATGGTGAAACCATGCTCAGTGAAATTAGAATTGCAAAAAAGGTTGGAAATTAGAGTTTTTGGCCCTACAAGTTTAGACGTCCGAATCAGTTAACTCTGTTTTGCTGGGATTCATTACTGGTATAGCCCTTATGTGTATGTGATGCATGTATGTAATAAATTCATTGCTTGCATGCCATGAGAATGACAATATGGCTGGAGCCACATAGATGTTGTCCATCTGATGTAATGGCTTGCGTGCCAATCTATGATGATCCTACCCGTGACTATGTAATTTTAATTCGCTGCCTTGCGTTAGTGATAGCTAGTCTTGGTGGAATCATTACTGGAGGATGGAGTACATGGATCATGGAGATGGAGATCACCATGATGAACAGATAGATGGAGATGGAGATCTCTAAAGTGATAAAGGGCTATACCAAGTCAAATCTGTGTTAATGCCGTTCTTACTATGTTCTACTTCATATGTGATGATGTTTTTTGTCTACATACATGTGGTAGTGAAGTAGAATGATCCCTCAACAATGTTTAAGTTAAATGCTTCCCTAAACCCTACACTATCATGTGTCTTGTAGAATCAGTGGTAGGTCTATGAAATCAGGGTGCCACTGGTTTTCCTCGACTAGGCAAGTTCTTATCGGATGCTTACTACAGAAGGGTTGGTTACTTGAACAAGGTCATCCTAATGGTTAGGGACCTTGTAGCATAAGTAGTTGGGCAACACAAGCATAGAGATGTCACCCCAACAACAAGAGTCATATGTGATATGATTAGCAAGGAGTTGCTTACCGATCTACCATGTCTACTAGCGGTGATGCTAAAGCTCACTAGTATACTTGTTAGTAGTGGGTCTTGAATCACTAAGTATCAATCCAGGTATATTGATTTTAGTGGGAGTAGATTTTATTGAATATTATTTACTCTATCTTGGATATGTTGTCTTAGTATTTTGTATTGCTTCTATTGTAGATTAATGGCGCCCACCAATCAAACATTTACTTTGCGCTCAATTCTTGAGAAATATAAGTTGAATGGAATGAACTATGCGGATTGGATCCACAACCTGAGAATTGTTCTCGGGGTTGAGAAAAAGGAAGAGATTCTAGACACCCCATTACTAGAAGCACCTGCTGCAGAGAAGAATGCTTACAAGAGAGCATGTGATGCTGATCTTGAAGTGAGTTGCCTCATGCTTGCTTGTATGGAACCTAAGCTGCAGATGCAGTACAAAAATAATCATGCAGTGTATGATATAAGCATAGCGCTTAATGATATGTTCCAAGCTAAGGCTAGGACTGAAAGGTTCTAAGTCTCAAATGCTTTTGTTGAATGCAAGCTAGAAGAGGGCACAACAGTTGGCCCACATGTAATCAAGATGGTTGGTTACACTCAGAGGTTGGAGAAGCTAGGCTTCTCAATTGGCCAAGAGTTGGCTACTGATTTCATTCTCTCGTCTCTTCTACCTAGTTATGGAAACTTCATCTCAAACTACCATATGCATGGGGTGGAGAAGGGCTTGAATGAATTGTATGGCATGCTAAAAACAACAGAGGCTAACATCAAGAAAAGTACAGTCAGTAGCCAAGTATTGGCTATCGAAAACAAGCCTAACTTTAAGAGAAAGAAGGGCAACTCTTGGAAGAAAAAAAGAGTAAGGCTAAGGATGAGATCCATAAGCCAAACCCACCTACGCCCCAAGGCTAGCCTAGATGCTGATGTTGAGTGCTTTACTGTAAGGGGAAAGGTCACTAGAAGAGAAACTGCAAGTTGTACTTGGCATCCTTAAAGGATGGCGGCAGTAAAGGTAATCCCGCTGCTCATACACTTGTTGTTTATGTTATAGAAATTTTCCTTGCTAACTCTTATATTAATTCTTGGGTATTTGATACCAGATCAGTTGCTCATGTTTGCAATACGATGCAGAGAATGATAAGAAGTAGAAGCGTTGAAAAGGGAGAAGTTAATTTCTGTTTGGGCAATAATGCAAGAGTTGCTACGTTGAACGTTGAGACGATGCAACTCCATCTACCATCGGGATTTATTTTGGAATTGAATAATTTTTATTTTGTTCCTAGTATAAGTCAAAACATTGTGTCACCTTCATGTTTGATGAAGGAAGGTTATTCATTTGCGAGTAAAGAAAATGGTTGTGTGATCTCTAAAAATGACATATTTGTGGCGTATGCATCCATTGTGAATGGGTTATTTATTTTAAATCTTGATGATGCACATATCTATAATGTTAGTGCTAAAAGGCGTCAGCTTAATGAGTTCAGTCCAAATTATATCATTGTTGTTTGGGTCATATAAGTGAGAATCACATGAAGAGGCTCCATGATGATGGGCTTTTAACTTCATTTGATTTTGAATCATACGAGACATGTGAGTCTTGCTTACTAGAAAAGATGACCAAGGCGCCTTTCACAGGTTTTCCTAAGAGAGCGTCTGACTTGTTGGAACTTGTACATACTGATGTATGTGGACCAATGAGCACAACAGCTAGAGGCAGATTCCAATACTTCATAACTTTTACTCATGATTTTAGTAGATATGGATATGTCTACTTAATGAAGCATAAGTCTGAAACATTGGAAATGTTCAAAGAATTTCAGAATGAAGTAGAGAATCAACGTGGCAAGAAAATTAAGGCTTTGCGGTCTAATCGTGGATGCAAATATTTGAGTCATGAATTTAGCAATCATCTAAAAAGTTATGGAATTGTTCCACAACTTACGCCACCTGGAACAGCTCAGAGGAATGGCGTGTCTGAGCGACGTAATCGAACTTTGTTGGACATGGTTTTGTCTATGATGAGCCAGTCAGACCTACCTTTATTGTTCTGGGGATATGCTCTAGAAACAACCGCTTTTACTTTAAATAGGGTACCATCTAAGTCTGTAGTTAAGACACCATATGAGATGTGGACTGGTAAGTGTCTCAGTTTGTCTTTTCTAAAAATTTGGGGTTGTGAAGTTTATGTTAAACGACTTATATTGGATAAACTAACACCCAAATCGGACAAGTGCTTTTTCGTAGGATACCCAAATGAAACTTTAGGGTATTATGTCTATAACCAGATAGAGGGCAAAGTGTTTGTTACTCGAAATAGAGTTTTCTTAGAGAAAGAGTTTTTCAAAAGGGAGAAAAATGGACAAAAGGTTTATCTTGAAGAATTTCAAGATGAACTAGTTGGGAATGAAGCTAACATAGCAGAACAAGTTCCCATGGTCGTAGAAACACCACCATAACCACGAAGATCAGTAAGACTTTGCGAATTGCTTGGGGAATTGTTATTGTTAGACGATGACAAACCTACAAATTATGCAGAAGCAATGATGGACCTAGATTCTAAGAAATGGCAAAGTGACATGAGATCCGAGATAGATTCCATGAGAGACAATCAAGTTTGGAACTTGGTTGATCCACTTGGTGGGGTTAGACCCATAGAGTGCAAATGGATCTATAAAAAGAAAAAAAGATATGGATGGAAATGTTCACGTCTATAATGCTCGACTTGTTGTAAAGGGTTTTAGGCAAGTTCAAGGAATTGATTACGATGGGACTTTCTCGCCAGTAGCGATGCTTAAATCTATCTAGATCATTCTAGCAATCGCTGCATATTTTGATTATGAGATATGGCAGATGGATGTTAAAACAACCTTTCTGAATGGAAATTTGGAAGAGGATGTGTATATGATACAGCCCAAAGGTTCTATTGATCCTAATAATGCTAGAAAAATATGCAAGCTTAAAAAATCCATTTATGCATTAAAGCAAGCATCTCGGAGTTGGAATATTTGTTTTGATGAAGTGGTTAGAGGATTTGGCTTCCGTCAGAATGAAGAAGGACCTTATGTTTATAAGAAATAAAGTGGGAGCGCTATTGTATTTCTAAGCTTATATGTGGATGACATATTATTGATTGGGAATGACATTCCAATGTTGTGATTGGTAAAGACTTCACTGAATAATAGTTTTTCTATGAAGGATTTAGGAGAAGTAGAATACATTTTGGGCATTAAGATCTATAGAGATAGATCCAAAAGGCTAATAGGATTAAGCTAAGCTACGTACATAGACAAGGTGTTGAAATGGTTCAACATGGAACAATCTAAAAGAGGGTTCTTGCCTATGTCACATGGTATGCGGTTTAGCGATAAGCACTGTCCTTCATCAGATGAAGAGTGCAAACACATGAGTAAGGTTCCATATGCTTCGGCAATTGGTTCCATCATGTATGACATGATATGTACTCACCCAAATGTCTCATATGCTCTAAGTGTTGCGAGCAGGTACCAAGCTATCTAGGTGAAAGTCATTGGACACTTGTTAAAACCATTCTTAAGTACTTGAGAAGGACTAAAGATGTGTTCTTAATCTATGGAGGTGAGGAGGAGCTTGTTGTAAATGATTACACTGATGCTAGCTTCCAAACTGACATAGAGGATTCACACTCTCAATCAAGTTTTGTGTTCACAATAAATGGTGGTGCAGTCAGCTGGAAAAGTTCCAAGCAGGCGACAGTGATCGATTCTACAATAGAGGCTGAGTACATCGCAGCTTCTGAATCTGCGAAGGAAGGTGTTTGGATGAGGAGGTTCCTCATTGAACTTGGTGTGTTTCCAAATGCGTCGAGCCTATTGAATCTACCTTGTGACAACAATGGGGCGATTGTGTAGGCTAAGGAGCCTAGGAATCACCAAAACAACAAACATGTGCTGTAGAAGTTTCACCTCATTTGAGAGTTCGTTAGGCGGGGTGAAATTAAGATGTTCAAGATACATATGGATTTAAATATTGCAGATCCTTTGACAAGGGCTCTTCCACAGCCTAAGCATGAGGCACACTTGAGGTCTATGGGTATTAGATATCTTCGAGATTAACTCTAGTGCAAGTGGGAGACTGTTGGGAATATGTCCTAGAGGTAATAATTGAGATGATGATATTGTGATTGTATCCATGACATATATTATGAGTTTGATGAATATCTATTATAGACAAACTTGTATCGATTTACAATTATGTGAATTTTTTGTGAAACTCTTTTACTTGTATGGTTATTCTAAAGTTGTCTCTGATCAGAGTTCATCTGAGGACACACATGAATATTAGATTAGCACATGTATTAGTTGATGACTATGTTTCACAAGTCATAGACATAGAGATGTCAAACTAATAATGTGGGTACATGTATGACATGTCGCTGGACTGACCCTACGTGAGATGTTCTTATTATCTTTTTATACATCATGTACGTTATGTCCTTAGACCTGAGATTATCGTATGTTCTCAAGATGTGAAATGACCTACTTAGGGACTATTAAACACTACTCTATAATAGGGTAGTTATAAAGGTGGTCTTTGTGTTTGTCGGGAAATATGCTGTGAGACATAGATAATCAAAATGGAACTTACCCCTCTCTATGTGAGAGAGATATCACTAGATCATTTAAGTGATTGGATCAACAAATGCATGGCCTTGCTTGGGTTAAGTGTTAACCCATGAGTTGGACCAAGTATCGTGTGGAAATAACATGTATGTGTTTGCAATGGTTTGTCTGATATGATCTTTGCATGCGTGTAGGAGTTGTCACGCCTTGCTAGAGGCCATTGTCAACTATTGGGCGAGTAAAGGGTACTTGGCCCATGTCTATATGTATTTGAACCCATAGGGACACACGCTAAAGGGGCTAGAATCCTAATTCGGGTTGGACTAGAATTAGACAAGGCTTAGGGTTTTCTAATTGGGCGTCCAGCTCGGGGCTGATTAGGGGACACCTATATAAGAGAGGGAGGGGGCACAACCAGGGTGAACTCATGCAATTAGACAGTTGCCGCCACGCATCCATGCTTGCGCCTATTGCTCCTCGTGGACCTAGCAGTCTGGAGGCACGATGCTTCTTCCCTGCACGTGTGAGACACCTCGAAGGTGTTGCATCTGGAGCACAAGGACGAACCGCACGAGAGGGATTGATGTGGTGGACAACCACGCAATTGTACGACACTGCTACTATGTGCACGATTACACTGAGTCGCTTCCGCTGCACCTATGCGTCTAGTGGTAATCATGTGATCTATAACTAGCAGTTGATCCTGGTTTTTGAGGTTGAAATTTTTGTTTTCTGTCTAGCATAGCATCCTCATAATCCTTCAGTCTAAACTAGTTATCAATCAAGACTATATCAAAGATAGAACTAGAATAAGGTAAGAACCGAATAAACAAGAACATAATGATATTGAAATACCATAAAGTCATAATTACAAGATATGATAATAAATATTACCAAATCTCCTGACATCAATCTGGAATCCTGAGCCATGCTCAACTCTACTTGTATCTAACTAGATCTAACCCTAAACTTGAAGTGGAGATCTAATATTTTAATTAGAAACCTTAGCTTTTCTCTCTAGCCTTCTGAATGAGAGATCGACTTATCATTGATGATTCATTGCCACAGGGGGTCTACCCGTGCTTATATAGCCTAGTGGGATGAACCGTAGCCGGATCAAACTGACATAGAACAAGGGTCGAGATGCACCATAGTGGTCAGTTGGAAGCCGTCACGTGAAGCGGAGGTCACTTCCAGGGGACCAGGCCGGTCGGCTTGGCTGGTGGGGTCGGCCGGCCCCACCTGTCTGTCGCTGTGCTCTTGTTTCGCTCCTTTGTCTTCCGGTGTCCTCTAGAACTTTCCCATCAATTCTTGTGGAATTGAGACATGATTTGGTTTGGTTCCTTGGCTCCTACTCTTTCTATTTTTATCCTTGAAAATTCACAAATCACCAAAGTTGTGGAAATTATCATGTTAGTCCATAAAACTCTTGTTTGGTGATTCTTCGAGAGTATTCTAGAGAATTCTTGGTCGTATCGAAATATAGCAAGTGATATGTCTGTTTTGATTGTCTTGATGAGCCCTTTATAATGGTGTGCTCGGTTACATCATTTATAACACTTTGATGTGGTGAAGTGTCAATGATCCTGCAAAATAGGTAAAAGCAACACAACTCGTGGAACTTGTTAGAATAATCCCTACAACTAAGCATTAATAACTCTTTTGCCATTATGTTGTGCATTAATTGAAAGTATATTGTTGACATTAAGGACCATCAATATGCTCCCCAAGCTTGCCTTTTGCTAGTCCCTTAGCAAATTACCGTGATGTATCAGGAGTTGTTGCAATGCTTTCACACCTTAAAGGTACACAAATATTCAAACAAGGAATTCTTCTACCAAACAATGGATAAACAGTTCAATCTTCAAACTTACCCATGTTTCCTTCAACTATAGATCTTATTGTTGTTACTTAGGTCTTGAGTAATTGAAAGACAAAATAGTATAGTCAAGTACTATTTCGAATTCTTTGATCAACCTTATTTCTAGAGTTTTGCAAAGTTTTCAAAATAAAGCTTAGAGATTCCTTTGTATGATCCTTTCAAGCCTCTCATGTGTGGTATTTGTGGATTTCTTCCTAAGGTACTGATCATTGTATCTTCCCTCTTCTCTCCCTATAACTAAGGCTTATGTGGAGCTGAAGGTAATTAGAGGATACAACATACTTATCTTGCATATATCGCCAATACTCAAACCAGGATCCTCGGAGGGGAGACCATACCCTTAGATCAAGATGTGCATGTGTAGTTTCAAATGAATATTTATGGTAGAGATTATTTGTGAAGAGGAAGGGTGAAAGAATAATTCTATAATGTTCATTTACAAAAGTACTTCTCTCAGTTTGAAATTTTGAGGAACAGGGGATTTCTTCTTTCTTTCTTTCTATCTTCTTATTTTTTCTCTCTTTTTTAAGAACAAATCATAATAGCCCAATTTGTGATGAAAAACTCTTCGAGAGGATAAACAATAAATTAGAGCACTATTTTTGAGTGTTTGGCTAGCAATCAAGGAAAAACCTATGGAAATATATTTTTGGTGTTTACTCCCAATGTAGGAGCATAACATTTTTGAGTGGATCTAAATAGGTGAATATGGTGGTGCGTACTTCCAGGATAGAAGTAGCAAGGGGTGTAAAGTGTAATCTTCTTGATCTTTAGAGCATGATGAACCTCTCAATAAGGGTCTAACACAGGTTGACCAAACTCAACACAAAACAAGTAGCTTATGAGCTGGTTTTCCTATTCTAACAAATATGTATGTATAAAGCTATGGTATGAATTAAAGCTCTCATCATACAAGAACTCATCATGTGATAGTTTCAAGTTTTCAAAATATAAATCTCCAAATTTCAAGTATCTCTTAGAACAAGAGGATAACAGCTGAAACTTTCTATATCATATCCGCCAATTACTTAGACTTAGATCAAGCAACTGCTACTCACAAGTTTTAGATTAGAGTAAATTCTTAAATCAGAACAGTCAGATCCAAAACTCAGGAGAATTCAAGACTGAATACTATGTACTTTTAAAGGAATTCAGGCAGAGCAACTATTCATCATTTACATCATGGTTTCCACTTTCAAGTTTCTTTTTGGGTTTTGATCTTTTTCTTAATAATAAAGAAAATATAATCTTTTGATTTGGTTTTATTTATTATCTAGATGGAAACAAATTATAATAAGATAACTACTAGGGTTTTACGGGATACCTGGCTCTCGAGTTACCTCCCGAAAGGTGATGTAGCATGAACTTGAGATCTCCTATCTCAAATTAGGGAGAAGAAAAGACTTGGGGGCTCCTCTCCCAAGCTTGCTGTTGCCGGTGTCATAGAATTTGTTGATGGAGAGACCTTGAGAACTCCTTCCCAAGGGTGTCACTAAGGAGGCGACCTATATGGGTGGAACTGAGGAATGGCGTAGAAGGCTTCCCAATTCCATCCATCTTTGGCCTAGTTTTGCTGTATATTGTTCAAAGTTTCACCACACTGGGTATTCCACTGTTGCTATTCAATAAGTGTTTGGCTGATGTTGGCTTGCTCTTCGGAGATAGTATCTATTTGAAGATTCAGATGAGCCAGTTGACCCTCTTTACTTGAGACAGAGTGTCTTGGTGGGTCTTGATGTCTGTGCGATGGTCCTGGACGATCCACGTCTGGGCTGAGAATCTTGCGATCTTGATCTTCTGTGCCTCTCCTCAAAATCTTGGGAAGATCCTTCAAAATGGTGTGATGGTGAGGGTGTCCATTGGTGATATTGCCTTGATGTGCCTGGTTGATCAGTGTATGCCAACCCTGGTGCTGGATCTTCTCTGTAGTAATGCATGGTGCATTCACATGTCGGGCAGATGTACTCCTATTTAGGGGTGAAGGCTGCAAGCCAATAAGATAGTTTCTAGTGGTATAGATTCTGAGCCCCAGGTTAGGAAGCGGGATCTCAATAAACATACCGTGATATCTCATATAAATAATATTGTTGGTTTTTTAGAATCTAAGCCTGCTTAAAGAAATCAAAATCTATTGTAGGGCGAGGATCAGAGATATAAGAGAAAACACAATTATTTGTTAACCCTAATCTAGCAGCTATGCGGAAAACCAAGGATGTACACTCAATGTCCCCTTTGATGGGCCCAAAGACCTCTAACTACTAATACATCATAGCCATAATAGGAGATACCTTTTGCTTATTCATAATTGCAAAGAGTATTTTCAACTCATCTTCCCTAAAAGTTTGAGTTTCTAGTTGAGGAAATAGAGTTGAGGATATAAATCTGTGGATAAAACGGAGGGTAGGTAATTGGAATTCATTATTCCTGGGTCTAAGATAGGTGTCCTTATCAGCAATTTCTTTCCAAAACTGTTCTTTCAAAAATCAGGAAGAGCAACACTTAAGTCAAAAACACAATCTGAATCAAACCCCGGTAAATCACTAAGTCTTCTCCAAGTGCATGTAAATTGCCTATTAAATAAGCGAAAACTTACCCCTAGCCCTAGCTTCGAGAAATTGCAAAGTGCACAAAAATTCCATTGTGAGCAGCTTAACACCTAGCTCATTAATTGGAACAAAATTCTTCCAACTTATTGTGGCAAAAAATTCATTGAACTCGATGTTCATACCTGTATCTCATAGGAGTTGAGGATGGGAAACTGTTGTCAACTTGTATTCCCTATCCTTGATATTCCAGAGCTTGTCCTTCTCCATTTGGCCACACAACCGGACATCCTTCTCCACCATGAGCTTGTTGATAGTGCCCTCAGTGGAAGGATGTGCTGGTGAAGCTCTTGATGATGAAGCAGGAGTATCTGTGTCCATATCGTAACTAGTCCTCCTGGAACGGCTTCTGGTCATACACCCGAAACCAAAGAATGACATCTTGTCACACAAGGAACAGAAAAACACAAAGAGGAACTACAAATATGGGTTAGAATAAGTAGTTAGGGGGTTAGCTGTCCATGGGTTAATCGTTCGAGGGTTAGCTTGCTAGAGGGTTTCTAAAACAGATTTTATAGTACTTCTCTCTAGTCTTTAATTTTAGGCCTAGTCTCGGGACTTTTAAGATTTTAGTAACTCTTTTCTTCTCTCTTTATAACTCTCCTCTTTTCTAAATATTTTGGGCTAACAGCAGCTTAGAATTGAAACTCACTGGGAAAAGAAGGTAGGAGAGTTGTGGTGTGAGAGAAGGTAGCGGGAGATGGAAATTTATAGGGGAGGAGGAGGCAGGCCGGCCAGCCTAGGGTGTGGTGCCGGCTGGCCCCACTTGTGGCCTTGTGGGTCTCACTGAAGGTGCTTATACTATTCTAATTCTGTTGCATTCTCAAGCTGAATTCTCATCCTCTCGTTTCAAAAATCTGATTGATGCAATATTGGATGGTGGCAATACAAAGAGAATCAAGTAAATCCCATGGTAAATCTCATGGAATTTGTGGGCCCATGGTAAGAAAGATTTTACTATGCAAAAAAATAAAATTACCATTGTGAAGCAATCTTGCATGGAAAATTAGGGGTAATATTTTTTAAGCCACCACAGTAAAAAATTCTTTCGGGTTTTCACTCCGTAAAAATTAGTTACATGGGGTGTAAATATTTTTTTATATTTTTATTTTGTTTTCATATGAATGCCGATGATCATAAAGTAAATATGCTAAGAGAAAAACTACTTATGCAAGAAAGTAAATACCGATGAATACCGAGTTACGTTACGGCGAGGGTTTGGATTTTAAAGTCCAAAATTCTTATCTTAATCTTCAAAGGTGTCATCCTATCTAGAGGATGATGTCCCTAATGTCTTTTCATGTCCTTCTTCACTTATCATCTCAGGCCTTGATCTGAATAGAAACGTTCTTCTTGTCCATTAAAGTTGAACTTGACTTCTCCAATGCCGACGTTAATGTGGGCATTTGCAGTGCTCAGATAGGGTCTTCCAAGAATGAGTGACACCTTCGAGTCTGGATGCATTTCCAAAATCACAAAGTTGACTGGTATAAAGAATCCTTTGATATTGACTGGAATGTCCTCAGCAATTCCTATTGGATAGCAGGCTAGATGTAGGCACACTGACACTTGCTCCAAGGTCACACAACGCGTTATTGAAATATTGATCTCTAATTGAAGAATCAATGGTGGGGCATCCTAGATCCTTCTTTTCTGGTGACATGTTGAGGATGGCCGCACTACACTCTTCCATTAGTTTGATTACTTCAATGGTGGGCAATGGTTGTTTGTTGTTGAGGATGTCCCTTATATATCTTGTGTATGTGGGCACCTGTAGAGCATCTAACAGAGGGATATTGATATATAATTTTTGAATTACTTCAACAAACTTACTGAAGTGCTCATCCGTTTTAGCCTTCTGCTTCCTACGTGGGAATGGTAAAATATTGGAGTCATGAAAATCTTGCGTCATTTCTGGTACTGGTGGCTCTAATTCTTCAACTTCATCATCCTTCTCTTCTGTTACTACTGGGGTTACTGGCGCTTCCTGTCTTCTCGCTACACCCACTACTGGGGTTACTGGCTCTTCCTGTCTTCTCGCTACACCCTTCAGATAAGGGGGATCGCGAGTAGATCTACCACCTCTTGTGGTTATGGATTGTACCTGATTGTGCCACCTCTCGCAAAAGGCAAACCAGTAGCTAATTGTGCAACTTGGTTTCTATCTGTTTATTATGATTAAGTTGATCTTTTATAGCAGAAGAAAAGTCATCTAATTTAGCATTTATATCCTCTAACATTTTATCATTAGAAGCAAGCCTTTTAATAATGTTATCATTAATTCTAGCCTGTTCTAAGATTAAACCTCTCGAGGATAATTTCTTGAAATTAGAAGAATTATAATTGCCTGAATACTTATCTTGATGGATGGATGTCTTTTGTTGATTCCATCCTTGCTTTGTTGATGTGGGAGGGTTGTTGATGATGCTTGCATTTTCTTGGTTGTCTGAGGATTCAATCCCTAGATATTTTTCACATCTATTCAGAGCATCATATGCATCCTAGATAGCTTGACGATCTCTTTTATAATTATCCCTTTGGACAAGCCAATCCAACAACACGTCCATCTTTGTTGACAGTGCACAAACTTCTTCCGGGGAGAATGACCCAACATTGCACGAGACACTCCAATCGTGATGCCAATTTCACTTCACGGTTGCCTCTCCCACTCGCTCCTCTCTTCGCTCCCGCGCGACGAACACGAGAACAAAACCCTTGGTCTGTTGAGGAAAAGGAGGATGCGTGGGGGGGGGGGCAGGGGGATTTTCGCATATTGGCCACGGACGATATGGACGAGCAAGGTGCATCACGCGCGGGTCATGTGACCTAGCTAGCTGGCACAGTCCACCCTGGACACACCACATCAGCAGAAAATTGCTTATTTGGCAACATGGACATGAAGTGAACCGAAACTCAAGATTACTGTGACAGAAATGCATTTTCCAAGTTTATGAACCTATCTGGCACCCTTAAACAACTTTGTGGAGCTACAGTGTATTCAGCTCTTCTATTCTATTAAACCTAATAATACAAGCAAAACCTTGATATTCAAAAACTCCAAACTGCCTATACAACTTCAAATAGGAGCATAGTTAGGACAGATAGTATGCAGGTAATAATATCCCTCTAAGCACTCAATATTACCACATAACAATCCTGTACTATTTAATATCTACTATACACCCAAACGAAAATACTATCAAATAATTTCTCATAGATGAACAAAACTAAATTATATTCAAGTGACCAAGTGTTCAATATTTTTTCCTTGTATCTTTGTACTAAAGAAGGAATAAAGTCTACGAGCAAATCTACCAAATTGAATAAAACCCCATATATTGAGGAAAAGAGGATTCAAGCTAAAAAATAAAAATATTGCAGCAAATCCCTTTGGCAAGCCCCTTTCTCTATATTTTTCCCCAATCCCTCAAAACGACCACGGAAGAGAAGAGAGAGAAAGGGGTAGGGGTGGGGGGACACGACGTGAGAGAAAAAGGATGAGAGAAGAAGCAAGACAATGTCACTTACATATATTTTTTTGAGAGGAATGTCACTTATCTTGTCACTTACGATGTGTCAAGATGACGGATTTTCTCAATGTGCTACAAGGCCTTGTTCGGATGTACATGTATCCATCTCAACCCATGTGTTGAAATAGATTGGAGTAGAATTAAACTAAATTCTATTCCAATCCACTCCAACACATGTGGATTAAAGTGAATACATATGCATCCA
Source organism: Sorghum bicolor (assembly GCF_000003195.3). NCBI lineage: Eukaryota > Viridiplantae > Streptophyta > Magnoliopsida > Poales > Poaceae > Sorghum > Sorghum bicolor. The sequence continues at coordinate 12,577,255 of NC_012873.2, read as the reverse complement.
AACAAACCTAAGCCTATAAGCTCTCCCCTATAATCTGAAATTGAGCTTTCTTAATCTCCTATATTGCCTTTTAAGGAAAAGTGGAAAGGAGATCCTGTGGAGTTGCTCTAACAAATGCATTCTGATTTTCTAGTATCTAGCAAACGAGGACACACTCGAAGGTTATTCTTTCATGATGGAAACGATGTAAACGAAGGGACTAGTCTTAACACACAAGAAAAAAAAAAGAGACAATCAAGATCCTTTGCGCCTGCCTGTACCCAGAGCCTGGCATCTTGCCTGATGGTGAGTCCTTACTGAGCTGTGACCATCCACTCCAGAAGACACGCTTTTTCCAATTTTCATTCCAATATGCCCGGTGAACCGTGAAGAGACTGTCAAAGCCATTTCGTTTGTGACCAGGTAGCTAATCCCTTAACCATTCCCTCCAATCCATCAGGCCTAGTGCCTCCTCCGGGCTTGGGAGATGAATTCCCAGCGTTGAGTAGATTTTCCACCAAACACTGGAAGAGAAGGAGCAGCACATAAGCACTGTAGTGCTCAACAGTCACTCTAGATGCCATGTTGTGCAATAAAGGAACTGACTGCATAATAAAGAGATGAAGTAATGATGTACGAAAGGACCAATCAAGTATATTTCAGACGAAAATTCAGTGAAGAAAATCATGTGCCAAATACAATATGATCAGAACTATCAGTACATAGGAAGACAGTTCAGTTACATCTATATGAACATCAGAGCTACTGCACCGTTGTGATTATTCACAGTGACTGCCCATCATTTGTCAGGTAAAATCAAGAAGATCATCAGGCATATATGAGTAACTGAAGCAATTGTTCAAGTAAGTGGCATAGGAATCTTCAACCTAGTTATAAGAAAACACCTCAAGGCATTTTGTACCAGAAAACAATACATTATGCAGCGTTCTGTGCACAAGTAGGATATCTTCCAACAATGTGGAACAACCCCAACATTAGCTTCAACTCATGTTTCAGAAATGAAATTTGGAGCATCAACACCACCACGTATGAATCAGGATGTGGTTATTAGCCAACCTATTAACATATAAGTTCAGCGACAACTGTAGAACGCTGTATTGACAGTATCCACTGAGTTCATTGATGAACCTTGATTTACTTGTGTCTGGAGTATAACAGGTGGCTTCTTATCTGGCACCATTGTCAAGGGTGCAGTTCCATCAAGCATCTTGACTACCCTTCGCATACCAGGTCGCTTCCTACAGTCTGGATGCACACAAGAGAGACCCACAAGCAGAATCCGTCGCATCTCCTCTGCAAAAAATCGGCCCTGAAGCCGCTGGTCTGCAGCATCAACTAGCCTCCGACGACCCCATAGAACCCACACCCAGTCAACAACAGAGATTCCCCTCTCTGTTGGCCTGCGGCCAGTGGCCACCTCCAGAGCAAGCACACCAAAACTGTACACATCAGACCGCTCTGTTGCAACACCTGAATGCACATACTCTGGAGCAAGGTAGCCAAGTGTGCCTGCTGGCTGTGTTGTCAGTGGTAATCCACCATGGCTCACCAGACGAGCAAGTCCAAAATCACCTAGTCTGGCATTGAACTCACCATCGAGTAGCACATTAGATGACTTGACATCACGATGTAGAATCCGGTGATCACACCCATCATGTAGATATTCAAGGGCTGAGGCGATGCCAAGCACTGCCCTGAACCGTGCCTCCCACGGAAGTGTTGCTCCACCCGTTGTGTGCAGCGCACAGTCAAGATTCCCATTGGGCATGAACTCATAAACAAGCACGAGCTCATCCTTGCTGCAGCACCAACCAGCAAGCCGCACAAGATTGGGATGATTTGGGCAATTGAGCATGGCTGCAAGCTCACTTACAAATGATTTCGTGCACGGCCATATAGCCTGGAACCGTTTGACAGCAACTCTTGAACCAGATGGGAGCACTCCCTCATACACAGTGGCACCAGACCCACCAATGCCAATCACATTGCCACTGTCGAAGCTCTTTGTTGCTGCCCGTACCACCTCCATAGACATCGTCCCATAAGGCTTGTCCTCGCTCGGCGGCACAGTATGCTCTTCACTTGGGCGACGAGCTGGCTTGGAAAGCCAGACAACAGAGGCGAGGATGGCAAATACAAGCAAGACCATGCCTCCAAGGACTCCACCTAGCACCTTGTAGATTAGGTGATGGTGCTGGTGGTTTCCTGTAAGCAGCAGTGGTTTGTTGGGCGGCAGCAGTGCCTTGTTGGGCTGTGCTGGTGGCGGCGCGCGGGATGAGTTGGCAAAGCCGAAGGTGCGGAAGGTCCAGCGTTCAATGACATGAAGCGCCGCGCCATTGCCATTGGACGCCGAGAAGCCGGCGTACATGTATGTGCGCAGGAGTCCGGAGAGGTCGGCATCAGCAGAGAGGGCGGGCTTCTCTGGTCGGCGGAACGACGAGTACGAGAGCCACACGCTGAGGCGGCGGCGTGGGGCGCGGTACTCCACCCAGGCAGTGATGGGTACGCCAGCCCTGAAGTCGACGCCGGGGCTCGCGGACGCGACGGAGAATATGGAACCCGCGTCGAGCGCGACGTGGTTGCCGTCCGGGTCACGCAGCGCCACGTCGCGGTGGGTGTCGAACTCGACGGCCACGGTGGTGACGCCGCGGAGGTCGGCCTCGCCCTCCTCCGAGGCGGAGGAGGAGGGGAAAAGGCCGAGGAACCCGTTGGAGGCGCCGAGGAAAGTTCGGGAAGAGGTTAGGAGGAAGGCGAGGCCGTCGCCGTAGGTGGGCGCGGGCGTGATGCGGAAGGTGAAGCGGGTAGAGAAGGAGGCTGCGGCGGAGGAGGAGGGGACGAAGAGGCGGACGGGCTCTGAGAAGAGGGCGCGCCCGGCCCCGACGCCGTCACGAGACGGGGTGGTGAGCGCGACGGCTGTGGCGCCCGGGTGGAGGGAGGCGGAGCCCAGGAGCGTGAGGTTGCTTGCCCACGATACGAGGAGGTAGGAGGCGGGTGGTGCTGGGGCGGATTCGGACGCGCGGCGGTGCTTGGCGGCGGCGGCGGCTGCGCCGGCGGGAGGGAGATGGATGGCGAGTAGGAGGAGGAGCGTGAGCACGCAGGGGCGCGTGGCCATGGCGACGCGTGACTAGGGTATTGGTGGTCAGGGGGGGATCACATTGGGTAAGATGGAGAGGCGAAGCTTGAGAAATCAACAATGGAGCTGGAAGTGGGATTTCTGTTTCTTTTCTGACACGGTGGAGGTGGAAGTGGCATTAATTTGGGGGGAGGAACTAAGGGCGGTCACATTTCTCATATGGGATTCGGCATACGTTCCACAGGTGGATTAAGGGCTTGTTTAGTTCTAAAAAATTTTAAAACGTATGATACATTAAATATACCTGAAAACAAAAACTAATTGCACACTTCATGATTGGACAATGTTTATCAAATAAAAACGAAAATGCTACAGTGCCAAAATCTAAATTTTTTTGCAAACTGAACAAGGCCTAATAGCTCGAATGCTCTCATTGCAGTGAGAAATTTCAATATTTAGGACTCAATTCGTCTGCCTCGTAAGATTTGGGATCCAATTCGTGTGCCTTTTAATATTTAGGACTAAGTATGCGAATCTCCTTAAGACGATTCGTGCACCAAAAGAGGCCCAAGGAACATGGCCACGTCGCCCGCAATTCCCGCCCGTCCAATCGGCCGGCTGGACGGCCCAGATCGAGCCATTCTCTACCAGTTTGCAATAAAGCCCTCGAACTTTGTTGAAATAGAACCCGCCGTCCAACACACTCTCTCAGGTTTTTTATTCAAAATAGTCCTCAAACTTTACTGAAATCAAATATCAATCTGTATTCGCACACTCTCTCAGCTTGCTGGGCCTAAGTGGGCCGAATATGGCCCTATGCTATTTTTGTTTTCCAATTAATTTTTAATCTTTTCTTTTCAAAATAGAGATCTCCAAAAATTCGTAAAAAATATAGAAAAATCATAAAAAAACAAACTAATTTTGTTGAGTTTTTAATGACTAGATCTATGCATTTAACTTAAAATATCATATGGTTTAGTGTATTTTATTTGATAGATATATACATCTATAATTTTATGTGAGTGATTAATTTTTTCCTCATATCGCATATGAACTGAAAATATCTCCCCAAAATTAACTCTAAATAAATTTATACCCTTTTTCACAATCTTCGCTTTCTAATTCTCCCCACCTTAACTCTAGACCAATTCATACATTTTTTTCATAATATTCGTTTCCTAATCCTTTAATTTTATACTGACTTTGTAATACAAAATAATCCAAAACAAATAATCGCTGACATACATATAAGAAGTCAAATACTTCACCATACATATGACATTTTGTACACTCGCATATATGAGTACAACATGTGATGCATATAAATAAACAAAATAAATACACTAAAAATATACGCCATATAAAGAAAAAAACAAAAAAAAGAGACACACGTACGACGCATAGCTAACCACTGGCCATAAAGCGGCAACGCCGGTCATTTTGTCTTATTTTTCTTTTCCTGAAATGTTCTCTCCTCTCTCAACCATCTAAAAGGACCAAACTACCTCTAAATCATTATAGAATAGAAAGATTGGCTTCGTAATCTCCAGACGCCGGTCTCGCAAGCGAGCGACATGGACGCAGGGCCGCTCCACCGCCGCTCCTACGCCCCCGACGCGGCAGTAATACAATGCAGCATGTACATGCTCAGCATTGATTATCTGGACCATCCAAATGTGCTCTGAGATTCGTGCTGCTACACTTCTCTTAACTGTGTTCACACTTCTTCCCACTGTTTCACACATCTTGATGCATATTCAACCGACGCGGTGCCTCTCAACCGCCCAGCACGCCCATCTACCGCAGCAGAGTTTTAATCACAACCTCGTTTGTCTCTTCATCTTGCTCATCGCCGTGTTGCGGCCTTGGTCCATTGCAGTGCATCCAGGATGATGGTTCAAAATGTTAGCGCAAACTTTCGTCAATCACCACCAACGTGCTTGATATGAGCTAGGAGGAATCGGAGCCTGAGATCTGCCTAACTTACACGTTGATTACCCATCCGAAACCAATCAATTTAACCGATAATTGATAAGGAGAAGAAAATTAATCAGTAATTTAAAGTGGAACATGCCGGTGTTGCCTTCCAAATATACGGCTCTAAGAGCCGAAAGAGGACATCGGCTAAATAGACAATTCCATCATGTTCATAAGATTAAATCAATTGGAGCTCATTGAAATATAAAGAAAAACAATTATCATCCAAAATAAATATCATCGTTTAAGCTAATATGGATCAGTGGCATTAGGATATCAAAATTAATTAATTTACACTAAACCAATGATTATAGAAAACCATATTCCTTTGTATGAAAAGTTACAACTCATCATCATTTAACCATTTAATAAAGATAAGTAGTGATAGTGAACATTTTAGATCTTATCTATCATTATGATGAGTGGGACATGAGGCACACTACTACAGAACAGGCCTTTGGTCACTTGCCCAAAATGAACAATAATCTCGGCCAAAACAGAGTCTGGGACAAAAACATATTTAGTCCCAGTTGGTGAGACCAACCGGGACTAAAAGTCCCCTGCCCAACGGCTATTATGTCAGACATCGGCAGAGGGGACTTTTAGTGTCTCACCAACTTGGTACCACCAACCGGGATTAAAAGCTTTTGTCCCGGCCCGTCCCACCGGCCGAGACTAGTGTTGGAATTTAGTTTCGGTTTTTAAAAGGAACCGGGATTAAATGTCCCTCCCCATATTTGAACTCTTCTTCCCGTGGCCGAGCCCATCGATCTTCACTCTTTTGCTGTGTTCTTCATTTGGAGTTGCTTGTTCTAGCTTGCTCTCATCTACGGCTATTGATTCATTTCATCGTTTCTACACCGTCATCGACTTGTTAAGAGGTCACTAGCTTCATCATCTTCTCAACATTTAGAAGCGGCGTATATCATTTCCTAGTGTTATGTATATTATTTTTTATTTTATGGTTTTTTTTAAGAGGTTATTAGCTTCATCGCCATTTCAAAAGCGACGCGTTTTTTAGAGAAATAGTGGTAATATGTTTTTTATTTTAATTAGTTTAGAAAAAAAATAAAAACATATAATACTTTAATTTGCAATTTTTGACCGATTTAGTTAGTTAATTATAACTAGTATACATACCACATTTCATGATTATTTAAGAAAATAGAGAATTTTTGTGCATTTTTAATTTAGCTTGTTTAGAAAAAATAGAAATATAGAATTTTAGGTTTTTTTTACTTTAATTTCTCTATTAAAAATAAAAACATATAATACTTTAATTTGCAATTTTTGACCGATTTAGTTATTTAATTATAACTAGTATACATACCACATTTCATGATTATTTAGGAAAATAGAGAATTTTTGTGCTTTTTTAATTTAGCTTGTTTAGAAAAATTAGAAATAGAGAATTTTAGGTTTTTTGTTACTTTAATTTCTCTATTAAAAATTAGAAACTTATAATACTTTAATTTGCACTTTATGACATGGTTAATTAGTTAATTATAACTAGTATGCATGCCACATTTTATGATTAGTTAGAAAATAGAGAACTTTTATGTCTTTTTAATTTTGTTGGTTTAGAAAAACCAGAAATAGAGAATTTTAGGTTATTTGTTACTTTAATTTCTTTATAAAAAATTAGAAACTTATAATACTTTACATTGCAATGCAGACAATGACACGTCATTGGATGTACAATGCCGATCGCCGCTCCAAAGAATTCATTGATGGTGTGCATTATTTCTTAAGAGTGGCCGAGGAAAACAAGCGGGATGGATTCATATGTTTCCCATGTGCCTTGTGTCAGAATTTGAAGGAATATTCTAGCTCTAGAAATATTCACTCACATTTGTTGAAGTCGGGTTTTATGTCAAACTATATTTGTTGGACCAAGCATGGAGAAAACGGGATAATGATGGAAGAAGGTGAAGAAGAACAGTTGGAGCCTGACGACATTATTGCTCAATACGGTGACTTCGGTGATACAGCAATGGGAGAAGCTGAAGATGAGGCAGATGCAGAAGGCGCACCTGTTGAAGATGATGCTCTTGGTGATGTCATTCGTGAGGCACAAAAAGATTGCGAAAGTGAAAAAGAGAAGACAAAGTTTGACCACATGTTAGAAGATCACAAGAAATTATTATACCCATCTGCCCAGGATGGGCAAAAAAAACTGGGTACAACACTAGAACTGTTAAAATGGAAGGCACAGAATGGTGTATCCGATAAGGCATTTGGGCAATTACTGAAGATCCAAAAAAAAATGCTGCCAAAGCCTAATGAACTGCCCACTACTACGTACGAAGCAAAACAGATCGTCTGTCCTTTGGGATTAGAAATCAAGAAGATACATGCATGTCCTAACGACTGCATCCTATACCGTGGCAAGGACTACGAGAATTTAGATGAATGCCCCGTATGTAAAGCATCACGGTATAAGATCTGGCGAGATGACCCTGGCGATGTGAGGGGGAAGAACGTCCCAGAAAAAAAAATCCCTGCAAAGGTTATGTGGTATGCTCCTATAATACCACGTCTGAAACGTCTTTTTAGAAATAAGGACCATGCAAAATTATTGCGGTGGCACAAAGAAGACCGTAAAGTAGACAACATGTTGAGACACCCTGCTGATGGGTCCCAGTGGAGAGCAATAGACAGGGAATTTCCAGAGTTTGCAAAAGACGCAAGAAACTTAAGGTTCGCTTTAAGTACGGACGGTATGAATCCTTTTGGTGAGCAAAGCAGTAGTCATAGCACTTGGCCTGTTACACTATGTATCTACAACCTTCCTCCATGGTTATGCATGAAGCGAAAGTTCATTATGATGCCGGTGCTCATCCAAGGCCCGAAGCAACCGGGCAATGACATTGATGTCTATCTAAGGCCATTAATTGAAGAACTCCTTCTTTTATGGAGTGAAACAGGTGTTCGTGTGTGGGATGAGTACAAACAGGAACACTTCGACCTACGAGCACTGTTGTTTGTGACAATCAATGATTGGCCTGCTCTAAGTAATCTTTCAGGGCAGACAAAAAAGGATATAATGCATGCACACATTGTTTTGATGACCTTGATAGTATATATTTGAAAAAATGCAGAAAGGTCGTGTACCTTGGGTATCGTCGATTTCTTTCTATGAATCACCCAGTTAGAAAGAAAGGAAAGCATTTTAAAGGTAAGGCAGACCACCGATGCAAGCCTCGCAATAGAACTGGAGAAGATGTATTTGAGATGGTTAAGGATGTGAAAGTAGTTTTTGGTAAGGGACAAGGCAGCCAACCAGTTCCAAAAGATGCAGCGGGTCATGCACCCATGTGGAAGAAGAAGTCAATATTTTGGGAGCTACCCTATTGGCAAGTCCTAGAGGTCCGGAATGCGATCGACGTCATGCACCTAACAAAGAATCTTTGTGTGAACCTTCTAGGATTCATGGGTGTATATGGTAAGCCTAAGGATTCACTTGAAGCACGACAAGACTTGCAACACATGGAAGAACGAGACAACCTGCATCCAGAGAAGACAGATGATGGACGCCAATATTTAAGACCTGCTAGCTACACTCTTAGCAATGAAGAGAAAGAAATCATGTTTGAATGCTTAAGCAGCATCAAGGTCCCATCTGGATTCTCCTCTAATATAAAAGGTATAATTAATGTGCCTGAGAAGAAATTTCTGAACTTAAAGTCGCATGACTGCCATGTGCTTATGACGCAATTGCTTCCAGTTGCATTAAGAGGAATTCTACCTCCACATGTACGTCTGGCCACCGTAAAGCTATGTGCATTCCTCAATACAATTTCTCAGAAGGCAATCAATCCACTACAACTAGCTGCTCTACAGAATGATGTGGTTCAATGTCTTGTCAGCTTTGAGTTAGTGTTCCCACCATCCTTCTTTGATATCATGACACACCTCCTAGTTCATCTGGTCAAGGAGATCAATATTCTGGGTCCTGTGTTCCTACATAATATGTTTCCCTTTGAGAGGTTTATGGGAGTTCTGAAGAAATATGTTCACCAACGTGCTCGGCCAGAAGGAAGCATCGCCGAGGGCTATGGGACAGAGGAGGTCATTGAGTTCTGTGTTGAATTCATTCCTGAACTTGACCCAATTGGTGTTTCTGAATCGCGCCACGAGGGGAGACTGAGTGGAAAGGGAACACTAGGAAAGAAAACATACATCGGTACGGGGGACGATTCTTTCAATAAAGCACACTACACAGTTCTTCAAAACTCATCCGTGGTGGAGCCGTATGTCACGAAACACAAGGACTTCCTACGATCGCTATTCCCAGAGAAGAATGAAGGTTGGCTTATGCGTCAGCACATAGACACTTTCAGTGATTGGTTACGAAAAGAATGTCAGGGTAATGACCAGATTGATGGGCAACTGTATTTGTTGGCTAGGCAACCATCATGGCACATCCTCACGTACAAAGTGTACGAGATAAATGGAAATACATTTTACACCCTAGGCCAAGATAAAAGAAGCACGAACCAAAATAGTGGAGTTCGCGTAGACGCCATAGACCCGAATGGAAACAGACAAACATATTATGGTCGTATAGAGGAGATTTGGGAACTAGACTACGCACCTAATTTTAAAATCCCTTTGTTCCGGTGCCAATGGGTGAAGGTTACTGGAGGCGGGGTGACAGTTGACAAAGACTATGGAATGACAACAGTGGACCTCAACAATGTTGGTTACAAAGATGAACCATTCGTCCTTGCTGCTGATGTGAATCAGGTGTTCTATGTGAAAGACATGTCTACAAAACAGAAGAGAGGGAAAAATGACAACAAATCAACAAACGAGCCAAAACGCCATATAGTTCTCTCAGGGAAAAGAAACATTGTGGGAATTGAGGACAAGTCAGATATTTCAGAAGATTATGAAAGGGATGACCGAATCACGCCTTTCAATGTGACCAAAGATCCGAGCATACTGATAAATGCTGAGGACACTCCATGGTTACGTCAAGATCATGACCAAGGAACATACGTCAAAAAGAAGATCACTATTGTGCCCGCCTAATAAATAGATTGCAATATAGTATGTGTATGTGACAATTGTAACTTAAGATGTTTATATAAGTTTTTCTTATTTTATATCATTTCAAATAATGAAATGACATTTAAGTTTGCTATTATAATAGATGTGTCAATTATTTGTCAAATGCAAAAATAGTCAAACTTGGTCAAATGACAAACTAAATTACTTAAAATGAAAAAATTTTGAATACCAATTTGTTAGATATCATCAAGATCTAAACTTTTTATATACACAACTTTTCTATTTGAGAAAGTTTAAGTTCACAATACCCACCAATTCTTGAATCTCACAGAAACTATATGAAACTACATGTGTCAATTGTGGATTTTGAACTACACCTTCGCAACACTTTGTCAAATGCAAAAATGGTCTATATATTAAATGTAGATTTTGATGAGTGGAACAATATTGGTATTCATGACTTTTCCGTTCGAGACCATCTAGGGTTCCGAAAACCCATGCGTGGCTATGAATTCTATCAAAATTCAAAATTGAGTGGTTCAAACTTTTCCAAAAGAAAAGTTGACCATTAGACAAAATGTAGAACTTGATGTGTGCAACAAACTTTGTATTCATTACTTTTCCATTTGGGACCATATAGGGTTCGGTCAAAGTGTGTGTTTCTAAAAACCAATGCTTTGACTTTGGTCAAACTTGGTCAAATGACCCATTTGATGACTTGAAATGAAAAAAATTTGAATACAAAGTTGTTAGAGATCATCAAGATCTACATTTGATATATTGTCCATTTTTCCATTTGGATAAATTTGAGCCAATCCTAAGCACATTTGTTCAAAATCCAAGACGGGTATTGGTCAAACTTGGTCAAATGACAAACTAAATTACTTAAAATGAAAAAATTTTGAATACCAATTTGTTAGATCTCATCAAGATCTAAAGTTTTTATATAGACAACTTTTCTATTTGAGAAAGTTTAAGTTCACAATACCCACCAATTCTTGAATCTCACACAAACTATATGAAACTACATGTGTCAATTGTGGATTTTGAACTACACCTTCACAACACTTTGTCATATGCAAAAATGGTCTATATATTAAATGTAGATTTTGATGAGTGGAACAATATTGGTATTCATGACTTTTCCGTTCGAGACCATCTAGGGTTCCGAAAACCCATGCGTGGCTATGAATTCTATCAAAATTCAAAATTGAGTGGTTCAAACTTTTCCAAAAGAAAAGTTGACCATTAGACAAAATGTAGAACTTGATGAGTGCAACAAACTTTGTATTCATTACTTTTCCATTTGGGACCATATAGGGTTCGGTCAAAGTGTGTGTTTCTAAAAACCAATGCTTTGACTTTGGTCAAACTTGGTCAAATGACCCATTTGATGACTTGAAATGAAAAAAATTTGAATACAAAGTTGTTAGAGATAATATGATGTAATGGTCAATATTGTTGTAAGCATAAATAAATAAGAAATAGAGAAAAAATTTAAAAAATAATTCGATGTAATGGTGAATACCACGTATATCATGATTTTGGAGATAAATGATGATAAATAAACAAAATTTACGTTTAAATATTGCACAAACAAATTTTTGTATCAAAAACATCTGCTTTAAGATATTAAAATTAAATAATACATTTTTGCATTAACAAAATACTAATTATTTTTCATATTTAAGTTTGTTAATATAAGTGATGAAAAGATTTTATGTTTCCAAATTTATTATGTAACCAATTAGACAAAATGAAATGAAACTATTATTTTTTAACAAATTAATACCTATTATTCTATTTACTATGCAGTTAACAACATTAATCTAATTATTGTATGCATAAATAAATAAGAAACTGAAAAATACATTTAGTCCCGGTTCCTGGCTAGAACCGGGACTAAAGGTATCCTTTAGTCCCGGTTCTAGCCAGGAACCGGGACTAAAGGGTGAACCTTTAGTCCCGGTGCATAGCACCAACCGGGACTAAAGACCCTTTAGTCCCGGTTGGTGCTACGCACCGAGACTAAAGGTCCCCCTGGGTATTTAACCGAGCAGTCGTCTTCCTCCTGGATCTCGTTGCCCTAATTCTTCATCCGCCGCGCGCCGCTCCTCCCCGCTGTCGCCTCGCCCTCGTCCCCGGCCGAGCGCCGTCGTCTGGAGCCCAGGAGCGTCGCCGCCGCCACTGCAGCCGAGGAGCGCCCCCACCGCCACCGCCACCGAGCCGAGGAGCGCCCCCACCACCACTTCTTCTCCGGCGTCGACGCTTCTTTCTCCGGCGACTGTACCGGCGCCGACGCTTCTTCCTCCTCGCCCTCATCGCCCCCGCAGCCACCTCCTCGCCCTCGTCAGAGCGCCCCCACGGCCGCCTCCTCGCCCTCGTCAGAGCGCCCCCGGCCAGAGAACTCGCGCCGCCGTCGTCGAGGGTGAGCACGTACACAGAGAAAAAAATGATTATTGATGATGTGTTGTATGAATTGTTGATTTGTTGTATGAATGAGATGTGATATGTTGTATGAATGAGATGATTTTATTTGAATGAAAAGAATCTGTTCCCAAACGCATGACAAAAATCATTTTAGTGAATTTTATTTGAATCAAAACTATAATTTAAACTATGAATCTGTTGTGGCCCAAATGCATGATAAAAATCATTTTAGTGAATTTTATTTGAATCAAAACTATGAATCGGTTCCCAAACGCAGGCCCACGAGAAATACGTACCTCTCGCTAAAACGTACTCCTACATCTACACTTGTTGTAAGCCGATCGACGAAACACATGCGCTCACGAAACGTACACTTTTAAAAATCAAACAATTCAAAATTTTTATGACATTTCTATAAAAGATATAAATATTATTAGATTAATTATTTATATATTTTTATACTATAAATTTACTTGAGACAATTAAAAACCTTGTTGTGTATAGTTGAACTTGAATATCCAGTGTTGTAATTAGTTAGTAGGGATAGATATTGAGATGAGATGTATAATTTCTATTTTATAATTTATCTTTTGTATTATATAATTTATATGATATAATTTATCCTATGTTGTAATTAGTTAGTAGGGATAGATATTGAGATGAGATGTATAATTTCTATTTTATAATTTATCTTTTGTATTATATAATTTATATGATATAATTTATCATGTGTTGTAATTAGTTTGTGGGGATAGATATTGAGATGAGATGTATAATTTCTATTTTATAATTTATCTTTTGTATTATATAATTTATATGATATAATTTATCCTATGTTGTAATTAGTTTGTGGGGATAGATATTGAGATGAGATGTATAATTTCTATTTTATAATTTATCTTTTGTATTATATAATTTATATGATATAATTTATCATGTGTTGTAATTAGTTTGTGGGGATAGATATTGAGATGAGATGTATAATTTCTATTTTATAATTTATCTTTTATATTATATAATTTATATGATATAATTTATCATGTGTTGTAATTAGTTAGTAGGGATAGATATTGAGATGAGATGTATAATTTCTATTTTATAATTTATCTTTTGTATTATATAATTTATCTGATATAATTTATCATGTGTTGTAATTAGTTTGTGGGGATAGATATTGAGATGAGATGTATAATTTCTATTTTATAATTTATCTTTTGTATTAAATAATTTATATGATATAATTTATCATGTGTTGTAATTAGTTTGTGGGGATAGATATTGAGATGAGATGTATAATTTTTATTTTATAGTTTATCTTTTGTATTATATAATTTATATGATATAATTTATTATGTGTTGTAATTAGTTTGTGGGGATAGATATTGAGATGAGATGTATAATTTGTATTTTATAATTTATCTTTTGTATTATATAATTTATATGATATAATTTATCCTATGTTGTAATTAGTTAGTAGGGATAGATATTGAGATGAGATGTATAATTTATATTTTATAATTTATCTTTTGTATTATATAATTTATATGATATAATTTATCTTAGTTGTTGTATCGAATATTGTCTAAGTTTTAACACTTGATTAAATTTGCAGAAATGGCCAATCCGAATGACAACATGGATGATGCAATGATGGACCTAATCAACAGCGGTGCCAATCCAGATCCCCAAGGCGAAGATGATGGGAGTCACTACTTTGTTGATTATGAAGAACTTGTGGGAGACAATCCTGATCAGGTCTATCTACAATCTAGTATATATGTATATATATGAAATTAAAATAAATGACATTTATACTAATATATTTATACTTGTTTGTGTAGCCCTCTAAATCGGCGACAACTTCTGAGAAGAGTAGAAAAGTGCGCGGCCCGAAGAAGCCGTTGGAGGGTCGGTACATTCTGTCGGAATTCGATGAGGGTACAGGACAAGTACTTGGAGCTAATTCTAAAAAATTTGTTGCGCACTGTGGCTACCTTGTAAGGGACAGGCTCCCGGTCAGTGCTCGTGAATGGAGGCAACGGAAAGATAACCCTAATATTAGTTTTGTCTCAGATCGTGACAAGGAATTGATTTGGCAAGATATCCTTCAACATTTCACGCTCGATACACAGGATGAAGCTTTGAAGGAGAAGGTTAAAATCTGGGCTATGCAGAAGATGGCCAAACAATTTCAGGCTTGGAAGAAGACATTATACAAGACTTTTGTTGCACAAGGCCGGACACCAGATTTCACCAACAAGGCCTACGTCAAGTTGAGGCCTTTTTGGGATGAGTTCGTAGAGTTTAAGAACTCAGAAGAGGGTCAGGCACGGATGATCAAGAATCAAGAAAATGCTAAACAAAAGCAATACCACCATCACTTGGGTTCAGGTGGCTACAGAACTGCTATTCCTAAGTGGCAAAAGCTGGAACAGGAGATTCTTGGGAGAGGGATCGAACCAGAATCAATGCACTGGCCCGAGCGCGCCAAGTATTGGTTCTTTGGTCATGGGGGAACCATAGACCTAGAGACCGGAAAGATAGTGTACGGCGAAAAGCTCGAGAGAGTAGGACAGAGAATGGCCTATGCTAGAGGATTAGTTGAAAGCGGCACCTGGCAGCCAAATAGAGAAAAGGATGAGCTGACATACGCCCTGGAGACTGCTGAACATGGTGGGCGAACCAGAGGCTATGGGGAGATATCATGGGAGCATGGCTTCCCTAAAAATAGACCGACTTATAGAAGCCGCCAACAAAAGAAGGAAGAGGAAGCAGAGCGGTTGCATAGGTTGGAGGCAATGGTGATTGAGTCACGCGAAGCGATAGCGCGAGAGAAAGCGCTTGAAGAGAGAATGAACGAGGAGATCAAAAGACAAGTGCAGATTGCAGTAAGTTCTATACAAGGGCAAACTGCATCAGAGCCTAGATTCAACATTAGCCCCCCCGGTCAGTTGAAAAGTAGTTGCGCTTCTACAGAGATGCCAACTATTCAAGACGACGTGGGGCTGCACTTTCCGGTGGATGACATCACTGAGCCTCTGACAACATGTGAGCTGCACATTCCACAGGGGACTGCCACAGTCATGGTTGCTGTCGCTGTTGTAACTCCTGTCGACCCTACGAGGACACCAAGAATCCATGGGGCGATAATTCCACCTGGATATGCTAGTGTCTCGGTGGATAGAGTTGTCAAAGGCTTCAGTAATGTGCAGCTTGAGATAGAAGGAGGTGATGGAGAGAAGACTCTAGGAGAAGCAGAGAAGACTTTTATTTGTTGGCGCAAGCGCTACATCATTATTCCTGGGGCATCACCTAGTAGTCTACCACCACCTCCTCGTCATGAATCTAATCCTAGGTGCGGATGAAAATTGACTATACATTTGTTCACTAAATTTATTTTGCATTCTCTTAGTTAGCGGTTTACTCATATACCTTTTATTTTCACAGGTGGTCACCGACATGTCATAGCGCTGCGGGTGATGACGAGGGAGTGCAAGACACGGCTGCATCGCCTCGGTCTCCAACGCCACCACCTAGGGCTCCAACACCGCCACCTCGGGCTCGAATACCGCCACCTCAGGCTCCAACACCGCCACCTAGGGCTCCAACGCCGCCTCCTTGAGCTCCAACACCGCCACCGGCCGCCCCATCGCCTCCACACTTGGCTCCAACACGAAAGAAGAGGCCGGCCACACAATCAAATGTGTCGGCCGCCCCGCCGCCAAAAAAGAAAGCCTCCGAAAAGAAACAAGCTATCATTCCTAAGAAGCTGTCCTATGAGAAGACAGATGCAGAACTAAATGCTTCTGTAAAATCAGATGTGGATAGTTTCTTCAAGAAACTTAAGACTGAAAGAGAAGCCAAGCGAAACCCTGAGAAGCCGTACCTCTTACTACGGCCAGAAGATCTACGACAAAGGGTTGAGGCTGAACAAAAAAAGAGGCGTGAAGCTCAGAAAGAATCATCATCTTTATCAGACTATGATCGCACTTTAAGAAAATCCATAGAAGAAGAGAAGAAGAAAGAGAAAAGAGCACGCAAGGGTGTAGCACAGCTTGGGGAACAATCAAAGCAATCAGTGCCCCCGCTAGTCATTGGAAATGAATATGGTTCAAACATTGACGTGCTAGACCAGCAGATACCGACAGATTTAAAAATTGAAGAGTTTGAAATTTTTTTTGCGGAAACTGGTCTTAGCTTAGCCCAAGATAGCGGGGGCACCAATTGAAAGTGCTCCACAAATTAATCATTGGCAGAAGGAATATACATATGGCAAGAGTTTATACAACCCTGCGGCCCTCAGCAAGCTTGGAACGCAAATGTACATGCTAAACAAATGGTACATGGAAGCGTGTGCCAGAAAAGCAGATGACTATATTTGTGTCCGAATTAGAAACTATCATTACTTCCGTGGTGATGATATTATTTATGTTTAATTTAATGATCTACACCAACTATGCCACATGGACGCTCTTGACAAATCTCTAATGAGTTGCTTCTATCTGTAAATGATTCTTCCTTTCAATAATGTCTCTGTAACTTATCATGTATATATATAACTAATTACAGAAACCCGCTATACATATGCAGAAACATGATGAGGGACCTCAGAGTTAGAAATGACAAGGAGATTGGATTTGTGGATCCAAATGTTGTATTCAAAGACCACAAGACCCCGTATGTTTTATGGAGAAGTCAAACGGAGAGAAATCTACGGAGGTTCTTGATCAACCAAAAAGATAAAAGATATATACTCTTTCCCTACAACTTTAAGTAAGTGTCGTTATCGTGTGTACATTCTATTTAACTAATTAATCAGATCAATATGAAGATATATACTAATTTTGCCTACATATGCACACAAATGCAGCTTTCATTGGATACTAATTGTCATTGATCTCTGGCAATGTCAATTGGTAATCTATGACTCATTGAGAAAACCACAGGATAATTACCAAGAAATGATAGATATTATCCAAGGGTAACTCCGATCTCTATATATTAAATTCTGCTCTTTTAACTTGGTAATGGATAATTAATAATGATCGTTTTATTGCTAGGGTTTGGGCTGGGTTCGTGCAGAAACACCGTCCAGAGTTGAATGCATCACTTTCAAAGCCCATCTTACTTCAGTGGGTTCTACGGCAGACACCGGGGAACAATTTGTGTGGCTACTATGTGTGCGAGTTTATGACGGTGTATGCCAAAAGAACTAATCTTGAGCACCTAAAAGTATATAACATGTATATATAATAAGTATATTTCATTTATTTGTTGCTATTTAATAAATCCTATTCATACCTCTAACTTTTTTCTTTAATGTCTATTAAAGGAGATGTGGCTGAAGGAGCAGGTGTTGGATGCGGTGCGCCTAAAAGGAATTCAGGAGACAATCGCAGGATTTCTTAACGACCAAGTCCTGGATTCCGGCGGCGAGTGCTACTTCAACCCTCAGGAGCAGATGAAACCAAATAACGATGATCATTTGTACGATGCTTGAGTGGTGGAGATAAATTGTGTTGTAAATACTTTGTCCGTGAAGCATATGTGTAAATATTTTATTATGGACCTATAGATACATATTATTTATATATATATATAGTGTTTTATAGTATATTTATATGTAATCCTTTAAATTATATAAATTATAGGTGCGCGTTCCATAAACTACCAGCAAACAATACGCATTCGAAAATAACAATAACATAATTGTAAACCCTAAATGGAAAACCAAATGAAAAGAAAAAGAAAAAAGAAAAAAGAAAAAAGAAAAAAGTCTTTAGTCCCGGTTGGTAGCAAAAACCGAGACTAAAAGTGGAGGCCAGGTGGCACACCCTAGCGCACCTTTTAGTCCCGGTTGCTGTTACCAACCGGGACTAAAGGTTGACCTTTAGTCCCGGTCCACGGAACCGGGACTAAAGGTGGGACATTTAGTCCCGAAACCTTAGCCCCGGTTCCGTAGCCGGGACTAAAGGCGCTTACGGCCCGGGGCTAAAGCCCTTCTCTGTACTAGTGGTAGAATCATGCAGGCCGTAGATAACAATAGACTCGACGACTCTAACTTACCATTTATATTAGTGGGGCATGAGGTAGAATCATGCAAGCTGTAATACAATAATAAGGTCATGGGGCTAACATATCTTTCAATTTATCTTTACTTTAGCGGTCTTGTAAGATGAGTTGTATATATGAAACCATCGACGTCAGCTAAAACAGCTGATTAGGGTCATGCCCGAGCGAGAGAAAACCTACCACCTCACGATCTCCAAACCATGATGCTAACACTGGGGTATGAGGCAGAATCACACAACCCATTGTCGACGGTTCTTAACTACCATAAAGCAACCCATCAATCAATCATAAAAAGAATCAATATAACATAATATCAACATAGTATAGGGGGGTTATCTAATAGAATTCCATAGTTTTTGTAGAGTCTGTGTTTTGCAGGGGTGTGTTAGGAAATACGGACGAGATATGAAGAACATCAGGCTAAAAAGGAATTTTTCTGCCAAAACTAAATGGAGAAAATCTAGAAGACACGTCAGCAAAGGCGAGGCCTACTTGGAATAGAGCTAGGTCAGCCACCCTGGCCCCCAGGGCAGGGCCCACCTATCAGCGCCCTTCTGCCACAATCCTCCACCGCCTCCAAGGATTGATCTTCTCCATCCATTCAAGTCGATTTGATCCAAGGGCTATAGTTCACTCCACCAGTCTATATATAAACTAAGCCTCTCCCCCTGGAAAGAAGCACCAAGTCATTTTATTCAAGTTATTAGAGCTAGAAACCCTAGTCTCCTTAGAGCTCCACCAAGTCTAGAGCCTAGTTACATAGATTAGTAGCAGAGAGGAGGCACTTCTACCGGATTCTGGATCTATTGGGAGCATTGCTTGGTAATTTCTCGTAATCTCTCTCTTGTATTACTTTACATATATACTTCTGTTTAGACTATAGTTATGATTTTTCTCTACTTGATTATATTATTTTTTGCCTACTTTGGTTATATGCTTAGTATAGTTGGATTAGTATTATCTTTGTGTATATGTTCGTATAGCGCTCGTCTAGATGATCACTGGATGGGTGGTGGGTGCCATGTAGACATGGTGTCTAGATGGTTTTAACCTGCGAATACAACCTATATGAAGTGCCATGTGGTAGATCGCATGTGTGACAATAATCCCATTGAGTCCTATGTGGCCTACTCGTCGTATATAGGACTAGTAGAACACGGTCGCCTTGGGTTGTCTTGTTATGATCCCATACCTCCCTAGAGTGATTTTCCTTATGCATAGATATAATAGTGGTCTTAACAATGATTGCTAGGTGTAATTGCACTAACCATAGTATTCATAGACTTATAGTTAGAATAACTTAGGAATCTATTCCTCTCGGCTCTATCTAATAAGACACTATGTGCTTTAGATTTGAGTGCTCTAGGATGCAATTATTATTATTTATGACTTGGATATTTATCATTTATCATATATTATTTATGACTTGTGACACCCTTGTTATTGAGTATATGGTTAACTCTCCATCACATGTGCAAGTGATAGGCATCAGGTGTTAATCATATTTTTAGCCATCCCTTCCTAGTGGAATAAATATAAATTGGTAACCTGGTAATACTCTAGGTAAAATGCTACAATGGTATAGTTAAACTGTGTATTTGCGGATACATTTATTTTTATCTTTATATTTATTTAGTCACATGAAATAATAGTTTATAAATCCTTAGAACATCTTTAGCTCTATTACTATGGATGACAACCTGGTTGCTAGCTCGGGTGTAGGTAGACAATAGGTGACTAAGTTGAATCCAAGAGTTGCATTAATAAATACTGAAAGTACATCTAGCCCTTTGTGGGTTTTGGTGAATTGAATGACAACATAATTAAAAGTCTAATAAGTTTGCTAAGTTTTGACCAGGATATTGAGTCTATTGCAAATACTTGTGGATTGTATTGACAAGTATATTCAAGGCTCAACAAGTAGGCAAACTTGATGATATGCCACATAGTGTTGAAATGAAGACCAAATTGTGTATTGTTGTATTATTGGAGGATTATGAAACAATCTAGCTCAAGCGAAAGACAACAATGCAAATAGAATCTGTGAAATGGCTTCAATATTGTGGGATATCATAGCATCATGTGAAAGCAAGCATATTTGGAAAATGGCAAAAGAGACATGAGTTGATGTTTTTGGATTGGTCTCTGTAATGGCTTGCTTTTCAAGAACAAGAAAAGTTTGATAATGAACTAGCTTTGATAAAGGTTGAAGAATGAATCAAGAATGCATAGGTGAGAACATGTCAAGGAAAGGTCAAAAGACAAAGGATATAACTCATATTGGATATAAGTAGGTCTCTATGATTGTTTTGCTTGTATAGATAAAGATTTGGTAAATCACTTTGCAATCATTTTGATCTAGCTAGAAGTATGAAAATACATATTAGAGTAAGTGTTTGAAATGTCAAGCCAAAATAGAGAGGATATAAGGAAGCGTGAATTGGCTTGACCATATTGATGTTGATCCATACATGTCTCTATGTGAGTCAAATTGAAGCTTAATTGATCTCAACATTTATATCTAGAAGATATTCAAGCAAGGATCACAATATTGAAGAAATTTTTATTCAATGAATGCTTAATATGATGTGACTTGAGTATGGCTTGATAAGGTGAAGATAACAAGGAAAGGGTTTCAAGGGACTAAACGAAGGTGAAGGGACAAGCAACGGCTTAAGGACCGAGGTACCATGGCTAAGGTGAAGAAGAGAATACTTGCATTGAGTCGAGGAACTAATCAAGCTATGAGGAGTCATATTGTGTTGAGTATCAAATCATTAGCAGAAGTGACTTGAAGCCATGGAGGTGAACTCATATTTGTGGAAATAGTTCAAGTCACATGCTCAAGGTGTGTTTGCTCTAAGAGAAAAGACAATGTTGATTGCGACCCCTTATGAAGCAATATTGAGAAGAACGATATATGAAGACATTGAAGACTCAAGTGG
This sequence comes from Sorghum bicolor, assembly GCF_000003195.3. Lineage (NCBI taxonomy): Eukaryota > Viridiplantae > Streptophyta > Magnoliopsida > Poales > Poaceae > Sorghum > Sorghum bicolor. The sequence continues at coordinate 12,555,742 of NC_012873.2, read as the reverse complement.
ATAAATTGGTTATTTTCTATTCATCTTGAGTATAGGTATGTTGTACTATCAAGAGGGATGCAATATGAATCACAGACAAGTCTCAAGTGCTCAAACTAACTGACCCCAAGTGCTAACATGAGAGAAAACACTTAGCATTACACGTGAACTAGTTGATCTTTGGGCTTGCTCTCTGCTAGGTTGTATACCCTCAAACCAAGCTTTCTGAAAAGTCCAATATCACTAAAAATAGAGTTCGGAGTAAAAAGTTATAGCTTTTTTCGTAAGGTGACCTATTCTATTTCTGAGAGGGCGGCACTGCCGCACTTCATAGATGGTAGTGCCGCCCCTTTAGAGTCATAATGACTACTTTTTTGAATCCTAATGGCTAGTTTAAGTGGGATAAGTATATATATATCCATCCCACTACTTCTGGTCATAATAACCTTCCCAACCTTTCCAATAACCCTCTCTTTATGAGAGTGAAGTGTTTAGTACACAATTAAGTGTTGGGGCTATGTGATTAAAAGTTAGAGAGTTGATTAGTGCAAGATTAACCTTGAGCACTTGCTAGGCTTCATCGATTCTTTGTTGTGCATTTGTTACTCTTGGAGATGAAGCCTCCTAGATAGCTAGGCATCGCCTGGTGAGCTCCCATGCTTGTGGTGAGCAGCGGGAATAGTTTCTAATCAACTTTTGCAGCTAAGAAATCACCCCTCCTTCAAGAGGTAACACTGTTGTTTGGAGAACAAGGGAAGGGCAAGCCTTGGTGGCAAGTTGTTCCTTGTGTGGGCACATCAACAACATGGATTAAGCCAGCCTTAGTGGCGACCCCAAACCACAAGATTAATATCGTGTGTTGTTTTACATTCTTATAAGTTCTAATTATTGTTGAGGTGCTTGTAAGATTTGTGGCCAATCTACTTGGTGGTACTTGTTCTACTGCATATAACTGTTGTGCAGTGACTAACATACTTGTAGGAAGTTGGGAAATTTACCTGACCTAAATTTCCTTAGTTAAATTTTGAATTGTAGTGCCGCTCTCAAAGGGTGGCAGTGTCGCCCTATAATCTGGTAGATTTTTCAAGTTGAAATTTTGTAGTTTTTTCATAGGACATGCATCTCTAGTACATCTTCACCAAGTTTAGGCTATATTGGACATACAGTTGCAGAAAGGTAGTGCCGCCCTCGAAGGGAGGCAGTCCCGCCCTAAGTTTTAATTTTTGTTTGAGCTGATTTTTTTTGTAGGCCTATTCACCCCTCTAGGCCTTCTAGGTGACATCAAGGTCCTTTCAATTGGTATCAAAGCTAGGCTCTCAATTTTGGGCTTAACCACCTTGAGAGACAATGACGATAAGTGAGGAGGTATCTCTAGAACTTCTACTCTTAGATAGCTCAAAATATATATCTTGGTCTACTTGTATGCTTGATATTTTAGGGCCATGGGTCCTTAAATAGAGCAGATTGTAGATGTGAGCATTTTACCTCCTAGTGATGATTTGGACTATCTATCTAGAGAGGAAGTGAAATGCTTACAATACAATGCTAAAGCTAGTAATGTCTTATTTAGTGCTTTGAGTGAAGATGTTCTTGATGCCATCATATTTGGAGATGGTGAACCACTTCATGATGCTCATATCATTTGGACTATGCTTAAAGAAAGATATGACAGCTCCAAATGTGATGGAAAGTTGCTCTCATTAGAGGAACCACTTGAGGAGTGCTCAACTTCATCGATAAATGATGAGCCTCAAGTGATTCTCCCAAAAGGCCTAATGGATCATACCACATCCACTTCCTCGCCAACACATGACTTAATGGATGGTAATAAAATGGTTGATGGGAATAATGCTTTTACATGTGGTACTTCTACTTCCTCTAGTTTTTGTTGTTCTAACATTTTGAAGGAAGGAGAAGCTTGTGATTGGTGGAGGCCAAATGATGAATACACCTCACCTAGAAGCTCAACTCTACATGCCACTTCTCTAGTGTGTCTCATGGAAAAAGGCGAGAAGATCAAATCAATAGCCAAACCTCCTTCACCTCCTAGTGACATCTCTAGTAGTGATCTTAGTGATAGCTCTAGTGATGAAGAGGTCGATAAAATAATTCAAAATTTGGATCCTAAGACCAAACTCTTCATCTCTAAACTAATGGAGGATTTAGAGGGCATCCAAGGTAAACTAGCAACTAGAGATGATGATCTCATTGCACAAGAAAACATTTATATTGCTAGTAGGGAAGCTCTTGCATTAGAGAGAAATGAGGTGGCCTCCTTGCGCAAGGCTTTGGCTAAAGAGCAAGATGACCATGCTCTCACAAAGAAGACAAATGCTACACTCAACCAAAAGTATTGTGACTTAGATGAAAGCACAAAGAGCTTGAGTTGTAATATAGTCTTCTCTGGGAGAGCACCTCACATCTCTCTAAGGCAAAGGATGCCTCTACTCCCTCCACTAGCCAATGTTGTGGAAAATACTTTAATCTTGATTTGAATATTTATGCCACTAACCTTACTAATATAGAGGTCATGGGAAAAGAGATTGCCAGGCTCAATAAAATCATAGCAAAAGGGTGCATGAATGACAACTCAAGATGCTAGCAAGAAAAATGTGAATGGCTTTGGATGTGTGTAGTTTGAGAGGAGGGAGCAGTTTGGTATAGTTCAGCCTACATAAACCGCGGCGGTGTTGTACCCCAAGGGCGACAGTGCCACCTCGCAAAAAATAGGAAGGCTACCAATCTGTCTCCTAATTAGACTAAGCTCGTTATGAAAATGCCTAGGCAGAACAACAAAGCTCCCAAAGCCATCAAGGTGCAACATCAACCAAAGAAGACTCTCATCGCTTGCCTCAAGTGCAAAAAAGAGGGTCATCACATGAAATACTATGCCTCAAAGAAAGTAGAGAAAAGCATATGCAAGATCCAAGAAAAAAGAAGATGGCTCATGTCAAGAGTATTAACATGAGACATAATGCCTCTATGTGTTCCAAAAATGTTGATGACCAAGCCACACTTCCAAAGAATAAGACAAGAAGCAAAAGTAAGTGTTATGGATGCAATGAGAAGGGACATGAAATTGACTCATGTCCTAACAAGAAAAGTGAAGGTATTGTGTCATCAAGAAAGAGGCTCATTAATAAAGAAGTACAAGTGAGCAAGGAAATCTAATATATAAAGCCTAACAATATCAAAAGTTGGTTGTGCTATATATGTAGAGGAAAGGACACTAAGCATGGATTGTCCCATGGGTAACACTCCTAAGCTCAACTCAACAATTGATTCAAATATACTTAGGAGGCCCAAAAATGACAGTTGTGCTAGAAACGTGACTGGTTCACAATATGCTAGCACAAAGGCCATTTTGGTGCCTAATCTTTTGTGACTAACCATAGTGGACCCAACATAGTTTGGGTACCAAATTGTGCTTCATAAGTGTTGTATGTACTTGAAGGTGATATGAAGCTTCAGCGTGCTTGAGCAAGTTGATTGAAAATATTCACTCAAGCTATCAATCAGTTTATATTGTATCTTCTTATATGGTTGACCCAGAGATGAACCAATGGAAATATTTTAAACTTCATTTTCACCTCGGTAATTAGTACTTAACCCTTGATAGCTAGCCATTTAATTTGTGGAGTCTCTAGAAGTTCACAAAGATATGTGTGTTTGTGAATTTGCTAAGAATGACTAGAGTATTTTAAGTTAAATGAATCATTTTCCATATGATGCTTTTAATGGCTCTCTAGTAGAGTAGGATCTTGTTCATGTTGTAGGTAATGAGGAATCACCTTGTGAGGTAATCAAGAAAATGGCCACTAGTGATATGAGACCAAAGAAATCCAAGTTACAGTTATAAGGATATCCTTAAGCTCCTGCTACAAATAATTCCGCTGACACCTCAGATACGGTAGTGTCGCGCCTTAGAGCGGCAGTGCTGTCCCTATATAGATAGCAGTTGCCATGGATGAAGCCTTGTTGATGGTAATTAACTCCAATTTTTAACCATCAGTTAACCCAAGAAGAGATCTGAAACAATGTGTAAAGTATGGTTATAGGGGTTTATTCTAATAAGTTCCACGACTTGTGTTGTTCTCACTTAACATGCAGGATATTCAATATTTTACCATGTAAAAGTATCTCAAGTGAACAATCTGAGCACACCATTGCGGAGAGCTTGTCAAGATGATTGAGACAGACATATCATTTGCTATATTTGGAGCACCGGAGAGAAAGTCCTTGATGGATAAGACTGAGAAGACTCTAGAAGACCCTAAAATCATCATCATCATCACAAGACCAAGGACTAAAGAAACAAGATTCCACAGCTCTATGAAACAATATTTTCCTGAGATTTATCTAGAAGCTTGAAAAGGAAAGAATCCATACATGACATGACTCATTGCGCAAACATATCAGAAAATGGCACTAGATGGTACTAGAAGAATGTGGAAGACACTAGAAGGCACGCAAAAGAAGCGAAGGACCGGCGGCTTCCCGGTCGGCCTGGTCCCCCTGCCAGTTGGACTCTCCTTTGTGTGACGGCCTCCAACTAACCTCTATGATGCGTCTTGACCATTGTTTCATGTCAGTTTGATCCAAGGGTTACAGTTCATTCCACTAGACTATATAAACAGAGGTAGACCCCCCTGGAGGCATCAATCCCATAATCATATCTCATATCCATTGTTCATTTCAAAGGTTCCCTCAAAAGGATAACCTAGAGCTCCACCAACTAGTCATAGCTAGAATATAAGAATAGGAATTAGAGGAGTCAAGCAACACTTGGATTCCAGGTCTAGTCACGAGAAGGCTAGCTACAACCATCTACTTCTCTCTTGTATTTAAAATTGTTAATCTATTTGTGTTATTGTTCTTCTAGTTCAACTTTTGTTCTTTTAGTTCATCATCAAGATTGTCTAGTTCATTGTGTTCTTGTTTTAGTTCATCTAGTTCATCGTCTAGTTCATTGTGTTCTTGTCTAGTTCATGTTTTCCTCTAGTTCTTGTTCTAGTTCATGTGTGAGTTGAATACTTGATATGACTTGTTATAATTCTAGATTCATAATTATAATATTTGTTGCATGTGTTGATTATATGTCTAGTATAGTTGGAGTAGTTTTGTGTTTATGCTCTTGTTCGTATAGCACTGATTTCGATGATAAAGGGGTGGGTGGTAGATATTATGTAAGCGTGGTGCTTATACATTGTTTATCTACAAATGCACCCTATATTCTAGGCCATGTGACAGACCATGAAGGTGACTATTATAGCTTCATTGAGTCCTCTATAGTCTAGTCCCCGAATATTAGACAAGTAAGGCTGAAGTTGTAGGGTGATGTCGTGCTATGTTCCTAACCCACCTTAGCAATGTCTCTTGAGTATGAATGTGAGATTATCCTGACCATGATTGCTAGATGTAATTGCACTAATCATTATAGCTCAATGACCTATAGTTAGAATAACCCTAGGAGTTAGTATCTATTTTCTAGTTCTTTCTAGAGTCATGCCCAAGTAGGAAAATGCTCGGTGGAACCTCTTTTAGGATTGCTTTGATCTGTTATTAATTATCCTTATTAATGATATGATTGATCCCTACTTTTAGTATTGAACTAGTGGAACTCTTATCATAAGTATAAGTTATAGATTTTGTTCTTCATACCTCCAAGTGCCTTCCTAGTGGTAAAATTATATATAACAATAACTGGAAATTTCCTGGGTGAAATGCTACAACGGGTGTATTTTATTTGTGCGCTTGCAGATAACCTTTATTCATTTTTTATAGTGCTATGATCATAAGTAGAACCACATCTTTTGGTGTTGTGTTGGGATGACAACCTGACTTAAGCAATGCTAAGAGATATCTTGAATATTTCTAATGCCTTCGCTAGGAAAGTGTTTGACCCTCCTATTTGTAATCATGTTAGAAATACCAACAAGCATCTCTGGCGTTGTTGTCGGGGAAGGCAAAAGGAGGTTTAGAATAGATTAAATTTGAAAATCTAGGAATAATCTTTCACATGTGATAATCGAGCCACACTATTGATGTTTTACTCAAAAAGGCTTACCCTATCTTTTGTCTAGTTGTTAATATTTTATTACACGTTAATGTATGTTTGGTTTTCTTTATCCAACAATTACATTGAGGATCTATAGGAAACAATCAGAAAAACCAAAGCCCAGCTTAGGAAGCAGAATCCCCAACCACTTTGTCGGAAGAAGACTAGCCAAGGAGTTTGACGCTATTGTTCAAAGCCAAGGCCAACAAGATTCTTTGTGAATTCTCCACTCAAACCACTAGCATCAGGACTGGATCAGTAGTCAATGTGGGAGATGAAGGATTCGAGCTCAAGCTAGCTTTGATTAACATGGTGCAAGCCAACCAGTTTTGTGGGAAAGCACATGAAGATGCAAGTGCCCATCTCCAATACTTCATCATCAAAGGAGTTGAAAGGGATGACATACTACTCCACCTTCTCCCATTTTCACTCTTGGGAAGGGGAAAGTAATGGTTCTACACCAACAGAAAGAAACACACTACATGGAATATCTACTCCACTATTTTCCTAGCAAAGTTCTTTCCTATAGGCAAAACAAATGCCCTACATGCAAAGATCTCAACTTTTCAGCAGCAGCAGGTGTTGGTATTTGTTATGCACTACAGAAGAATCAAAGAGAAATAATCCACAAACACATGGATATACCAATGTAGCACTTCACTCGGGAGAGATATCTCGACTATCGTATTTGTTTATGCGCAAGGAGAAAATGTGTGATGACTAACCAAGGCTAACTTAACCCCTGAGTATCAAACAAGGGAACTAAAGGGATATAGAGGAGACTTCTAAGGGTTCTAGTTCTAACATGTGGTAAGTTATGCTAATAGTATTCTAGAGGGGATGAGCTAGGCCAGAGTACTGATAGAGAATAGTCTAATTTGACACCCAAGTCCTACCAGTCCTTACAAGCTTGATAGAAAACTAGAAATTCATTGGGACAATTTGGTCACTTCCCATGAACTATCCTTATCCGGTGCGCAGGAGGATATCTATGTGTAATTGAGTCTAGACACCTCATATATACACAACATGCAACTCCAATCTATCGCAAACCAAAGAACATGAATAACAATAGACTTACTAGTGTTAGAAGTTGATACACCGAAGAATCTCAGAAGCAAACCCCACGAAGGAGCTTGATCCCACAGGTACAAGCCGAGGAAGGAGCCACCGATAGGACCAAAGCTTCCTCCACAACTCTTCCCTCCACTCTATCTCTCTCTAATTCTACAAGACTAACCCTAATCTCACAAGAGACTACATGGCTAATCTACTCTTGAATGGCTTGGCTCGGATCCTAACTAGAGATAATGAATTAGGGTTCTAGGGTCCTCCTAGTAGTTAAGACGACCAGTGGGTCTTTTGATCGTATTAACTTCCTAGTCGTTTTCACGAGGCCGTTTGCCCATGAAGTTGTCACGATGATCTCAGTGCCTATCCTAGTTTTCTCGATGATCTTGATTGTCATTGCAACGACGGTCACGGTTGTTGATTCTCCCACGATTGTCGCGGTTGTCATCACGTCGCGGGGGGTGGTCTGGTCGTAGAGTTCCTCACACGTCTTCCTTGATTAGCTTCTCAGTATCATCAGCATCTGCGTAATTTTTGGCAGTGATGAGAAGCTCGACAACTGTGGTCGGCCATTTCTAAAGTAACTTTCTCCTAAGGGCCTCATGGTAATGGAGGCCTTTGATGAAAGCAGAGATTTCCTCATCATAGGAAATTTTTGGAATCTTAAGGCGCATATCTGAGAAATGTCAGATGTTGTAACACCCAAAATTTAATTTCTAATTAATAGGAATTAATTTGATAATTTAAGAATTTTTGTGAGCATTTGAATCTAGCAAAATGAATAATTTTGTGCAAATTAAAATTCACCATAAGTTAGAAACATGAATTTGCATTCATGCTGGAGCATATTTAAGTTTGTGTTGTTGCCTTGTTTTGAATTTGTTTGCATTCAAAATCTCTTTTGAAAAGGTTTTGGAAATAGAATGAAAAAAAAGAAGAAAAGGAAAATCAGCCGGACTCGGCCTGGAGGCCTGCTGGCCGACAGGCCCAACCAGCCTAATCCCCCCTGGCTCTTTCCTTCCCCCCCCGGCCTTCTCCCCGGCCCGTTAGCGCAGCCTAGTAGCCAGGCCCGCCAGCGCGCTCCCATCTTTCCCCTCCTCTGACCGACATCTGGGGCCCGTCCCTCTACCGCTGACAGGTGGGACCCACGGCGCGGCACCTTCCCTTCCCTTCCCTTTCCTTGTTCGTAACAGAGCCGGATGTCTATCGCCGATCCGATCCCGTGTTGCTCGGGATTGATTGTTCCCGTGCGCCGCAAGCTCCTATAAAGGCTCCAAGCTCCGCCCGCACCCCGCCTTACCCTTCTTCGCCGCAAAAACCGAGCCCTAGCCGCCTAGGATAGCGCGTTCGAGAGCTCGCCAAAACCGCCCTCGCTCTCCACCGCGGCGCTAGCTCCCTGCGCATTCCCCGGCCGAATCGAACCCCTAGGTGAGCTCGCGGCATTCTCCTCTATCTCCCCATGGTCTCGCTTCTCGATTTGGTGCTCGGAGATGAGAAGAAGGACAGCGCCGGCGAACTTCGGCCCTCCGGCCATGGCGGCCACCGCGTCGGAGATGAAGCGGCCGGCCCGCCCGCCACCGAGGCCCCTGGTGGAACAAAAGCCGTCCGATCGCAAATCAACGGCTGAAATTAGAACTTAACCCTTCGTGCGCATTTGTTTTAAGAGTTCCCGAAGTATTTTAATTTTACTCCGCGGTCCCTAGCGCCCTGAGCAGAAACTCGTTTTCCAATTCCAAAAACATAAACCTGGCCGGTTAAACTAAAATACGCTTTCAGATAATTACAGAACTGCCATCGAATTTGTTTTGCTTATAAAATATTCATTTTAACTCCGTTTTTGTCCATTCAAATTCCGTTGGATTCGTATTTACGATCTCTACATGTTAGAATTATTAGTTTACTGTTTTGAAACTTTTTAATTCTGCAGTAACATTTAATTAATTATTTCTCTATAGGAAATCTTAGAAAATTCATATCTTTCACGTTTTAATTCCGATTTTCGTGAACTTTACGTCTGTGTGATCGTAGCACTGCGTAGAATATTTTGATAAACTTTTATATTTGTTTTACCACTGTTTGGTGTATTGTTCTAATTATATCTTGTTTGCTTCGTGTATGATTGTCTATATTGGATTGCGTGTTGTTGATTGATGATTGGGATTAGACGGTGAGCCGTACGTTGGTGACCAAGACCAAGCTTTTGAGGACCAGCAGGCTCAGGAGAGCTTTGAGCAAGGCAAGTATAACTTGGGATCATCCTTGTTACCTATTCACTTAAGTACACATATATATCATATGCATGCTATCACCTTGTCGACCTTAGCAAAATCATAGATGATTGTTACCTGTATTCCTTGCTACCTACTTGATATGCATTTGGTGTAGATGTGCTAGTACTTGATATAATCCATGATCTTGTAAGATGATTAATAGCTATGCAATGAACATAAAAGAATGTCAAATAACTGTATGAGATCTTGTCTGTACGTGATCACCCGGGATAACAGTGCAACCATGAGGGCTATAATGGCTCTGGCTTTAGCTCAGTATGAAGCCCTTTTCTAGCTTGTTAGAGGTTACCCGAAAGGGCGGAGGGGCTGAACTGTTTTGGGTATAGTGTGGCCTCTGTCTGTGTGAGTATAGGCTGCGAGTCATTGTGCCATCGGAAGGGGGGCTCTATATCTGCGCGCAAAGGAAACCTTGCGGCCCTAACTTGTTAGACAAACTTTTGAAAGGCTTCATAGTGATCCCTGCCGACCTCCCTAGGAAGGGGGTTAAGAGATTAGCTACCTCGGGCGAAAGGGTAAATCATGACTCATGGGTAAAGATGTACAACCTCTGCAGAGTGTAAAACTGGTATACAAGCCGAGCTCACGGTCAGGAGCGGCCTTGGGGACATCTACATTAAGATGATGAGCTTATTATGTTATTATGTTCATTTGATTATCGTTTATGCTATGGATTAATTATGCTTACACTTGATCATGTGATTAATGGATTATCTATGCTACCTTGGCATTTGCTATTTAATTATGAATATGCTATCCACTATTAAAAGCTAAATGCAGTCAAACCAATGTCAGCTAATTGAGCCTCATGAACCCCTGGTTATACTTGTTGAGTACGATATGTGCTCACTCTTGCAATTTCCCAACACCTCAGGATATGTTAATGAAGATGACTGGAATGAGGATTATCGCTATGAGTACTAGGTTTGGAGTCAACCAGTCAACAGTGTCCCTGTGTGGAGCTTCCGTCGAGAGCGTGGTTTACTTTATGCTATCATTTTTGTATGAGACTATGTGATATATTATATTCCGCTATGTAATAAACACTGTAATGGTACGTTTGAGATTTGTCTACTTATGTGTGCGACTATTCCTGGGGCACATATGAGTCTTTTATGCATCCTATTTTGTTCTTAAAATATGGGTGTGACAGATGTAATCACAGGGTGGCTCATCTTTGCGATCGTGTATCCTTTCGAGGTCATACTTGTTGTCAAGCTGCTCATAAGTGGCTACGAAATTATCAAGGAATGCGTGACGTAGCTCCTCCCATGTGTCAAACTGGTCTTTTGGCAAGCCAAGCAACCACTAGTGCCCAACTTGATCGAGGACAACTAGAAAGTAGTTGGCCATTACGTGTTCGTCGCCTGCGGCTAATCGGACGGCTATCTCATAGAGCGTGATCCAGTTTTTGGGATTCTCCTTGCTGAAAGGTCCTAATATGGCTAGAGGGGGGAGGGGGGTGAATAGCCTATTTAAAAAATCTACAAAGCACTAGAGCAAAGGATTAATATAACAAAAGGCGTAAAGCAATTTTGCTCTAGCTCTACAAGAGATGCAAGCCACCTATATAAAAAATTCTAGTTGCTATGATCTCTAGACACAAGCAAAGGCTATGTCACTACTCTTTACAACTAGTTACCACTAGCTAAAACTAGGAAATACTAGTTACAACTAATTTGCAAGAAGGTAAAGAGATGAGAGATAATTATACCGATGTGTAGAGGATGAACCAATCACAATGTATATCAATATATTCACCGGGAGAATATCAATCACAATATTGACACCAATATTTTTCTCCCGAGGTTCACGTGCTTGCCGGCACGCTAGTCCCCGTTGTGTCGACCAACACTTGGTGGTTCGGCGGCTAATAGGTGTTTCACAAACCTAGCCCAACAAATGGACGCCACAAGAACCTACCCACAAGTGAGGTAGCTCAATGACACGAGCAATATACTAAAGTGGCTTTTGGAACTCCGCCGGGAAATAAGCCCAAGAACTCCTCACAAATATCACCTTGATTGGGGGCCGACACAATCACCAAATCCCCTCACAAATCAATAAATCCACAACCGTCTAGGTGACGGCAATCACCAAGAGTAATAAGAAATCCACAATCACAATAATCACCTAGTGCCACAAGAATATGCAGTTTCAAATGCACCTAGGGTTTTTCCTCAATCCTCTCTTAGATGAGCACCAAGCTATGAGAGGAAGAGGAGAGGGAGGAGATGCTCACGAGCTCACTGAATCAATCACGCAGGCCTCTCAAAAAATCTCTCGTAGGATTAGCACTTGGGAGAGATGGGAGAGGGGAGCTCGAGTTCTCTACTCTCTAGAAAGGAAGAAGGGAACGTTCTGTTCTGTATTCACGAGACAGAGAGAGAAGAGCAAAGAACGGGAGCGCTCGGCCTATATTTCCTTGGCCAGCCAGCTCTCCAACGGGCAAAACAATAGTGCCGTTTGCCTCAACGGGCAGCACATGCACTGAGTGACCCTCTGCATTTTCTCAGCACTAGGTCCCATCAAATAAATGAGTGAGCAGCAAAGAGAGCGCATGCACTCCTGCTACTCTCCACTCTGAATGGACAGACAGCTCCTCAAAATAATTAAGTACCTCCTTGTACTTGAGTGGACCACTCTAAGAAGAGCAAAGGTCAATGGCTGCCTTCTTTTATCAAGGTGTGTTCACACTTGCATGCAGCCATGCAAATCACCTTTCTCATTCTCTCTCTCATTTAATGTGGCAAGAGCTCCACAACATGCAACGCATGCAAGTATGGTCTCTGCCATTTCCTTCTTACGCACGAGACAGACAGCAAACAGCAGCTGTAAATACTTTCAACTGATTCCAACTGGCTGCAACTGCTTCCAACTTTCTTTCTCCTGCTTGCTGTTGAACTGTGCACTGGTTTCAACTGGTTGCGACTGGTCATGACTGCTTCCAGCTTCTTGCAATTTCCTTCATTTGCTTGCTGTTGAGTTGTGCACTAATTTTAACTGGTTCCAACTGGTCGCAACTGCTTCCAGCTTCTTGCAAAAAGCCTTCACTTGCTTCCTGTTAAAACTGTGCATTGCTTTTAACTGATTCCAACTCGTTTCAGCAGCTCGTAGTTCTTCAGTAGTTCACATTCTGTGAATTTTCAGCACTTTTCAAGTAGCTAGTTTTACCAAAATATTCCAAAATAAATTGGACATTTCAATTAGCTTTTCACAAATATTTTTTATAGGCTTTCTCATGCAGCTCACCATGTCACTAAACGCTAGGTATATGCAAATGAGAAACATACTTAGTGGCACTAGATAACCATTGTAATTAAAGATTTCCCCTCTTTATAGTACGGTTATCTATCCTAAATCCACTCACACCCACTAGGTGTCTTGAGTGGCAAAACAAAATGGACCTATTAAAAATACCTTTGCCTTGAGCCCATTCTGTTTTTCTCATTCTTCTTTTCCAAGTTGGAGCACTTGAATATCATCTTTTGGTCACCTCCATCACCATGACCATCATCTAGCTCCATCACTTGGTGTGTACCAACCTATCTTTGTATTTCATTTATGACAAAGGTTAGTACACATAGGTTTCATCAATTATCCAAAACCAAACTCGGGCTTTCAATCTCCCCCTTTTTGTTAATTGATGACAACCTTTTCACAAAGATATTCAATTAAAACTTTTTAGGTTTATGTTGCTTGCCCAAGCATTTTACCATGTGTAAAGGATATGGACAAGTTTCATAAACCCAAATTGGTAACATTGGCTCCCCCTACATATGTGCTAAGAGTTTGGATTTGAAAGTTTGCACATATGCTTAGATAGGAAACATAGGAGACAATGACTACCAAATGATGCTAAGGTGTAAAGAATGGACCTTTGAAGCGTGATACCAATCGGAGTTGCCATTTGAACACCATCCTTAGCACCATGGTTAGTTAGATAGCTCTTGCAAACATAAACACTAGATACCTCGTGAGATCAACATTATAAACAAGGCTCTTGTACCACTTGTAAAACATAAAACATGCAAGGTACATCTAACTATCATCCTATACATGCTAGTTTTTCATTTCATCAATCAATTTTACAACTAGCATACAACACACAAGCATGTATTAAAAAAAGTGCTATGCAAGCAAACATATGTAATGCACATCCAAATGCAACATACAAGTTTATGAGCAAAACCTATCTTTGTGAATTACTTCTCCTCCTTTGGCATCAATGACCACAAAAGGTGAGCTCAAATTTTAGATAGGTTGTATGTGAAACCATGTTATGTGAGGATCATTTTCCCAAATTTGGTTCAATCTAGATTACTTGCCTAAGATATTTAACTCGGTTTGATCCAATGACAAGCTTTTTCACACCTCATTTCAAGGGTTATCTTGACAATGTTGAGTTAAACACTTATAGCTCATTTTCTAGATCAAACACTAGGATTGCAAGCCCACAAACATGTCATATGCTACCACTAGATCATTTCAAACATAGAAGCAATAGTGGTACCATACAAGCATCAAATTCATTTTATTTTCATAAATGAGCCTAGGATATGTGAGGAATGACTAGATGCACTAAACAAGTCCTTAGCAAAGGATGGATGACATGTCAAACAATTTTACCTTGCTTTGCTCGAAGGAGAGGCATGTCATATTATGGGAGGTGCATCAACACATATTTGAGAAATCCAATATGTTCAATTCATTCCTTAGCTTGCAAAACCTCTTTTCATCAAGTGGCTTGGTGAATATATCGCCAAGTTGATCTTCGGTGCCCACACTCTCAATACAAATGTCTCCCTTTTGTTGATGATATCTTATGAAATGATGACGGACATCTATATGCTTTGTTCTTGAATGTTGAACTGGGTTGTTAGTGAGCTTCACTGCACTCTCATTATCACATAGCAATGGCACTTGTTTGAACTTGATTCCAAAATCATTCAAAGTAGCCTTCATCCAAAGTAATTGAGCACAACAACTACCAGCTGAAATATACTCTGCTTCGGCGGTTGAAAGTGCTACACTATTTTGCTTCTTTGAAGACCAAGATACAAGTGACCTTCCCAATAATTGACATGTGCCTGATGTGCTCTTTCTCTCAACTTTACATCCCGCATAATCAGAGTCAGAATAACCAATCAACTCAAAATTTGCTCCTTTGGGATACCACAATCCAACATTTTGTGTATGCTTTAAGTACCTCAATATTCTTTTTGTTGCCTTCAAATGACTTTATCTTGGTGAGGCTTGAAATCTAGCACACATGCATACACTAAACATCACATCCGGCCTTGATGCAGTCACATAGAGTAGGCTTCCAATCATAGACCGATATAACTTTTGATCCACCATGTTGCCACTAGCATCACTATCCAAGTTTCCATTTGTCCCCATAGGTGTACTAATAGCTTTAGCATCATCGATGCCAAACTTTTTGAGCATATCTTTGATGTACTTGCCTTGACTCACAAATGTACCATTCTTCATTTGCTTAATTTGAAGACCAAGGAAGTAACTAAGCTCTCCAATCATGGACATCTCAAACTCATTTGCCATCATCTTTCCAAACTCTTCACAAAATTCTTGATTGGTTGAACCAAATATAATATCATCAACATAGATTTGCAACACAAATAAGTCCTTGCCTATCTTTTTAGTGAAGAGAGTGGTGTCAACCTTACCCATAATGAACCCTTTGGAGAGTAAGAAATCCCTTAACCTCTCATACCATGGTCTAGGTGCTTGTTTCAAACCATACAATGCTTTCTTCAACTTGTAAACATGGTTGGGGTACTTGTCATTTTCAAAATCGAGAGGTTGTTCAACATAAACCAACTCATTTATATATCCATTCAAGAATGCACTCTTCACATCCATTTGATATAGCTTGATATTGTGAGCACAAGCATAGGCTAACAAGATCCTAATTGCTTCCAATCTAGCAACCGGGGCATATGTTTCTCCAAAGTCAAGACCTTTAATTTGTGTGTAACCTTGTGCTACCAATCTTGCTTTGTTCCTTATCACTATCCCATCTTGATCTTGCTTATTTCGAAAGACCCATTTGGTTCCAATCACATTATGATCCTTAGGCCTCTCTACTAACTCCCATACTTGATTTCTAGTAAAATTGTTTAGCTCTTCATGCATAGCATTTACCCAATCAACATCTATCAAAGCTTCTTCTATCTTATTTGGTTCAATGGATGATACAAATAAGAAATGTTCACAAAATGATGCCAATCTTGATCTAGTTTGCACACCTCTTGATATATCACCAATGATATGATCCAATGGATGATCTCTTGCAATATTGGTTGGTTGGAGTATTTGAACTTGATTGCTTGCACTTGGTTGGTCATTTGATTGAGATGATGAACTAGCCACTTGTTGATCTTTCACTTGAGCACCACTTGTACTAGGTTGAGATATATCATGAGAACCACTAGCTTGCACATTTGAGTTAGAGAGCACTTGATTTTTGTCATCTTCAACATCAATCATCTCTCTAGGCCTTATATCACCAACATCCATATTCTTCATAGCATTGACCAATTGAGTACCTCTCACATCATCTAGATTCTCATCTTCATCTTGGGAACCATTTGTTTCATCAAATTCAACATCATGAACTTCCTCAAGAGTACCATTAGTCAAATTCCAAACTCTATAAGCCTTGCTAGTAGTGGAGTAACCAAGCAAGAAGCCTTCATCACATTTTTTTTCAAATTTGCTCAATCTAGTGCCTTTCTTCAATATATAGCATTTGCAAACAAAAACCCGAAAGTATGCAATATTGGGTTTTCTACCATTCAAGATCTCATATGGTGTCTTCTCCAACATAGGATGGCAATATAGGCGGTTGCTATAGTAGCAAGCCGTGTTGATAGCTTCTGCCCAAAAAGAATGACTAACATTGTATTCACTAAGCATAGACCTTGCCATATCAATTAAAGTTTTATTCTTCCTCTCAACGAGGCTATTTGATTGTGGAGTATATTTAGCCGAGAATTGATGCCTAATTCCAAAATCATCACATAACTCATCAATTCTTGTATTCTTGAACTCACTACCATTGTCACTTCTCACTCTCTTGATGGTTGTTTCAAACTCATTATGTACTCTCTTGACAAATGATTTGAAAGTTGCAAACACATCACTCTTGTCAACAAGAAAGAATACCCAAGTATATCTTGTAAAATCATCCACTATCACAAAGCCATATTTATTTTCACCAATACTCGTGTATGTTGTTGGTCCAAGTAAATCCATGTGCAATAACTCAAATGCCTTAGATGTGCTCATGATGCTCTTCTTAGGATGTGTGTTACCAACTTTCTTTCCAGCTTGACATGCACTACATAGCTTATCTTTCTCAAATGTGACATCTTTCAAGCCTCGAACTAGATCATGCTTTATCAACTTGTTCAATTGTTTCATTCCAACATGACCAAGCCTTCTATGCCATAACCAACCCATGCTAGATTTAGTGAGCAAGTATGTTGATAATTGAGTTTCACTAGCATTCAAATCAACCAAGTATAGATTCTCATATCTAAATCCTTTGAATATCAAGTTAGAGCCATCTACACTTTTGATCTCTACATCATCCACACCAAATATGCACTTGAAACCAAGGTCACAAAGTTGAGCTACTGACAATAGGTTGAAGTTCAAGCTCTCTACTAGTAGCACATTGGAAATGCTCAAATCATTGGATATTGCAATCTTACCAAGCACTTTGACCTTGCCTTTGCCATTATCACCAAATGTTATACTATGAATTCCATCATTATCATTTGTGTTGATTGAATTGAACATTCTTGAATCACCGGTCATGTGTTGAGTGCACCCACTATCAAGAACCCAATGCCTTCCTCCGGCTTTATAATTCACCTACAAAAGAAAATTAATTCCTTTTAGGTACCCAAACTTTCTTGGGTCCTTGAAGGTTAGTGACTAAGCTCTTTGGTACCCAAATAGCTTTCTTCTTTGAGCCCACAATTGGTGCACCAATGAACTTAACTTGCACCCCATTAACACTTTTGGTAAGCATATAACAAGAATCAAATTTAATTGAGGATACATTATTTGGTTTCTTCTTGTTCTTGCAATGTTGCTCTATGTGCCCAACTTGCTTGCATCTAGTGCAAAACCGACCATTGCCCTTCACAAAGCTAGCTTTATGAGTAGCAAAGGCCGCCTTGCCTTTCTTGGGGGTATAGCCTAATCCCTCTTTGTTGAGAGAAAATCTTTGGCTACCCAAGCACTTTAGCAAGCGGGTTTCACCACCATAGGCATTGCCTAAGGCGCGAGTGAGCTCATTGACCTCCTTCTTGAGGGTCTCATTTTCATTAATTAATGTGGCATCACAAGTGAAACCATCACTAGTAGATGAGGTAGAAGTGGAAGTGCTGCAAGAAGAGTTAGTGGAGGCAATAATAATAGGCTCAAAGAAAGATTCATTAATTAAATCACAAGTAGAGCCCTTGTCACAAGTCATAATAACTTCCTCCTTCTTAGCTTGCTCGAGGAGTAAGGAGTGAGCCTTTTCAAGCTTATAGTGAGCATTGCCAAGCTCCTCATGGTCTTCCTTTAGACTCTCATGAGACGCTTGGAGCTCATCAAAGGATTGCTTAAGAGCTTTAAGCTCTTTCTGCAACTTTTTGCACTCCTTTCTCTTCATCTCAAGACATGTGTGGGCATTCTCCAACATGTTCATGAGTTCCTCCTTTGACTCATCATCACTCCTACAATCATCACTTTCACAATCATCATCACTTTCATCATATTGTACCTTAGTGGGTTTAGCCATGAGGCATGTCGAAGGAGTGTTGAAGAGAGAAGTCTTGTTGTTGATGGCGATGCTTGCAAGTGACTTCTTCTTGGATCTCTTATCATCATCATCACTAGAATCATCATTATCCGAAGAAGCATCACTATCCCAAGTCACTACATAGCCACCACCCTTCTTTTTCTTTTGGAATATCATTTTCTTCTCCTTCTTTTCTTTCTTTGCCTTCTTCTCATTCTCATCATTATCACTATTATATGGACAATTTGCTACAACATGATCCTTGCTCTTGCATTTGTAGCATCTTCTCACATATTCTTTGCTCTTATTTTGATCTCTTCTTTTTCTTGCACCATAGCCCTTCTTCTTCATAAATTTGCCAAACTTGCGCACAAAGAGAGCTAGTGCTTCATCATCAATGTCACTAGTTTCCTCATCTTCACTTGATTCTTCTTTCTTTGCTTTGCCCTTGCTCTTGGATGAACTAGCCTTGAATGCCACACTTTTCTTTTTCTTGTCTTCATCCTTCTTCTCATCTTGGTCAACCCCTTCCCTTTCCACACGGTATGTCTCTTGTGTCATGACATCACCTAGTACTTGGTTAGGGGTAAGCTCTTTCAATCCTCCTCTTATAATAATTAATCTTAGTGTCTCAAATCTTGGAGGTAAGCACATCAAGAACCGATGGGATACATCATCATCACTTATCTTCTCACCCAAGGACTTCAAATCATTCACAATTACTTGCAATCTATGGAACATCTCTGGAATGCTCTCATCATATGAAGCTTGTCAATTTATCTTTGAGAATATACAATTTTGCACTCTTGACTGCCGGTGTGCCCTCATATGTTTCCTCCAATCTCTTCCACACTTCACTTGCTCTATCACAATCTTTGATTTGCTCAAACACCTTTGAATCAATTGCATTATATATAGTGTTGAGAGCCATAGTGTTGCATTGCTTGTTTGCTTTATCTTGGTTGGTGAGATTGGTGGGATCAAGAATCACAAAATCATTCTCTGTCACATCCCACACTTGATCATTGATTGAACCCAAATACATCTTCATTTTTCTCTTCCAATAATCATAGCATGTACCATCAAAGAACGGTGGTTTGCCCCCCACATGGTTGAACACAATTTGAGCCATCTTTTGACACCGAAGGTTGTTAAGCCTTGATTAAACGGTGACCACGGCTCCGATACCACTTGAAAGGTCCTAATATGGCTAGAGGGGGGTGAATAGCCTATTTAAAAAATCTACAAAGCACTAGAGCAAAGGATTAATATAACAAAAGGCGTAAAGCAATTTTTCTCTAGCTCTACAAGAGATGCAAGCCACCTATATAAAAAATTCTAGTTGCTATGATCTCTAGACACAAGCAAAGGCTATGTCACTACTCTTTACAACTAGTTACAACTAGCTAAAACTAGGAAATACTAGTTACAACTAATTTGCAAGAAGGTAAAGAGATGAGAGATAATTATACCGATGTGTAGAGGATGAACCAATCACAATGTATATCAATATATTCACCGGGAGAATATCAATCACAATATTGACACCAATATTTTTCTCCCGAGGTTCACGTGCTTGCCGGCACACTAGTCCCCGTTGTGTCGACCAACACTTGGTGGTTCGGCGGCTAATAGGTGTTTCACAAACCTAGCCCAACAAATGGACGCCACAAGAACCTACCCACAAGTGAGGTAGCTCAATGACACGAGCAATATACTAAAGTGGCTTTTGGCACTCCGCCGGGGAATAAGCCCAAGAACCCCTCACAAATATCACCTTGATTGGGGGCGGACACAATCACCAAATCCCCTCACCAATCAATAAATCCACAACCGTCTAGGTGACGGCAATCACCAAGAGTAATAAGAAATCCACAATCACAATAATCACCTAGTGCCACAAGAATATGCAGTTTCAAATGCACCTAGGGTTTTTCCTCAATCCTCTCTTAGATGAGCACCAAGCTATGAGAGGAAGAGGAGAGGGAGGAGATGCTCACGAGCTCACTGAATCAATCACGCAGGCCTCTCAAAAAATCTCTCGTAGATTAGCACTTGGGAGAGATGGGAGAGGCACTACTAGAAATGTGTTCATCAATGACGAATCACTAATGACGCTTACTATTTTCGTCACAGAACTAGGTCATTTGATGACAAAATTGGTAGCTTCGTCATGGTTGACAAGTGACGGAGCTTTGGCACGAAGAATAATGACGAAAATGGAAACAACGTCACTGATCATCGAAACTAAATCGTCATAGATTGTCTGGCCAGTGTACCACCCCAAGGAGGAGAGCTATGGTCCCACCAATGGGTCCCATGTTCATGACGTGGTGACTTGACCCACCTTTGTATCCCACGTCAGTGACACAGGTGCCATGGTCCCACCAGCGGGTCCCACCCTAGTGACGTGGCGCCATGGTCCCGTCGGTGGGTCCCACAATCATGAGGTGGGGCATGGTCCCACCAACGGGTCCCACGAGCATGACATGGCACCATGGTGGCACCTGTTTGTCCCACGTCGTTGATGTGACATCATGGTCCCACGAAGTGGGTCCTTACCGGCGGGTCCCACTGTCATGACGTGGCATCGTGGTCCCAGATCCTACCCTGTTGATGTGGCGACAGGATCCCACTCTGATTTTATTTTATTTGGCAAAAAAAACTTGCTCCGTAGGAGTTTGGATCCCACAACCTTTTGCTACATACACAAGTGAGTTACCACTAGACCACTCAATCATTTGTGTTGTAATCTTGTATGTTGCTTTATTTATTTAAGTTATTAAACCCAACTCCTTTTTTTATTTCCCAAAAAATTATAAAAATCCTTTGTAGTCGTTTGTGTTGTATTTTAGTATGTTGCTTTATTTGTTTAGTTATTAAATCCAACTCCTTTTTTATTTCCCAAAAAAATTATAAAAACCCTTTGAAGGAAGGTTTGAACCTACGACTTGTTGGTATAGAGGGAGCAACCTTTACCACCAAACCAATCAAGCTTTTATGTTCCTATGACACATATTTGTTTATTTATACTGATTATTTTTTTAGTCTGTCTGACTTGATGGGCCCCATACCCATGATCCGTCATTGGTGGAACACTTCTACATATGCGCGAGGTGCAGAGGAACCCTCGCGCGAGTTCGTTCCTGGTGGCTACACGCTTGTATAGGGTCCCGAGGTGCTCGCCGCCGACGCCGTGACGCCGTGCATCCCTAGTAGGTGATCGTTGTCGACGTCGTGTGTCCCCACGTGCGTCCTAGGTGATCGTCACGTGCGTCCCAACTGATCATCGCCGTGCGTCCCTAGGTGATCGACGTTGTGTGGCCCAGCTTGAATCCTCACGTGCGTCCCTTGGTATTCTTCTTTTGTACATGCATGTATATAGGAAGAACCTTTTACCTTTTCTATTTTTTCCTAAATGGCTAAATTTATGCCGAGTACAAGCTAGCGTGGCAATGTAGCGACCTAGCGTGGCGGTGCAGTGGCGGCGTGCGTGGGAGTTGCTGTGGTAGCAAGCGTGAGGCGGGCAGAGCAGTGCGTGTTTACCATTTGAAAATGTTTTAGTAAACTCTAGTCACATGTTTTAAAAATCCAAGATGTGACTTGGTCAAATGATGCACTAAATGACTTCAAATGAAAAACTTTTGAATACAAGTGTGTTAGAACTTATCAAGATCTACATTTGATACATAGCTCATTTTTGTATTTTGAGAAAGTGTTAGAAAACACTAGTCACAACGTTCTATTATTAATCCTAATTACTTCTAATTGTTTTTTGAGAGTATTGTGATAACCATGTACCTTTCTAATACTATCAGTTCATAGTTACATACCAAAAAGTTAGTATTAAGAGAGGTTTCACCTTCTATTATTGTTATGATCCAAAAAAAGTTTAACCTATAGCAAATTAATTAAACGAATTTATTATTTACGACATGGCTTAAGAGAGGTTGTTGAAAGAAAAAAAAGAAGAGTTCAATAAATTAATTAAGTTCCACCATTTTGTATTATTTATATATGCATTTGAACTTAGTTTCAAATATTTTTTTTTGAACCGAGAAGGTTCTAAGGCCTTGTTTAGTTCACGAAATTTTTTGGGTTTCTCTACTGTAGCACTTTCGACTTTATTTGATAACTATTATTTAATTATAGACTAACTAGACTCAAAAGATTCATCTCGCAAATTACGTCTAAACTGTGCAATTAATTATCTTTTTTATCTATATTTAATGCTTTATAAATGTGTCGCAAGATTCGATGTGATGGGGAATCTTGAAAATTTTTGGGAACTAAACAAGGCCTAAATGTTTGCCAACGAATGTTAGAAACAGAAACTGGAACCAAAGTGTGGCCTCTGTTTTGGCTTTTCCCGCGGCCTTTGTTTGGACTGAAAAGTGCTGCCGCTATTCCCTCCACAGCCGCTAATGAAATATTTCTGAGAGCCAATTGACTCTACTACCCATATAGCTGCACTTGTATCTGCTAACATATCAAGGGTACCTTGGTAATTGTTGTGTCATCCCGCACACACCCCATGTGTGACCCTCCCTCTCCCCGATGCCCCCTCTCCCACACAACCGATCTCGCAGGACGACTCCTCTCCCCCAGCCACTCGTGTGTCTCACCCTCTCTCCCTCCCCTCGCTCTGCCGATGTGGTGGTGCGGCCTCCCCCTGCAGCGCGCACATCTCCCTCCCTCCTGGTGTGGTCGGGCATGGTGGGTGCCCCCAGTGAGGCTCGCGTTGCAACGGCGCCCAGCCACGGGGCTAGGGTTTCGCGGGGTGGCGGCGGCGGCAAACCACTGTCACCAGGTACGTCCTCCCCTTGACCTTCCCTTCCCGCTGTGTCAAACCAAGCACCCAAACCCTAACTTATTTATGCTCTGTCGACCATGGATCGATCCGTGCGCGGCCTTGGTCCTCCTCTGGGATCTAATCTGTCCTTGCCTCGCCAGAGGAGATGAACGGCGCCGGGGCAGCCACCACACGCAGCAGCAGAGGCTCCAACAGTAGCATTAGACACTCTTTATGCAGTAGGGGCTGCAGCAAGTCTGGTGCCACGACGGCCATGACCCAGGTCGTCCCCCTGGATCCTTGTCTCTCAATTTATTGTGAAATTTGCTCCTGCAGGATGTTTGGTTCAGTCAACATGCTTATCTTTGTTAGTAATTTGTTGTCTTGTGGCCTCCAGTCCACCAGTTCTTAATATTTTGGGTAGAAAAGAATTTAATAAGACTTTATTCTACTGATTCAGAGTCACAATGGCCTCGAGAGATCACACTAGCTTGACCCGACAACTTCTGGATTTTCAACATCATATGATAGTGAGGTAAATACAGAACATGATCCATTCATGGATTGGAAAGCAAGATTCATGGACTATGTGTAAGTGGATAGTGAAGTACAAAACATAACATTGACCTTCATATTTCACAGTTGTTTTTTTATTTGTTGACACTGCTATAACTAGAACTACAGACAGGGAGAATCTTTCAAATTACCAAAGTCTTGCTCAGCAGCAAACACCAAAAAGGTACATGAGAATGACTTTGATAGCAAATCATTATAATATTGGCATTATGAGTCTTATGGGGTTACTTTTGGTTTTTTGTTCTTGTGTGCAGTTCATGGTGGTTGCTTGTGTTGACTCCAGAGTCTGTCCTGCCGCAGTTTTGGGGTTTCAGCCTGGGGGAAGCATTTACCGTTCGTATTGTGGCAAATTTGGTACTTTTTTTTTTGAAAAAAAGGTATTTCATTGACAGTAAATAAAATATTGCAATACCAGCATGGCGGCACATTCATGCATGAACAAGATTTTTTTCCTTTTGATGGAAGCGGCCTCTACTTTGTACATATGCAGCATAGGTTCACATGTAGATTGCTAGAACATTGCATAGGTCCATATATAGGTTTATTGATTTGATGGTTTGCAAGGTAACATATGTGATAATGTTAAGTAACTTACTTTTTCAGATGATTGCCCATGCTAATAATTCACTCTCTTGCAGGAAGCCTATAGATTGTATACAATTTAAAATGCATTTGCCCTTATAGTAGCTTTTCTCATCAACATATCTATCATACTTATCAGTGGTGCTTTCTGTGGTTCAAGTAATAAACTTCAATTTATTCTCAAATTAGCTACTTGTATTCAGCCACTAATTAATCTATTGCTCATTACAATTAGTTATCAATTTTGATATTTTCTTGCCAGATTGTTTTTCTGTCTATTGGTAGCAGTAGTATCAGGATGTTATATTATTCCGCTCTAATAAGCATCAGCAGCTACTACAATTCCTTTCTGTGATCAGCTCCCAGAATTCTGATTAACAACTTGGCAACTGAAGACTATAGATTTTACTTTTTTCTAACTATTGCAGTACCAACAGCTCTTTACTGTTTTTTCTCACTACAAATCCTTGCTGCATTGTGACTCCCAACTAAATATTGCAAGCTTGAAAATGTTTGGATTAAGAATAAGTCATAACTATCCAATTGTGTTTTCTGTAATGTATGGAGTCAAGCTTGGTAGCTTTTCTTTAGAACCTTTGGCAAATTGAACCAGTAGCTACATGCTTCATGCTTGGATTATTATGTCCATGAGTTACAAATTTATTGTGGAACCATGATTTGCAGTACCAACAGCTCTTTGCTGTTTTTTCTCACTGCAAATCCTTTATGACTTGGTAGTTTTCTTTATCACTTGTCACTGTTACAATGTCCACATCAAT
Source organism: Sorghum bicolor (assembly GCF_000003195.3). NCBI lineage: Eukaryota > Viridiplantae > Streptophyta > Magnoliopsida > Poales > Poaceae > Sorghum > Sorghum bicolor. The sequence continues at coordinate 12,530,793 of NC_012873.2, read as the reverse complement.
GGAAACAAGTATAGCTTGCCTATAGGTGACTCATGGCCACACACACATATCATGTCAATGCCTGGGAAATAGACAAGTCACATAAAAGGTTGGTAGCACCCTCACAATAGAAAGACATCCAACACAAAGGAAATAATCAAGAGTTTTTTTTCAGAAAAAAAGCATATTCAGATACTACTGGATCCATTGTCTCTTCTGTTCTTTTTAGTTTTGACCAGGAAAAAGTTCTAGTGTACTTTATAGAGTAGATTCTTTTTTTGTGACCTGCACTCAAACCATTTTCATGCCCGTATAGTAATTTTATCAGCTAGAATCACATAAAGAGCTTGCTGAATCACATAAAGACTTAACTGTTAGTCTTCTGCTATTGTTTCTTTAGAGTTTTACCAAGTCAATTATTTTCTTTTGAGGAAAGTTGTGTTGGTTACAGGTTGTGTGCATGGTATATTTCAAAGAAATGCAATTTTTATATGTTATCTATGCTTTGAAACTTACTGTTTCCACATTTGCACTATTCCTGTAATTGTAATTTGCTATAGCCTGTTGATTTTACTTCTACCTCTCTCTAGCACATATCTTGTTGATTATTATATTCTTTAAAAATACATGTTGTCTACTATTTCCTCCTCAGATTCATGCAACAATTAACAACTAACGATGGGTAATTGGTGTTTCAGGTCAATATGGAAGCTTTGAGAGCAGAACCTGTTGGTGAAGGTGAGACAGAAGTATCTAGTGTGTAGGTTTTGTCCCAAGTGCTCTCTAAAAACAGCTCAAATGTTTTCCTCAAGAGTGTTGGCATCAAACCAGTGTCATCCTCCAAATCATCTGCATCAAACGAAAGTGAGCTCAACTAGCAGTTGAAGCTAAGGCTGCTGTACAAGATGAGCTCGACGATCTCAAGAGAAGTGAAGAAGCTAAGGAACGGCTGGCGAGGACACAGACGGAGATGAAGGAGATGAAGAAGTTGGCAGAGATGAACAGCAAGGCAATGGAGGAGAACAATGCGCTGCTCAAGCGTATCTTGTCCATCAACAATGCTTCTTCGACGTGAGAGCTGCTCATCTGCTGGTAGTAGGACTGACTAGGAACTGTAGCTGCTGGTGCTTGGCATCTTGCTGATTTTGATTTTGCAATGACTTGTGTTCTGGTGGTTTGCAAATGTTCTATTTAAACCAAGTGTGTGGTGAACTAATTTTATGCACTTATGTTGCTAGTGAACCGAGTGTAGCAGTGATAATTAAGTTATGAGTATTAGATCTTTAGTTTTATGCATGCTTTTGGTGAATTCAATATTTCTTGCATTTTGAAATAAAATCAGCAGTTGCCACTGTGATGAAATAATTATTCTATGATGATATTATAATTCAATCAGTGACGAATTAATATTTTAATCTATAATGAAAAATATATGCAATCAGACCTGGACACGTGGAATAACCAGAGGATGCCACGTCAGCATGCCTCGTGGAAGCCATGGTAACACGACACGTGGCAGTCAGTCAGCACGCAACGTGGCAGCCACGTCAGCACGCCACATGGTGGCCACGTCACCATGCCACGTGGTGGCCACGTCACCATGCCATGTGGCGGCCACGTCAGCTGCCAGCGTGGCAAACACCGTTTGGTAGCCTGACGGATTGCCATGCTATGACAAAACGTTGGGCACAACAATGACGAAAACATTTCGTCATGGAATGAAATCTCTTTTGTGACGATGGTATTTTCGTCATAGAATGGGCACCTCATCTATGACGAAAATTGTCATTTCGTCACCATTGGCAATCAATGAAATCTCTTTTGTGACGATGGTATTTTCGTCATAGAATGGGCACCTCATCTATGACGAAAATTGTCATTTCGTCACCATTGGCAATCAATGACGCTCATTCCATGACAAACACTATTTCGTCACTAATTCGTCACGGAAGAAACTCTGTGACGATTTTGGTATCTTCAGTGACGAAAGAGTAGTGTCATTAATGAGCACATACCTAGTAGTGAGGGGAGCTCGAGTTCTCTACTCTCTAGAAAGGAAGAAGGGAACGTTCTGTTCTGTATTCGCGAGACAGAGAGAGAAGAGCAAAGAACGGGAGCGCTCGGCCTATATTTTCTTGGCCAGCGAGCTCTCCAACGGGCAAAACAACAGTGTCGTTTGCCTCAACGGGCAGCACATGCACTGAGTGACCCTCTGCATTTTCTCAGCACTGGGTCCCATCAAATAAATGAGTGAGCAGCAAAGAGAGCGCATGCACTCCTGCTACTCTCCACTCTGAATGGACAGACAGCTCCTCAAAATAATTAAGCACCTCCTTGTACTTGAGTGGACCACTTTAAGAAGAGCAAAGGTCAATGGCTGCCTCCTTTTATCAAGGTGTGTTCACACTTGCATGCAGCCATACAAATCACCTTTCTCATTCTCTCTCTCATTTAATGTGGCAAGAGCTCCACAACATGCAACGCATGCAAGTATGGTCTCTGCCATTTCCTTCTTACGCACGAGACAGACAGCAAACAGCAGCTGTAAATACTTTCAACTGATTCCAACTGGCTGCAACTGCTTCCAACTTTCTTTCTCCTGCTTGCTGTTGAACTGTGCACTGGTTTCAACAGGTTGCGACTGGTCGTGACTACTTCCAGCTTCTTGCAATTTCCTTCATTTGCTTGCTGTTGAGTTGTGCACTAATTTTAACTGGTTCCAACTGGTCACAACTGCTTCCAGCTTCTTGCAAAAAGCCTTCACTTGCTTGCTGTTAAAACTGTGCATTGCTTTTAACTGATTCCAACTCGTTTCAGCAGCTTGTAGTTCTTCAGCAGTTCACCTTCTGTGAATTTTCAGCACCTTTTCAAGTAGCTAATTTTACCAAAATATTCCAAAATAAATTGGACATTTCAATTAGCTTTTCACAAATATTTTTTATAGGCTTTCTCATGCAGCTCACCACGTCACTAAGCGCTAGGTATATGTAAATGAGAAACATACTTAGTGGCACTAGATAACCATTGTAATTAAAGATTTCCCCTCTTTATAGTACGGTTATCTATCCTAAATCCACTCACACCCACTAGGTGTCTTGAGTGGCAAAACAAAATGGCCCTATTAAAAATACCTTTGCCATGAGCCCATTTTGTTTTTCTCATTCTTCTTTTCCAAGTTGGAGCACTTGAATATCATCTTTTGGTCACCTCCATCACCATGACCATCATCTAGCTCCATCACTTGGTGTGTACCAACCTATCTTTGTATTTCACTTATGACAAAGGTTAGTACACATAGGTTTCATCAATTATCCAAAACCAAACTCGGGCTTTCACTTGCCATTGTACTTCTTGAGTTTCTCAAGTTGGAAATTTTGAGGCCATATAACTTGTCGGAGATGAGCAGTGAATTTCTTCAAACTAGGAGGACCGTGTGTGGTGTCGTACTCGATGCGTCGAATATTTTCATGGGCCACCCGATCATTGATGCGATTGTTGATGTGATTGTGGATGTCCCATGGTGGGAGGTTGCGGTGAAGATCATAATCTAGGCCTTGATTAACCTCTTGTTTGTAGTCGTGGTCGGGTTTATGAGTCCGACCACCCCGATGAGCGCCCCAACCACAGGCGTTACGATTGGCATCATGATTGCATACAGCACCATGATCAATGTTGTTGTTATTCCCTTCTCGAGCATCGACTGGAGGTGAATCATTACGACGAAAGCCACTAGGGTGTTGTGAGATGCAACTACGATGGCTGTGATCGACTAGATGCGGCGGACGTGTAGGTAGCTACCTAGGCCCACTTAGCTAGCTCGACTATCTGTCCCATGGCAGCTATCAGGTGTGCCTGTATATTGGACTAGACGTCCTGATACTATGGCGTGTCCGGTAGTCATTCTAGATTTTCCATGACGACGGACATGTTGGCACTTGGGGTCCTAAATACTTGTTGGTTACCCACCATGTCAAAGGCATTGTTAAGGTTTTGGGGGTGTATCCCTCTTTGATGTTCTTCCTCTACGTGTGCCCAACACTGAGCCCGATCAGCATTACGTTGCTCATGCTGTTGCCTTTGGTCATCGGTCCCACCATTAGTCGCTGGTTTGTCATTGCTAACATTAAGAACTAGGTCTCCCCATCATGTGGAAAGACCATAAAATAGGGGAAGCTCGGAGGATACAGAGGAAAATCTAGGTCATAATTGTCGTCCTCAGGGTGTAAAACTTCGGTTGGGACAGATCTGGTACTGGACCACATACATGAGGCACCATCCTCTAGAAGAGTGTGGACGAAAACCATGTTGACGAAATGTCGTGCTCAGGGCACATCCGAGGTACACTGGTCTGAAACCCGATCTGCCGGTGCGGAACTCGCAAAAAGTTGCCGAGTGTGGCGCATAGTCACAGAAGTCGAATTTCATAAACCGTGTGAAAATGCCGAGGAGTGATCAGTTTAGTAAGTCTGTGGAAATGCTAATGAGTTGAGTTTAGAGGGGTCCCTGCCCACCTTATATAGTCTAGGGGGCAGAGTTACAAATTTAAAAACTAACCCTAGTTGGTTATAATTGCCATAGATAGTTGGATATCAATTCCTATTCCAACCGAAAAGAATCTTGCTTGATACCCACGTCTGCCTTCCTTATGCAGAACTCTAACCAGATCGATCAAGCCACGAAGAGTCTTATAATGGCCCAATCCTTTTGGCCCAACCCTAGCCATAAGGGTATAGGGGTTTATACACCTATAGAGTCCCCGATGGATACGACCAAGAATTCTCTGGAATACTCTGGAAGAATCACCAAATAAGAGTGTTATGGATTAACATGACAATTTCCATAGCTTTGGTAATTTGTGAGATTTCAGGGACAAAAACAAAATAATCTCAGGAAGAGTAGGAGCCAAGGAACCAAACCAAATCACATTAAAACTCCGCATGAATTGACGGGAAGGTTCTAGAGGACACCAGAAGATGCAAGAATGAACTGGGAGCTCGGCGGCAGACATGTGGGGCTAGCCGGCCCCACTAGCCAGGCCAACCAGCCTGCCCTTAGGTCTCTCTGTGCCATGCTTCTTTAGGACTCCACCACCGCCTCCAAGGATGCATCTTCACCCTATGTTTAGGTCGGTTTGATCCAAGGGCTATGGTTCTTCCCACCACGCTATATAAGTAAGGGTAGACCCCTAGACACTACAAGAAATAAGGATGTATGTTGACGGTCCTTAATGCTCACATTTAACCATCAACTAATCATGGAAAAGGATCCAAGTGCAACTGACACCTAGACTTAGGGTTTTATCTCACAGAATTCCACGAGTTTTGGTGTTTGTCTATTTCTGCAGGGGGTTATCAGGAAATATGGAGGAAAGACCCACACATCGGTTTACATAGAGATATTAACATGTGCGCCAATTTTCTATCATCTAGAAGACTCTAGAAGCAACGGAACGAACGGGAGGCCGAGCGGGCCCGGGGGCAGGGCGCCCGCCCTCCCCTCTTGGGCGCCCGCCCTGCCCTGGTGACCAATCAGGGCAGGTCTCGCGGATCGTGCTCCACCACCTTTGAGGATTAAGGAAAACCGTGCGATTAAGGTCGATTTGATCCGACGGCCCACGTTCATTTGGAAGGGCTATATAAGCAGGCCTCCTGGCCCCTGGAGAACATATCTCTTCTACAGAATCAAAGCTAGGGTTTGAATTATTCATCCAAGTAGAGAGGATCCCTCTAGTTCATCTAGTTCTAGTTCTAGTTAGTTCTAGTTGTAATCTAGAAAATAGGGAGAGAGAAGAGGAGACCGGAGGAGGAGCCGGATCTGTCGGATCTTCCTCAATATTATACTTTTGCAGCAACTGGTTCGTTCTTCATCATTCTCCAAGTTCTTCAATTCATAATTCCTAAGTTCTTTAATTACTTTTATTTACATTCAAGTTATTTATTGGATTCCCGCTTGCATCAAGTGCTCTAGTCTTTGAAACTCTAGAGTAGTAATTAATAGATTAGACGTGGTGTTTAGTCTTGCAATTACCTGGAATTACATCCAATCCTGCGGATTGTTGTGGTAGCCCTAGGGTAGTGACAGCCCTAACGGTCGACGTATTCTACCTCGTTCGGATCGGTGTTTGTAGGACCGAAGTCAAAGCTTCCTAGCCCCCTTCTCATCTCTTTCCGTGGTTAGTGTTCTAATGTTCCGAAATAAATAATCTTTGAAGTAATTCTTGATTCTTAGATCAACTAGAGAACTCTCAGGAAACTTTCTCTCTTCCCACCAAAAATAATTATATAGTTATCCTTAGGCGAAAGCTACATCGGTATCCGTACGCTCACGTTCCCTGTGGAAAATCGATAAACCCTGAATACTCCCGGGTGAAAGCTACATCGGTATCCGTGCGCTTGCAGATTTTTCTATTTGCGTTTAAAATACCCAACAAGCTTTCTGGCGCTGTTGCCGGGGAACGGTTGTTGTGCTAGTTTCGAACCAAGTCGTCTATGTATCCTTTTTCTTTTCCTTTTTTTACCACACTCACCTTACCATTTTCACCATACCACATGGATTTCACTCCAAACATTAATGAGCATGGAATTTATTTCATAGCCACTTCGTTTACTCCATGCTCATATGCAACATCTTCCCAATCTATTGGTCTCTCCAATATCACCACATTCGAGATCTCCAACCCCCTCTTCCTTTCTATTTATCAAAACTTTTAAAGGGCGGTTGTCGATGCATATTTCTATAATAAATATTACAGATCTCGTTGAGTTGATATAGGTCAGCGATGGAGGGGAAACCACTTCACCGACATAAATTGATGGTTTCCCAAGGACAAGCTTAGTGTCCTAAAATAAGCACTGATCAGATCGTAACATGAGCTTTTAATTATTTGCAACATTACCTTGTGTATTGAGCATATAAGGATAATTGTAAAAAAATTCCTTCGGGTATTCTTGTCACTAACCTTTCCAGGATTGGAGCAAGAAGATCGGATGAATGACAAGCACAAGGTATGTCCAACCAATCATCATACAACATTGAATTAAATTCATCCAAACTTGAATTTTGCAAAATTCAAGCTTGGGGGAGTACTTTACATAAAACATCCTTTGCCATGTTGTTATGTTGGTTGTCCCTACCTTTGAGACATGCTCAATTTGTTAAATACTAATCACACTACTTCATCTCCACTTGAGTAGATCTTTATAAATGCTCTCATGCTACCTTTATTTGCTTTAGTATATGTCTAGGTTTAGAGTAGTTTCATTTATCTCTTAATTAAGCATGGTGCTTAGTTTAGGAATGATGATCTTACTTCCAAGGGATTTTAAATTAAGCATGGTGCTTAGGTTAAAATGCTCTCCTAAATCAAATTAGACATGGTGTCTAGGTTGATTTTTGAGCCGATAGTATGCTATAGTAGATATTGGATATTTTGATGGACTAACCCCTGCAGAAAAACTTTCAATATCGACCTAGGAAGTCCTGAGATAAACTCACATTAGAGACAAAGAGAGAGAAACATGAAGGTTAACAATTTACACAAGGAAGGCATAGCTCACAAGAGATGATCCATGGAGGGTGCCACAAACACGATGCACAACTGCTAAGAAAGGAAAGCTTCCACAAGGTGATACTGTACCATCACTCTTCAAGTAAGGTAACATCTTAAGGTACTTGACTATCACTTTTATAAGTTTCTCCTTGGTTCTGGCGTTCACATGAATAAAAGAGACAAACATGTATGATTTACAACTCTAGATTAACCAACCCAATCGATTCAATATGTTTAGTCCTTCCACCTTTGTGATCCCACACTCCTAATCATATGAGCTAAAATGTTGCACACGCAATCTTTGGAAGATATATAAAAAACATAAGTATAGATAGATTATCTTTCCATTAGGTTGAGCGATCTAATCTGACAAATGCTTTAAATGCTACACTCATGATCTTATTATCCATCACCTTTGTCTTGCTCACTATGCTTAAGGTTAGAGAAGAACAAATACACTTTTGGTTCTGTTGGTGTTTTCCACCAACAGGGCCCATGCACTTGATCTCTGCCTTGTCTCTATGAGCAGGTACACTTCGAGCAAAATATGAAGGAGTTTTACAACTCCCAGACTCCACCAAGTGAAGAACCTGGATCTACGAGCACAAACACACTGTAGATACTGGACACTCAGGCAATCACTGCCCTGAGATGCTTGAGGACATAAACTACATCAACAACAACAACAACTACTACTACTACAACTGTCTTCAACAAAATCAAGGTTGGAATCAACAGAGGCCTAACTACTCAGGTAATTATCAAGGTAATAATTCTTACAATAATAATAATAATTTCTACCTCTGAGAGAGTTAGTGTCTAATCAAGGAAAGCTAATGGATAACCTATCTAAGAAATTGGCATCTAATGATAAAATGTTAGAAAATATAAATAATAGAATGGATAATTTCTCTACTGCCATCAAGAATCAAATTAGCTTTAATAAAATAATTGAATCTCAGTTAAATCAAATAGCTACTGCTGTTCCTGCTACTAACCCCGGTATACCATCACAACCGGAAGGATTAGAATCTGCAAATCTTGTAGACATGTTTGTTGTAGGTAACTACTGGAGTAACCCCGTTGTGGAAGTAATTACTGACCTTCTGCCGGTCAAGAGAGGCGATCCAGGATGCCCCGTCATCCCGATCTCCATCGGCTTGGTGGACTTCCCAGAAGCACTCTGCGACTTTGGCTCCAGCGTCAACATTATGCCCAGGATACTCTATGAAAAATTCTTTACACATCCTTTACTAGAAACAACCATGTGTTTGCAGCTTGCAGATCGGACACTAAGTTTCCCAAAGAGAATATTAAAGAACCTCTGCGTCCGAGTTGGTACCTTGTACGCCCCAGCAGACTTCGTGGTGATAGAGACTGGTACTGATGAGAGGGCACCCATCATCCTAGGAAGGCCATTCCTAAACACCTCTGGAGCTGTCATCTACGGTAGTGCTGTCAAGATCAGTTTCTACATCAAGGGGAGGAAGGAGACGTTTTCCTTCAAGAACAAGACTACACAAATCTCAGAGCAATCCCGACATGAACCAAGGAAGAGGACCAACTGGAGGAACAGGAACAAGCAAATGTAGACCGAGTCAGCTAAGATGGTCACTGCAGTTCAAGGAGGTCAAGATCGTCGACTTAAGTCATCGTTTCTGACCAAAAAGGACGACCCAGGTATGCCAAGCATCTAGTGCTCCATTAATGGATTCAACTTCCAGAAGACGCTTTGCGACACCGGGTCAGGCGTCAACATAATGGCCGTAGTCACCTATCAGCTCCTGTTCGGAACCATGCCCCTAAAACCGACATACATTCAGCTCCAGATGGCAGATCAGACATTCCAAAAGGTTGAAGGTATAATAACTGATGTCCCTGTCAAAATAGACGATCATTTTGTCCATACAGATTTTCAGGTTATTAACATGGGAGAAGACGAGTACGATCTACCCATCATCCTTGGGAGACCGTTCCTCAGCACCGTTAAAGCAATCATCTACATTGGAACCGGAGAAGTCCACATGCACTTCCCCTCTGAGAAGGTACGCCACTATTTTACTGACCCTAACTATATAGTTGAAGACTCTAAGCAGGTCAGGACAAGAAGAAGACGACGCAACCGCAACCAGAGGAGGCAAATCATCAAGGATGGATGGGTAGACTACGAAGGAGAAGTGATAAGGTCTGAAGACATACAGCTTGAACAGAACTGTCCTGAGGAGACCGTAGCACCGAGTCAGGTGTGGAGAGAGAAGATAGTTATACACGAAGAGGAGGTGTGGAGAGAGAAGATAGTTATACACGAAGAGGAGGCGCCGCCAGAACCACCGACTACGCCATCCAGCGAATTCTAGGACGACTGAGAAAACGGAGAGCCCCGTTCGGAGGACTTAAAAACACCGAACGCCTTGCCAAGAGGTAAAATTGGTAGTTATCCTTTTCCTTTCAATTATTTAAAATAGTTTGCATAGTTAATCAGGTTCATATCATCTTAAAAAGAAAATAAAAATATTAAAAATAGTAAGCCCCATGTGAGTATGCCCATGGCATAAAACCCATAAGTACATTCACTGTGGTGGCGTAAAAATAAAATAAATATATTCCTGTCCTATAAAAATGAAAATATGAAAATAAATTTATGATCCTACTAAAAGAGTAATATTTATTAGAGGAAGCTCAACATGATAACGACTAAGAGATTTTATGCTAACACTTAACCAGTTCCACAAAGCTTTGTTGTCTATTTGAGCTCCACAGAATTCAAAGATCAAAGAAGACTAGCAGACGGAGGACATCCTAATCGCTGTCAGGGTGTTGCCGACATTCAAATACATCTCCGCCGCTAGCTACATTAGAAGAAATTACGTCAAAATCCAGCTTGGGGGAGAGCACCCCCATTTATCCAGCTAAGTGTGCTACTCACGTTTATACTTTACTCAAATAATAAAAAGATGCATAATCATAAAAACTCAAATAAATATTTTGTGCTTATATATATATTTTTTTGCCTAGTTTGCTATTTAAATAAATAAATAAAGTTTGCTACGAACCCTCATGATAAGCTCTCAGATGGAAATGATGAATAGTTGCTCTGCCATGACTAGTTCTCAAAATTGAAATATCTCTCAAGTTTAGGCATGACTGTTATTAGTTAAGATTTGCTCTAAACCTAAACTTGTGGGAAGAGTACTATTGACAGTTCTTAAGTATCAATTCTAACTATGAAATAAATAAGGGAAAGGGCCAATTTACAAACAACACCTAGAATTAGGGTTTGATCTGACAGAATTCCATGAGTTTTGTTGTTTATCTATTTCTGCAGGGGGTTATCAGGAAATATGGAAGAAAGGCCCACATATCGGGTTTACATAGAGATACAAACTTGTGTGCTATTTTTCCTCGGTCTAGAAGGTTCCAGAAGCCACACGAACGAGCGGGAGGCCGAGCGGGCCCACAGGCAGGGCGCCCGCCCTACCCCCTTGGGCGCCCGCCCACCTCTGGTGGCCAATCACGATGAATCACGCGGATTATGCTCCACCGCCTTTGAGGATCAAGGAGAACCGTTCAATCAAGGTCGGTTTGATCCGACGGCCCAGATTCATTTGATAGGGCTATATAAGCAAGGCCCCTGGCCCCTGGAGAAAGAGAATCCCATTATTCATTAGCATATTTTCCAGAGAGGATTCAGAGAGAGAGGTTCCTTAGGGTTCCCACCTCATAGGGCTTAGCATCAAATGTGAGAGTAGAATTAGTTCTACTAGATTGAGAGAGATAGAGTGGAGGTGTAGATCGGAGGAAGCCCAGCCTGTCGGTGTCTACTCCGAGGTTGTACCTGCGGGATCAAGTCTCCTAACCCGAGGCTTGCTCCTAGGATTCTTCAGTATTTCGACTTCTAAATTCTAGTAAGTTCTTTGTTTTATTGTTCTTTAGTTTATGAGTTTACTTTGATCTCTTCGCATAGACTTTAGAGTAATCATCTCTAGCGTAAACGTGGTGTTTGGGCTAGGATACTCATAGATATCCCCTATCTAGCTGGACCGTGGTAGTAGCGAGGAACGTGACATTTTTGAGTTACCTTCGTAGCCCATAATCCCATTAGCAGGATCGATAGTGTTTATAGGTGCGGGTTGAACATCCTCTGTGGTGTCTAGATTCTGTGAGCCTCCCCAACAGAACAGTAGATCATCCTTACCAAGGTTAGAACGAGGGTGCAGTTGAAGTCTTCCCTATACATCACTCACATCGAATCACATTATTTGTAGCCTAGAGGTTAGTAGTAATAGACCTGGTTAGTCAGATGCACGCTTTCTCCTAGTGGTAAAAATATAAATACGATACTCTGAATAACATCCCGGGTGAAGTGCTCACCGATATCCGTGCGCTTGCAAATTAATTCTTGATTGCGTTACCAAATATCAACAAGTACTTGATCTAAAGTCTAAGTCGTTAACGAATATGATATGGGAAGGTTGAGATACTGTTTATCTGTTCCTAGAGATGCTAGAATTCTGGAGAATTTTATCTTTGAAAATCAAATGTTGCATGATGAGTTCCTGTATGATGAGAGTTTAAAATACTACCACAGCCATATATACATGCTTATTAGACTATGAACCATACATTTACTTTTTACTGCTTCTGAGCATTGAGTGTGGTCAAGCTGTGTAGACCCTTAGGAGCTTGTCATGTGGTTAAAATCAAGATTCACTTGCACGTTCAGTCATACATGCTGCTTCTACTCCGGAAGTACGCATCCACATACATCCACTCATTTCCATATCCAGATTCACCCAAAATTATTCTACTCCTATCTAGGAGAGAATAGCCAAAAACATTATCCTATCCCTGTTATTCCCCGTGAAATAAATGCTCGAGATATTTTGGTTACTACCACTTGCTACATTATTCCAGGAGGGTGAGTGCTCTAAAAAAAGTGAATACGAGGAAATAAAAAGGGGCAAGTGCCCGAAACCTCGAAAAAAAGAGAGAAAAAGTGAGACGAGAGGTAAAAATGGACAAGTGTCTGACAGTAGAATTAGGGGTACAAGATACCCACCTGAGAGAAAAGAAAAATAAAATATAGAGCATCTCATTCCCCTCAAAGCCTCAAGTGCAAAGAAGGTATGTACCCCCTCAAAAGAGCAAAAGTAGAATTAGACTTTCACCATTATTTTCACCATTATCACCATTCATTCGCCACACATGCACATCTTGATTTGACTTATTGACTTGTTCTTCTGGATCCATGGTTTGACTATGCAATAAATGTCTTGTAAGTATGTATTAGTTGTCTCCCACCTATGAGCTCCAGATATCAAAACCTTATTAGAGTAGGGTGAGAGAGAAGGCAATGCCACTATGCCTCATACCAAAAATACCACATACTTTGAGAGAAGGCAGACACCATTACTGCCTTGGTAAGGATCCAGAAATACCACAAAAGAGAGACTAGAGAGAGTCATACAAGGAATCTCTAAGTTTTATTTGAATATCTGTAAAAACTCCAGAGCTACAGTTAATCGAAGAACAAGAGACATGGTGCTTGACTAGACCGTTCTATCTTTTAACTGCTCAAGACACAAGTGACAGTTGCAAGCCCCATGGTGGAAGGAAAATGAGTAAGTTTAAATCTTAACAGTTTACCCTAACCCAGAGATGAGATCTTGTTTGAACGCATGTGTACCTTTAAGGCATGAAACCACTGCAGAAACTCTTGAGTCCATCCTTGCTCAGGGACGAGCAAAGGTTAAGCTTGGGGAAGCTTGTTGACGGTCCTTAATGCTCACATTTAACCATCAACTAATCATGGAAAAGGATCCAAATGCAACCGACACCTAGACTTAGGGTTTTATCTCACAGAATTCCACGAGTTTTGGTGTTTGTCTATTTCTGCAGGGGGTTATCAGGAAATATGGAGGAAAGACCCACACGTCGGGTTTACATAGAGATATCAATGTGTGCGCCAATTTTCTATCATCTAGAAGACTCCAGAAGCCACGGAAACGAACGGGAGGCCGAGCGGGCCCGGGGGCAGGGCGCCCGCCCTGCCCTGGTGACCAATCAGGGCAGGTCTCGCGGATCGTGCTCCACCACCTTTGAGGATTAAGGAAAACCGTGCGATTAAGGTCGGTTTGATCCGACGGCCCACGTTCATTTGGTAGGGCTATATAAGCAAGCCCCCTGGCCCCTGGAGAACATACCTCTTCTACAGAATCAAAGCTAGGGTTTCAATTATTCATCCAAGTAGAGAGGATCCCTCTAGTTCATCTAGTTCTAGTTCTAGTTCATCTAGATCTAGTTCTAGTTAGTTCTAGTTGTAATCTAGAAAATAGGGAGAGAGAAGAGCCGGATCTATCGGATCTTCCTCAACATTGTACTTTTGCAGCAACTAGTTCGTTCTTCATCGTTCTCCAAGTTTTTCAATTCATAATTCCTGAGTTCTTTAATTACTTTTATTTACATTCAAGTTATTTATTGGATTCCCGCTTGCATCAAGTGCTCTAGTCTTTGAAACTCTAGAGTAGTAATTAATAGATTAGACGTGGTGTTTAGTCTTGCAATTACCTAGAATTACACCCAATCCTACGGATTGTTGTGGTACCCCTAGGGTAGTGACAGCCCGAACGGTCGACGTATTCCACCTCGTTCGGATCGGTGTTTGTAGGACCGAAGTCACAGCTTTCTAGCCCCCTTCTCATCTCTTTCTGTGGTTAGTGTTCTGATGTCCCGAAATAAATAATCTTTGAAGTAATTCTTGATTCTTAGATCAACTAGAGAACTCTCAGGAAACATCCTCTCTTCCCACCAAAAATAATTATATAGTTATCCTTGGGCGATCTTGAATCTTAATTAGTACACTCACGTTCACTGTGGAAAATCGATACTCTGGAATACTCCCGGGTGAAAGCTACATCGGTATCCGTGCGCTTGCGGATTTTTCTGTTTACTTTTAAAATACCCAACACTATACATGACGGTTTACTGGTGACATTCTAAGAAAACATCACAAAATTCTATTATCTATGACGGTTTATTTTTTAGGTGATACATCTACACGACTAGTTAAGTTATCGTCATGCTTGGACGTCATAGATCATTTTGGTATTTTTATGGTAAATCTTAACCGTAATGTTACCGAAAATATTTAAAATCAAATGAATTATAACACCTAGGTGTTTTTAGGTAGTCATTAACACAAATCATAGATGCATCAACAAAAATAATAAGAATTGTTAAAAGATTCTCACGTCCGACTCTAGAAAAGCCAAGTAATTCAAAAATCATAAATAGAAACAAGAAATATAGTTGCATAGAAAGAAAAATAATAACAAAAAAGAAGAAAAAAAGAACACACCACATAACATAGAAAAAAGTTAAAAACAGAGAGAAAGAGAAGGACTACTCATCAACAGGCCCTTTCCCCATCCCCATCATTCTCACGCCCGAGGCCCGACTCCCTTCGTAGTCTCCGTCTCTCCCTCTCGATCTCCTTCATAGCGCCGCTCTTCCTACTCCTCTCCCCAACACGCATCCACATCTGGCCGCCGCCCCTCCCTGCTCTTCCCCCACAGGTGGCGCCTTCGCATCCTGCACCCTCCTCGTCGGTCGCTACCCCTTGGCGCTCCTCCCCTTCTCTCCAGCGGCCCCCCTTCTCAACCAAGTGTCCAGATCTGTTGGTCGAGCACAACCACTGTCCATCATAAGCAGATTTATTCTAGGTGGGCTTCTGTTTTGATGGGCTGATAGATCTCTTCGTTAGCTTTCCAAAAAGTCCTGGATCACTGAAAACGGAGTTCGAATGAGGGAGATATGCCCAATTTACTCTGGATTGCTCTCGAAGCCCATTTGCAATCTTCCGGAAGGCATAACTTTGTTGTGTGGACTTTGATTTAGGTGAATCAAATTCTATTTCATGTGTCTTGACGAGCTCTTCGCAATGTTGTACTCCAATTCATCACTTGAGATACTTCTATTTGGTAATTCTAGTCCTTTTCTAGTTTAACCCCTATAAAATATAGATTCACCAAAACTCGTGGAACTCATTAGTTTCAAACCCTACAACTATGCTTTGTGGTTCACATCATGTCATATCAAGCAATAGATAAAAATGAGCAGATCGGTCATTTCCACTAAGCCAACTTATTCATATAAAATGGATGTATGGAAGTCCGACTAGTAGGCCAAACAGGGAACCTAACAATTAAGATATTACATGGTTTTTCTAGCTCATGTATTGAAGCGTCTTTAGAGTGAGATATTTGTAATTATGGCTAATGGTTATACAAGTAAATCTATAGAGGCAGATGACATTACTAACCATTGTTACAAATAATTTTTCCATAAATTATGAAATAACCATAAAATAAAGAAAAACTAGAAGATGTCTGGTAGATTGATGTGGGATTACAAAAGAAATTAAAATAAAATTGAGTAGAAATGATGTATGTGAATAGCTTAGAGCGTCTCTAGCAGGCTATCTAAACCAATAAAGTTTTTGGTAGTGGAGGCCAAAAAAAACATTTTCAGCAGGCTACCTATCAAGCTACCTATTTTTGTTGGCTTAATAAATTTTCCTTCCCACTACCTAGATCTGTTGGCCTAGCAAATGTGGCTACATATTCCTCCCACCCTCACGCGCCTCTTCCTCTCTCTCTCCATGCTCGCACATGGCGCTCGTCCATCTCTGCCGCCGCTACTCCCTCCCCTATCAATGCTAGCAGCGCTCCTCCCCACGAGTGGCGAGCAGCCCTTGTCGGTGGCGCTACTCCACTGCAGGAGACCATGGCCCCTCCCTTGCTCCCTCCGCTACCTTGCCCAGCACCGCCTGCGCCCCATTCGCCCTTCGACGATGAGGATAGAGATGGACGCTATAGAAGAACCGTAGCCCCTACCGTACTGTTGACACCATTTTTGGACACGTATCCAGGATCGGTAGGGTGTAGATCGGCAAGATAAAACAACGGTTACTAGTCTGCAGGGGAGTTGCCGATGAGGAAGATTGCCGATGAAGGGACGATTGAGTATGGCTAAGTCAGGGAGTGGTGGCGTGTTCCTAACCGATGGTCAGCATCAATGTTTGCCGATGGCAATAGCAGGAAGATTGCCGATGGCCCCGCGGAGTTGCCGATTGACCCATGGCGGTGTCTTGGTCGATCACGAGGGAATAGTTTTGTGTTTTCCTTAGTTATTTACATCGTTTTGTATACGGATTCTGTTTAATTTGGAATTCGAGTCCTAGTCCTGTCTGATTGTAGCTCTTTGAGCAGGGTATAAATGTAGACCCTGGGGCCTTGTAAAAAAATAATCAATCAATCAAACACAAGTTTCTACTCATATTCCAGCATCTACTTTTCGACGACTTCGTCATATTTTTTCTTTTTCATTACGAGTTCTTAGGAGTTCGTCGACTTAAGCTCGGCGTATTCTCGAGTTCCGCGTGAATACCTCTTGGCCGTGGCATCCGGGCGCATCGCTGTTGTCGGGACCAAAGTATTCGAGTTATCACCTTTGCCGATAGTAAGGTCAAATCGGCTGGCACGCCTTAACGTTTGAACCGGGTATTAGCCCTTTGTGTTTGCAGATCCAGCTTTTGCATCAACACATCTTTTGGCACGCTCGGTGGGACCACTATTCAAGATCAAGATCGACATGTCGACTACTGAGTTCGATCAGGAGAACGTCATCCCCGTGACAGAAGCCAATCTCAAAGATGAGCAGAAGCAAGTTATTGCAAAAGCCATGGAGGACTACAAGCAGTAATGTTTGAGATCCTTCAGCATCAACAGGAGTGGTGAGGTGATCCAGAAAGAAGCACTGCCGGCCCCTCGGCAGGTTACCTTTGAAGCCAATCCTGGTAAACTCCAAGACATGGTTGATAGTGCTATCAACCGTGCCTTGATCAACTAAGCTGGTGTGCTGTCCAATACGGTTTTCATTGCCGTGGCTAGAACTTTCAAAGAAGGACAATTGCCACCGAATTATGTGGGCCTTGTCTACCATCAGCCAGGATCGACAGTGGTTACGGCTCCACTGGCTGCTACAGCCGCTGCGGGTACAGAAACTACTGTTCCTCTAAGCACGCTAGGAGTCTCTAATGCGCAGTCCACGCCGATGCCGTCCAATCCATCAACATCAGATGAATCGATCAAGCTTACTACAGATCTATTGGCATCGGCAATGTCGGGATCCGTTCCTCCTAATTGGTGGGGTTTTGGTATGCCCCCAGAATACTTGTTGAAGACACCTGGCACATCTCAGGCAGCTGATATGAGAGGCAAGGCTCCTATGTCATCGGCACCTCCAAATATGCCGATGAATCAGAGTCCCCAGTATTTACAACTACTACTGCAAGACCTTACACTGAGAATTCTCAAGCTCCAACGTTCCAGGTGCCTAACACATCGGCAGATTCAATGTTGACGCAACAGAGGTTCATGACTCAGCCAGGGTATGTCAATTCAATGATGATGCCCAATTACCAGTCATCGGCAGGTCCCATGCCGATGAATGCTAATAGTGGATGGCCTGAGCAGCAAGTCTTTCCACAAATGTCCCAACAGAATCATCAGGCTATAGGGTTTCAACAAGGCTAGATCTACCCCGGGTTCCAGAATCAAGGGTTGCCTAATCAACCGATGAATCTCGGCCAGCAGATTGGTGGTCAGCAGTTTGGTGGTCAACATCTTGGTGGTCAACGGATCAGCGGTCAGCAGATTGGTGGCCAAATGATTAACCCAATGTTCCATGCAGATCGTGCACCGCACAGACACGTGGAAGCCTATCAGCAGGTGCCAGATCCGCAACCGCCTCATCGGCA
Organism: Sorghum bicolor; assembly: GCF_000003195.3. Classification (NCBI taxonomy): domain Eukaryota; kingdom Viridiplantae; phylum Streptophyta; class Magnoliopsida; order Poales; family Poaceae; genus Sorghum; species Sorghum bicolor. The sequence continues at coordinate 12,512,446 of NC_012873.2, read as the reverse complement.
AGACGCCGATGCTTATTGGGCCGATAAGATTGCTGAAGTAATGAGAGATCAATTTGGGATTAAACCCAAAGTCAATACTTACTCTTATCGAACACCGTATCCTCCTGCATACGATTTAATCCCACTTCCAAATCGGTACAAGGTACCAGATTTCACCAAGTTTTCTGGTCAGGATGATACATCAACTATGGAGCATGTCAACAGGTTCATCATCCAATGTGGAGAAGCTGCTAACAGGGATGAGTTAAGGGTTCGGTTGTTCTCATCGTCATTATCTGGATCAGCATTCACCTGATTTATATCGTTACCTCCCAACTCAGTGATTGGGCCGATCTAGAGAAGCAATTCCACAAGTACTTCTTTTCTAGAGTCCATGAGAAGAAGATCACCGATTTGGTTAAATTGAAGCAACGCAACGATGAATCGGTTGAAAGTTTTGTGCAGAGAATACGAGAAGTCAAGAACAAATGCTATAGTCTGGTTTTGGATGATCGGCAGCTAGCCGATTTGTCTTTCCAGGGTTTGTTGCCACATATCAGGGACAAATATGCATCTCAAGAGTTCGAAAGCTTAAGTCATTTCGTGCAGAGAACTTCTGATCAAGATGTCAGGCCTTTTGAGCCCAAGAGAGCATGGAACAAAAAGGTATCATTTGTGGACGAAGCAGCAAGCTCGGACTCTGATGAGGAACCAGTCATCGGCTTGGCAGAATGTGTAAAAAATAAGAAGCCGATGTCTTGCCCTTTTGGGCACAAAGAGCCGGAGAAGTTCGCATTTGACATCACCAAAGCCGATAGAATATTTGACTTTCTACTTCAGGAAGGTCAGATCAAATTGTCACCCAATCATGTAATCCCATCGGCTGAAGAATTAAAGAAGATGAAGTACTGCAAATGGCACAATGCAACTTCTCACAGCACCAATGAGTGCAAAGTTTTTAGACAACAGCTGCAATCGGCTATAGAATCTGGGAGGATCAAATTTGATAGCTCCAAAACTCAGAAGCTGATGAAGATTGATCAACTTCCTTTCCCAACAAACATGCTGGACGCAAAGGGAAAGGCTAAGGTCTTGACATCGGAAGCAGCTGAAAGAAGTACATCGGTGGATCCTCAGCATCAGATTACCACTGCCGATGCAAAAGGGAAAGGCTTAATCCAGGAAGGAAATAGCTCAGGAAGGCCTCCTCGATCTGGTATTGTGATAACTCATAGAAGGCCTCGGGAGACTTGGCAGCAACGTGAGGATCGGTATCGGCGCCAGCAAGAAGACTATCATCGGGAAGAAGAAAGACGCCGACAAGAGTGGAATCGGCATAGGGATCACTGGAATTGTCCGTTCTTCATCCATTGTTAGGAGGAAAATATCAAGCTTCCTACTGTCAGAGACTGCCCGGAATGTAATGGTTATGATCGGTATGACAGATCAAATCGGCAGTATCAGAACAATAACCGCCGGCTTGATGGGCCGATTAGGGGGAGAGCGTCGGTTCTTGATCGGCTGGGGGGCAGGCTAAGCGTGCATGATAGGCTTGGTGACCGTGTTGAATACTTTCCCAGGAACCAAGAAGAACTTGAGGAGATGGCTAATGCACGAGTTCCCGATGAGTTCATATTTTGCAGGGATGTCAATACTTATCGTATGGAGTCAAGGGAAAATCGTCGCCCATCGGTAAAGCAGCAGCAACTTCCTCTATGGTGTCCAGAAGGGTTGACTAGGACACAGAAAAGGAGGCTGCAACGCGAAAGACGAGAAGAGTTGAGCAAGGGGGAGAACTCTGGCCAGTCTGAGGATCAGCAACAATCATATCCTAAGGGAAAAGGTCCATCGATAGATGTCAACATGGTATTTATGTTACCGATGGAATTCCTTGCGCCGTTGGAGTTTTCCGACCAAATAGCTCAGTTGGCTCTGGACCCGATGACACCCATCTTCGAAAAGCCTGCCGATGATGAAAGGCAACATCTTAAGGCCCTGTTTGTCAAAGGTAGAGTGGATGGTCAGCCGATGACCAAGATCTTAATTGATGGTGGAGCTGCTATCAATATCATGCCATATGCAGTGTATCGGAAGCTTGGAAAAGGAGATCAAGATTTGACCAAGACCGATATGATGCTCAAAGACTCTGAAGGGAATGTGTCTCCGGTTAAGGGAGCCATCTGTGTTGAATTGACTATCGGCAGCAAGACCTTGCCAACAACTTTCTTTGTGATCAGTGGAAAAGGTGCTTATAATCTACTGCTAGGGAGAGATTGGATTCATGCCAATTGTTGCATACCATCAACAATACACCAATGCTTGGTCCAGTGGGTAGGTGACAAGATCGAAATTGTCCCGGGAGATTCTTCCTATGTTATTGCATCGACAGAGGCAGATATCTACGAAAGAACTAGGTGTATTTCAGGAGATGTTTGGGAAAATGATTTCCTCAAAGTCGCCGATTATGAAATTCCACCGATCCAAGCAGTCGGTTCTGATGAAGAGTTTTAATGGATAGGTTCGCCGATGATGGAAAATTAGACCAGGGATTCACATTGGCCGATGATTTAGTAGAAGTGGATATAGGTAGTGGTGATAAACCTAGGCCTACTTTTATTAGTGCTAAATTAAATTCTGAGTGTAAGCAACAGTTAACTGATTTGTTAAAGGAATATAAAGATTGCTTTGCTTGGGATTATACTGAGATGCCTGGTTTAGACCGATCAATTGTTGAACATCGGTTGCCTATCAAGTCTGGATTTCGGCCACATCAACAGCCAGCTCGCCGGTGTAATCCTAATATCCTTCCTGATATTAAGGCCGAAATAACTAAGCTTATCGAAGCTAAATTTATTCGGCAATGTCAGTATGCCGAATGGATTTCCAATGTTGTTCCAGTTTACAAGAAAAATGGGAAGCTTCGAGTTTGCATTGATTTCAGGAATCTTAATAAAGCTACGCCGATGGATGGTTATCCAATGCCGGTTGCCGATCTACTAGTTGATGCTGCAGCTGGACATCGGATCATCAGCTTTATGGATGGCAATGCAGGATACAATCAAATATTCATGGCTGAAGAGGATATTCCAAAGACTGCATTTAGATGTCTTGGTCATGTTGGGCTAGTTGAGTGGATAGTCATGACCTTTGGCTTGAAAAATGTCGGTGCTACTTATCAAAGGGCCATGAATTTTATCTTTCATGAGTTCATCTGCAAGCTGGTAGAAATCTATATTGATGATGTGGTAGTTAAGTCTGGAGACTTCACAAAGCATCTTGCCGATTTGCGAAAGGTGTTAGAATGCACAAGGAAGCATGGTTTAAAGATGAATCCCAATAAGTGTGCATTTGGTGTATCGGCAGGACAATTCCTTGGTTTCATGGTGCATCAAAGGGGGATTGAAATTAGTCGGAGATCCATTGATGCTATCAACAAAATAGTTGCTCCTACCAACCAGACTGAGCTCCAATCCTTGATCGGCAAGGTAAATTTTATCAGGAGGTTCATATCTAATTTGTCTGGTAAAATTCGTGCTTTTAGTCTTTTACTTAAGTTGAAAGCCGATCAAGAATTCGTTTGGGGGAAGGAACAACAGTTGGCCTTAGATGAAATCAAGGATTATTTAGTAAATCCTCCGGTTCTGATTCCACCTCAGCAAGGAAAGCCCTTCAGATTATATTTGTCTACCGATGGGATGGTCATCGGTTCGGCTTTATTTCAAGAATTTGAGGGGAAGGAACGTGTGATTTACTATTTTTAAGCAGGCGGTTGGTTGATGCTGAGACCAGGTATTCGGCTATTGAAAAGTTGTGTTTGTGCCTATATTTCTCATGTACTAAATTGAGGCATTATTTATTATCGGCCGAATGTACTGTCATTTGCAAAGATGATGTAGTCCGATACATGCTATCTATGCCGATCATGAGCGGTAGAATCGGTAAGTGGATTTTGGCACTGTCGGAGTTCGATTTGCGTTATGAATCGGCTAAGGCGGTTAAGG